>NC_091469.1:112070660-112383160 GCF_036971445.1 Narcine bancroftii
CAGCGTCTATAGGAGGCAACACTATGTAACCCCAACATTTCAGGCCTGGGCCCTTTGTCTTGGCCTGGCTGAGTTTCTCTGGCTAAGTTTGTGTATTTACTGCAATCATAGCATCTGAAGATTGTTTCACACAATTAAAAATGGGGAGGTGTATTTTGCAATCATTATTCCATCAGGGAATGAATAAAAGTAAATCTTCTTCCCAGGCCGTTTCTCGGGGTGGAGGCTAACGTCTCTGCTCCACTTTTGTTGGTTCTGAAGTTGCAATGAAGCGACAGATCTTTCCACAGATGAGACAGGAGGTTGCGGCAGGGTGGACAGCTCATTTAAGGAATGGGCAGCACTTATTCATGTCCCCAGTGCATGGTCTTAAGGTTCTTAATACCATCCCGGCTACTGTATTTAGTGCAGTCATGGTCCAGAGGTTCACATATGTTAGAGGGGATTTCTCTAAGGAGGCTTTGACCACATCTTTGAAGGCTTTGATCATAGGAGTAATGGGTACCATATATTCCACAAGTTGGAAAGCAAGCAAGGTGGTTAGAAGTGAAAAAGATTTGAACAAGAATTAAAGAAACAGGAAAATGATATCACACTATTGGCTGTTAGTGTTCATTTTGCTAGAAGGAGGCTAAAACATTCTGCAAGATTGTTAAAAAAATGAACCTGTGGCGGCCCGCAATTGTGGAGATCGGGATGGCACATCGCGTGGCAGCAGACATAGACAGAGATCGCTAAAGCGACTCCCAGGACAACAAACTGGCGGGGGTTGAAGATGAGGCAGCATCAGACCAACAGCCCTAAAATGGCATTGGTCAAACTGCCCAGCTAACTCAGCAGAAACAGGTTGGGAAAGAAGGGCCTTCATACGTATGAATGTTCCCACCCGCTACTGTTATTCATATGGCTGACTTCAAGTCAATCAGCAAAAAACGGCGGGAACTTGAACAGTATAAAAGCAGCCTTTCCAACCCCGATAAAGTGAGTGAGCTTAACCTGCCACACTGTGTGTGTGCTTCTTTGTAGTGGTCGGCTACAATCCAATGGGCCTTGCCTCATTGTTGTAAAATGTTCACCTGTGCTGTGCTGCACCAACTTGTGGAATGATTTCTGCAGAAAAATACCAAATGATCATCTGCTAAGAATGGCCTGGAGGACCAGGGGAAAGACAGCTTGGATCCTGTAGGATGATTCCCTCAGCAAACTGTTATTTGGCAGAATGCCTCATTACCAGAAATTTAAAACAAGCAGGGCCTTCCTCATCAGATTCTTCTGCACAGCCGGAGTCTGAATCCTAATGCATGCCACAACTGAAAATCCACTGTCTTGTGGATATAGACAGTCTTAAAATTCTGTTCTTTTGCCAAGAATGTCTGGAAAGGGTCGCGGTAGTCTCAGTCAAGGTACGTCCTACAGGGATAAGTAAATCAGGACTTTGTGCACCGTAGGCTACTCCCAAGCATGCATGCAGACACAACCATAAATTATTTCTGACTGTCCAAACATTGTTGGTCTTCCAGTTCAAGGAAATCTGTTCAATCAAATGCTGCTGGCTGGTTCATTCCAAGATATAGGAGTGCATGCTGGGGGATGCAGTGAAGTTTGATGCTCTGAGGGGATTGACCACTGCATGGTAAAATGATTATGGATAACAAATCGGAGGTTGTTCACGAACGTATTAAATTACGGTTCAATTAAGGAAAATAATGAGGTCTTGATTATATTTCTGTATTTATTTTTGAGACAAAAGGGAATTAGGTGGAATGAAGTAAGGTCTATGGTAGCAGTTAGTGCTGATCAGGAACAGGTTGTGACCTATACAAAACTGAATGACAACTCATTTACCAGTCCCTCTTTGTTAGAATGGTCAGGCCAGCCAGCAAAGTTGATGGAAGGGAGATAGGTAGAGTATCAAAATAAATTGAGGTACAAAAATTATACTGAACTAATCTATATCTTACATTAATAGTATTTGTCATACAAACTTGACAATGATCCACACATTTTCGCTCATCAATTGTAATTAATATTCCAATCTAACTCCCATTTTTGCCTAGATTTATGCCCTCCTTGTTTAAAAGTTCCTGTTTGCAATTGAAAAGATATATTGCAGAAGTAAATTTCCTCTCCTAAGAGTACTGCTAGATATTCCATATTTATTCCCCAAATGTTCAAATTGACATCAGTTGGCCTTGTTCATAACAACTTTCAATAAACCAAGTAATTAAAAATCAATTGTTTTTTGCAAAAGGTACAAGAGCCCACCTCACTGACAAAAGACAAAGGAGGAAAAACCCAACACCCAACCCCAACCAACCAATTTTCCCCTGCAACCGCTGCAACCGTGTCTGCCTGTCCCACATCGGACTTGTCAGCCACAAACGAGCCTGCAGCTGACGTGGACATTTACCCGCTCCATAAATCTTCGTCCGCGAAGCCAAGCCAAAGAAGAAGATGATTTTGAATCAAGGGCATCTTAAGCGATAATTTTATTTTGTTCCAATTTCATCATTTATCTTATTCCAAACAGTAATCAAGTGTTTCAACAATGGTGTCTCTTTAACCCCAGTTAATAATTATGAATCCCATTTATATATAAATTCCTCTGCTAATCTCTCTCCTAATTTATCCAATTCTATTTTTAACCCATACCAGTTTTTACATCAGTTATATTTGACGCCACAAAAATTGAATAGAATGAAATCAGTTTTGACAGATCAATGTTTTTGGTGTGGTGAAGAGACAGGTACTTTCTTGCATCCAACTTGATCGTGCTTCAAGGTAAGACTTTTTTGGGTGGATTTAGGGAACTATTTAGAACAAGTTACAGATGTTGTATTTCCAGATTTATTCCTATTGGGGAATATAGAAGGAACAAGACCTAAGTTGAAATTATTAATATATCAAATGAAATTTGTTAAAATGGCATTAGTAAATTGGACTCACATTTAGGTATGGGAAGATGGAATGCAGAAATTCAAAGTTGTATCACTTTAACGAAAATTACATATAATTAGAGAAATAAATATGCTATATTTTTGCAAATTTGGAGCCCATATATGCAAATTCTATGTATAAATAATAGAAATGTTCTTCCATCCTCTTAAGACCTTTGTCAACCTTCTTTCTTAAATTGATCACATAAGTCCAGTGTGTTGGAAAGCGATACTCTAAGCAATCCATGATGCTATCTTTCTTTGTCTTTATCTTTCTTATTTTGTATCACTATATATATCTCTCTCTTCTTTACATCTATATATTTTGGGGGGTGAGGAGATGGGAGAGGGAGGGAAGGGGAGGGGTTAAAGCCATCATTTAATGAATGAAACTCCCTTCAATTGAAACATTTATTGTTCCATATAATGGCTTATTAATAAGTACATGTGTGGAATTATTACAAATAAAATATTCAAATAAATATAGATTTGGGGGCTGGTTTGATTACTAAGGAAGCTTTGCTGACACACTTTACGAGAAAAGAGCGACAGCTCAAAATAGTTTTCTGTGTAAGAGTAATGTTCAGAAAGAGCACTGGAGGAGTCATGAGGGCAGAAAAGAATGGGCAATCTCATTAAAAACTCGGAGAAAGTGCAAAGACAAAGGATTCACAAACACAGAGGACGGTAGTTTTTAGGTTTTTGTTATGGCTAATTTTGTTGCAAGCGTTATGAATGTCAGACAAAAGGATTTAATACAGATTTGGTTGAACAGGCTAAAGCTGGGAAGTGGCATCACACAGGAGAACTTTACTGATAAAACAGGAACTGGAGATGAGGTGATGCAAATTGAATAATGCATCTGAAAACACTGAAAGAGTCTTTTTCAGAAACTGCTTTCAATACAGTAAGGATGGAAAATTTAGGAATTATTAGAAGTTAAAAAAAAACCTCAGCATGCTCTATGTCACACAAAATCATCCCACTTAAATTTATCCAATTTAAATAAATCAAGATGATCAGCTTCCACTGCCTTCATCCCACTGTCTGTTCTATCGACAGTTTATTCAATGAAATAATAATCTTTTGACTATTTTTAAATTCACACATCCTGAAATATTTTCTTATTCTGTGAATGAATGAAGTTTTTACAATCTTCAGATGTCATGAAAGTCTTTACTTGCCCAACTTCCTAGTGCACATACAGTAAGTAAAAGGAAGAGAAAAATAAAACAATAATTTTTCACAGTTTGCTGTAGTGCCAGCAGCCGCTAGTAATCTTAAATAAGGTGGAAGGTCAATTAAAGTGCTCTTGCGCCCCGTGCTAAGTCAAGCAGAGGATCAGAGTGCAAATTCCCCAGATGGGGAATCTCAGCAAGTTCTTATAAACCATGGTTTACAGCACTGGAGTGAATCCAAAAAGTTGCCGATCAATCTCAGCCGTAATTTTCATGTGAAAGTCCTGCACTTAACCAGCAAAGAACTGCCAGTGAAACTCAGCACAAACTGAGACTTTGGAGCAGGTACATTCACTGGAATGCTGCATGGTGTTCAAGAAATACAATACGTTCATAATCGAGTTATTAAAATCATGAAAGGAGCCTGCTGAGTAAATAGCAACATAATGTTTACAGGATCCAATGGTCAAAGAGAATGACCTATTAATACAGACTTATCTTCAAGAGCTTTTAATAGAAAAACATCTTCCCAGAGGTAACTGAGGTGGTTTCACATCCAAAGTTGTTGGTTGATGCAGAAATGGCTTTAATATCCAAGAATATATTCGTAGGTTGATGAAAGAAAGGGAACTGAAGAAATATCAAAACACCATCATTAAATATAATTACACAGATGCAAGGAAGATAAACCATTTAAGAGTTGAAAGTTCTTTGTATTTTTGGCTGGAATCTACAAAAAATAATTTTTGCTGCCTTGTAGAATATCCCAAGGTGTCCAAAAGCCACCAGGATACAATTGTGGTTAGAAAAATCACAGTAATCAATTTGCATGCAGCAGTGTGATCCTGGTCAGTTAGTATGTTCTAAGAATGTTGAAAGAGGGCTATCAACCAGGATACCCCAGATGAACTCCCCAGCTCTCTCAACAAGAGAGGCTTTGATATCCAACTGGGCCAGTAAACAACGTCCCAGGTTAACATCAGATCCACAGGACACAATCAATTAGTGCAGCATTCCTTCTGCACTGCAACAAATTTATGTCCTGTATCTGCAGTGGAACTTGAAATCAAAACTTTTGGTTAGAAGTATTTGTGATAACAACTGAATCACAGCTAACATTGCAAGGACACTCATGTTGTTTATATGATCTAGAGTGCTCAGAAATGTCCCTTTATTACAAATTATTTCCAGTAATCTGCTCTCATTATTGATTAATTAATAATTCCTGATGACATCATGCAATAAACAAGTCTCAGCTTTCTTCTATCACATGATGGCATCCCCCTGACAAGATTTGGCAACCGTGGAGGAAAATATTGGAAGAAGTGGCCATTGGAGGTTCGTTTGATGCCACAAACAAGAGTTTTCTTGGATGGATGTTACATGACCTGCTGATGTTCCATGTTTTCTGGCTGCAGCTGAACCTAAGGTTTGCAACATTCTTGGAGGCAACTATTATTTCACTATAAATATGCTGTTGTAGCTTGTTGTTCTATTTATTTGGATGCTCATTTTTCTTATAAGCAGAAACTGACCTACTTTGAAACAATAAACTAAACAAGTTTATTCATAATTTAGCAGCAATTCAAAATTATTATTTTTTCAATTAGCATCAACCCTATATAAGATGTTCAGACGAATGGGATCCACTCTGCAAAACAGGAGTAGTAACTACCATTTATGATAAAAGCTAAATATTCTAAGTATCCTGTCTATATAGAGTAAATGACAACTTCAAATAGATATACATGCTACTTGTGTAATGGAAATGCTACAGATGGATGAGACAGACATTGAAAGTACAATGCACCTCTTGAAAAAATGAGGCAGACTTTTAACAGTGCCAGGACAGGAAGCTACCAAATGCAGATTCGAATACTTGCTTTTTTAAGATTTCTTTTGAAGTAATCAGACATGAAATTCAGAGAATTTTCATAACAAACACAAGGGTCATATTTTGGGTTGACAGTGTTAGACGTGGGTAATCTCTGCTTTGATGGCACAACAGAATCAGCCACCATACTGTCAGAAAAAAAGGAGCATAATCAAGATATTGACTTGGCTTGGAATCTAGAAACTAAGATGAGCCATCTGACTCCAAAAGCAACAAGATAAGTATGGTGCATACAGTAAGTTCTGAACCAGTTTCTATATTGGATTGAATTAATTAACTGAAATTATAAGGCATCTTTTAATTCATCCAAGCTAAAGAGAGAAGATCACAGAAAGAGTTTTCACTGGCTTATGACATCTGCAATAAAGTCGTTCTTATTATGCATGTTAATACATGTTCAAAATATGTTCAATCATATTGCATGATACATTACAAAGCAGTAAATTGATTCTGAATTTAATACTACTGTATTTAATATTACTAATTTAATTGCTGCAATTTATCCAATAGCAAACAACAGTTCTCTCAGTAAATTAAAGTTTGTAACTGTAGTAGGTAAAGTTCCTGTAATCTTTCCTGATAGGAATTGCTTAAAAATAAGAAAATTAAATATGCCCTATAATTCTTTCAAACTCTCTTAATTTAACAATCCTTCAAAGAAATTAACTAAGCTATCATCGTTTGAATAAAAAAACTTCCAAGAGAGTGAATCAGGCCATGATAAAAATGTAAATCTGCATAGTTGAATGAGTTCTCATAAGCGATTTTATCAATGTATCATTGTGTGGCCTTCTTTTTCTGACATGAGGCAATTATGCCAAGACTGTTTTATCTCTTTGCTAAATTCTTAATCCACAGTAGATAAAGTTTCTGAATTTCTGGATCATTTCCTAAATTGTGTGTATATTGTCAAATTATTTAGTTAATTCAGTAAATATACATCTAGTGAACCAGAAGCTACTTCTCATATGGAAACTTTTTAGAACATAGAATATAGAACATTACAGCACAGTGCAAAACTATCAGCCCATGATTTTGTGCCAACCTATATACCTAAAAAATACTAAATACTCTCTACCTCATAACCCTCTATTTTTCTTTCATCCTGTCTAAAGCCCCTTTCACACTTGCAAGTGGTCCCAGGAATTAACAGCCAATCAGCCTAAAAAGAGTCTAGTGTGAAACAAAATCTTCTCAGAGCTGGCATGAGATGTCATCATCTCATGGCGGGGATAGTCTGCCTCGACCCCTAGTACAATCCCCAGCGTCTGCAGACGATGGTGTTGCAATCAGACAAGTGTAGAACGGGCAATTACATTCTGGGATAGAAATGACCAAAGTTTTTGCGTGAGTGCAGGAACATGAAGAAAGATTCAAATGAAGGTATAAACTTCACCATGGGAAAGTTGCAGCGGGAGAGAGAGGGGAAATAAATATCAATAGCAGACAATTTTTAAACAATATGAAAAGTTGGTAGCACTTTAGTACACTTTAGTATAAAGACTGCCTTCTCAGAATGCAGCAGAGAAATCCCTCCATGAGTACTCCATGCATGCAGCCATGCGTATGGCCCTTTCTCTGCCACTCGAAGCACTGGGAGGATGGATACGTCTGCCATCGGTTTTTCCCACCATATTTTTAAATTGTGCCCGATAGTACTAACAACTTTCCCACACTGTATAAATGTGCACAACCCACGCTGCTTAAAAATTGTCCACTATTGCTATTTATGACTACCACTTTCCCACGGTTCCTTAGTAAAGGTTTATAAAGGTCAGCACAGCAACAACAGAGGATGAAGGGCTCATACTGTGCTGTATATAAAGCTTAATTATATTATAATTAGGCAGGATTAATTTTGTTCAAATATAAGATCATACTACATTGATCAGAAGTTAGGGCAGGTCCACCATCGCTTGATGCATCATGACATCACAGTAGAAGATAGAGCAGTCCTAATGCCAGGGATGGCTCCTTGCAAGTGTGAATGTGTGCAGTGTCCCAGTTAAGAGTGGTCAAGTGTGAACAGCAAAAATGCGATTCCTATCCCGGAACACTGAATGGTCGATTTAGTGGGACACAAGTGTGAAAGAGGCTTAAGAGTCCATTAAATGCCCACTGCTGGCAATGCATTCTAGGCACATACAACTCTGTATATAAAAAAATTATCCCTGATGTCTCCCCTCACCTTTCCTCCCTTCACTTTATATTGATGTCCTCTGGTGTTTGATATTTCCACCTTAAGAATAAGATGCTGGCTGTCTATTTTATCTATTCCTCTCATAATCTTCTAATCTTCTCATAACCTTGGCTCATAAGACACATTGTCCAATCCAGGCAACATCCTAGTAAATTTCCTCTACACGCTCTCCATAGCATCCACATCTTTCCCGTAATGAGGTAACCAAAACTGAACACAATATTCTAGGTGTGGTTTATAGAGAATTATAGAGCTGCAAATTCACCTCATGGCTCCTGAACTCATTTCCTTGACTAATGAAGGCCTGCTGAACTATACTATCAACCTGCATTACAACCTTGAGAGATCTATGGATTTAAACCCCAAGGTCCCTTTTTGAAGAAAGGGAAAAGAGGATATTTTCCTTAACATATTAGGAGCAATAATGCTGTTCTTGTGGTATGAACATTGTTACCCAACTTTATTTTTAATTGTTTACAGTGGAAGAAAG
Organism: Narcine bancroftii; assembly: GCF_036971445.1. Classification (NCBI taxonomy): domain Eukaryota; kingdom Metazoa; phylum Chordata; class Chondrichthyes; order Torpediniformes; family Narcinidae; genus Narcine; species Narcine bancroftii. The sequence goes on from NC_091469.1 coordinate 112,079,359, forward strand.
CAATTTTGCAACATCAACTCAAGAATCTTCTCCAAGACTCTGCCAATTTTCAGGCTCAAATCAACTCTTCTGCAAGAGTTCCAGCTTGCTAACCTTGCTCATCCATGCTTTCAAATATCTTCATGACCTCTTTATATTTCCAGTATCTAATGTTCCAGGCTTCAGGTGCTACAGGTGAAATAATGGTGAAGGAAAGAGCAATGAAGGTGTTCTGGTTTTTTTTTATTGTGGAGTACATCAAAATACATCTAACTCTGTCTTAAATATATTTAATGAGGCAACATCTAATCCTTCCTTGGTAGTGAAGACCATGGATTCACTACTCCCTAGGAAAATAAGTTCTTCTTTATTTCTCTCCTCAGTTCCATAACCTGTCTATATCTCTCTGCAATTTCTTCACATCCTCTTCACTATTGGCTTTTCAATTCAATTTAGTGTCATCAGAAAACTTTGATGCATAACAGGCCGCTCTTCCTGCAGCACCCCACTCACCATTGATTGCCAACCAGAGAAACACCAATTTATCCCAATATTCTGGTTCCTGTTGGATAGCCAATCCTCCATCCATGTGAATATTTAACCCTCAACTCTATGTATCCTTATCTTACATTTAAATGTTTTATGTGGCACTTTATCAAACGCCTACTTGTTCTTCCACCTGTTCCCCTCTAAATTCAAAGAGTGTCAATTAGTTTGTTGGAAATGGCCTGTCTATGCTGAATCTATGCTGCGTCTGCCTGATGGAGTATTTTCTAGGCAGATGTCTTCCTATTTCTTTCTTAATGTCTGGCCACTTCTGAATTATCCAATATTTGGGTAAGATAAGATTAGGAAAAATTAGGAATGCACAGAAAGCTCGAGTGGGAAGTATACAATTATCTTAAAAGTTTATGGGACTGGAGAAGGGCACAGAGGATCATGTCCATGACCTACTGAAGACCAATGAGGAGGATGGGTGGATGGGAATTGGGAATGGGTGGCAGAATCTTTAAATTATGTTTCTGGAGGTAGCTGGATGACAGAAGGGAACTGGAACATTCAGGCCTATAGGAAACAAAAATCATCTGGTCGTTGAGAAGAAAAGGCTGCTATATTCCATTTCCAAAGTAAATACATCTGTAGGTAAACAAGAAAATATGCATATGCTGGGTCTAGTGCAGTACACAAAACTGTTGGAGAATCTCAGAAGGACATGTAGCATCCATAGAAACTAAAAGGTTGAAGATTTGGGCCTCAGAAGGTCTTTTGAGCAAATACATGGACATTTAATTAAAAATTAATCCCTGCTTGGTTGCACTAAATGTCATGGATATTTACATCAGCATTGAACTCCTCCTTTAAGTTTCAAGACAAAGAATAATGCTAAATAATATTTTATTATTTGGGATGAATTTCTAGGCAATATTGTTTTACCTGAAGTAATTGTAAGGTTAGAGACAGAGCTCTGTGCTACAAGTTGAGATCTCTTTTTTTTTGATTGTGAGAGAGAACAGATGGAATCCTAACTTCCAAAAAAAAGTATTTATAAACTCTCCAAATTATTCATTCAAAAATCTAGATATCTCAGAGTAGCCTGGATCCATGCTTAGGATATGACAATACAGGTACACAATCCTTTATCTGGAACCCTTGGGGGACAGTGTGCTCTGAATTTTGTATTTTTCCGGATTTCGGAAAGCCAGATTTAAACCCACCCGAATTGTGCTGCCCTATCCACCCACACCCCCTTCCAGTTGCGCTTCCCCCCCCCCCGCCCGACTCGCACTGCCGGTCTCCTCCCCCCCCCCCTCACCCGCCCAACTCACGCTGCTGGTCTCTTCTCCACCCCCCCCCCCCGCCTGCCCGCCCGCCTGACTCACGCTGCCGGTCTCTCCCCCTCGTCGGCCCGAATCGCACTGCTGGTCTCCCGCCCACCCAACTCGCATTGCCAGTCTCCTGCCCACCCGACTCGTGCTGCCGGTCTCCTCCTCCCCGCCCACCCGACTCGCGCTGCTGGTCTCCCGCCCGCCGTCTCTCTCTCCACTTGCTAGGTTTTGGAGCTTTCCAGATTTTAGATGTCCGGATAAAGGATCGTGTACATGTACATTATAGTGTCTGTGACTTTGAAATATATATTATTCAAATTGAAGCATGGAAACTATAACTTTTGTGGATAGAAAAGAAGGATCTCTATAAAGTCATGAAGAAATGGTGCTTTTACTAAGTATGGATTAAATCATAAACATCTTCTATCAAATGTTGAAAGATCAGAGATTTGTCACTGCCTGATTACCTACTCATTGATATTCCATGTAAATCTTAATGACACAATTCCTTTGAGGTAACTAATAGATTTTGTGTTCAAAAGCAAGAGTTCCAGGTCCTTGCATCAAATAGACAAACTTTAAGTTTGCCCCATTGAAAAATAAAGAAATGAAAAAATGCCAGATGTCACATTTTGACCAGTTCTATCAACCTCTTGTTTGGTTTTTGCCCTCCCATTTCTCTTTTCCTGTTCAATATTTTGTTGTTTTCTGCATGAGATGGTCATAAATATGTGTCCTATTCTTGCATCCAAAGAGGTGGCCACACATAAAATGTGCTACAGTTTCATAAAAAGTCATTGAGGTTTTTTAACCATAAATCAGAGCATCAAAAATTTAACATTTGTGCTTTAGATTGTTGAAAACATTCTGCTTAGAGCAAAGAAATGCTGGAGAAAGCCTCATCTGGTTTATGTCCATTTCAACTTTGCATAATCTTGCATTTAGATTTTTTACTTTGCTATAAAAGAGCCTTGTGGTTTTATGGTTTTATGAAGGAGAAATCATGCTTCACCATTTTACCTAAGTTCTTTGAGGAAGTTACTTGTGTTGAGCATAAAATGGGACCAGTAGCTGTACCATAATTAGATTTTCAGAAGGGATTTGGTAACGTCCCAGATAAAGTTATTCTGGGAAATAGAAACACATATGTAATTGGTTTCCTATTGACTTGGATTGAAGGTTGGTGGGCAGACAGAAAACATAAAATAAGCATACACCAGACTTGTTCCTGTTGGCAAGGTGTATCAAGTGGCACACCCCTGGGATTGATGTTGGGTCGCTAACTTTTACAATTTATCTGAATGACTTAGATGAAAGCACTGAAGACATAACTGAATAAATCTGTCAATGACAGAAGGTAGGCAGGAAAGTAAGTTGTGAAGAAGAGTTATTGATATGAGTGAATGGGAATAGTAAAAAGAAGCTTATAACCTAAATGGTGAGAGAGAGTAAAGCTGCATGTCTTCACGTCATAGAGCATGATGTGCATAAGGTTGATAGCAATGAGCTGGTGAAGAAAGTGAATGGGTCAGACTGCATTCATGGGTAGAAATGGTCAGTCAACATTTTGCATTGGGTTCCTTTATCAAGACTTTAATGGGAAGAGAAGATAACAATACCAAAGGGTTGAAGAAGCTGGAGAGGGGCTAAGAGGTGATAGGGTATTGGACAGAGGTGGGGGAGGCAGAGAAAGAAGTAGAGGGAGAGACCACCAGGAAGGGGAGGTTGGAGAAAAAAATGTAAGAACTGTCATTAAAGAGATGGAAGCGGTGGTACCAGATAGGGGTGGGGATAACCTTTTTTTTATAAAAAACAAATTTCATGATCCTCTGGATTGCAGATGTAAAACTGAAGTTGTTTTTCAGATTAAATGATATTAATCACTGTATATTAAAGAAAAGTATATTTATTCACAGGCTTTCTATAAACCCAAACAATATTTCATCTATGGTTTTGTTTGAGCAAAATAGACAGGATATGTTTGGGAAATAATTTCTGAAATAAAAAAATGTCAATATTGATAAAATCAATCAAATCTATATGACTACATAGAGGACGTCCTTCTGAAGTACTCTGAAGATATCAGAACAGATTGAAACATGCACCAAACTGCAAAACAAATATACTTAAAGAAGATAAAAGTTTGAATAAAGACACAAGAATGTGACCCATTTGAAGGTTAAAAGTGTAACTTGGTGTTGCATTTTAGGGAGTGTATTAAATAATTGAAACATTAATGCTCATTCTTTGAAATGCACTGGTTATATTCTGCCAGTGTGTGTATCTATATATTATTCCCAGTCCCAATCTTCTACCACTCAGACAAATTCCTATCAGATCAATAATTTGTCATCAATTCCATGAGCTTCAATTTTAACCAAAAATCTCCTGGAAATATATATTTTTTTGTTGAACATCCATTATCATTAGACATTACTCTGTCCATTATTTTAAATTGTTTGAAGTGCTAATAATCGGGTGTGTCGGGCCCAGGTCACACTTTACAAATCTATGCTGGCTCTCTGATCGGCCAAAAATGTCCAGGTGTTCGGCCTCATATTAGAGCCTACTAATTTCCAGACACCAGATGTTAAACTGTGTCAGGAAATTATTATCTCCAGTTTACCACTTACCTTCTTTAACAAAAGAGTGATATGGACAACGTTCCATTCTAAGGGAATAGTTCCTGAATCAAGAGAACAAAATACAAACATACAGGTGTCTACAGTGTTCTCACTTTCTCCCCATAACAAACGTGGAATGGAAGTCATTAAAGCAAACTTAGCTGTGTTCAGGTCAAAGGTGCATAAAAATGGATAGATATATCAAGAAAATTTATATTCAAATCAATATTAATTTAGCCTAAATGCAATCCAAAGAGTGATATACCACAGTGGAATGGGATAATTCATAATAAGTGACACTGAAAATTCAATTGGAATGCAATTCTATGTTTTGATACAAGTAAATTTCCTTCAGGTGAAGACAGTTTATAGATCATCCATTTATAGATTGGGTGCAAAGGCATAATTTGAAATTGGAGTATATTATAATGAAGAGATGCATTATCATAAAATATAACTGAAAATATCGAACACACGAATGGAACAAAGTATCAAGACTACATTGAAAAGAACAGATTTGTATGAATGAGATGGAATTAACTTTTTCCACTTCATTGATAGGTTAGATATTAGCCTGAAACTTCCAGTAGGTTCCTGCTGTAAATCTTTGGTGTAACTCTGCCGAGCCTCTGACATCATGTCACAAGCTCACATCAAAGAAACATAGAAACATAGAAACATAGAAGATAGGAGCAGGAGTAGGTCATTCGACCCTTCGAGCCTGCTCCGCCATTCAACGAGATCATGGCTGATCTTAAAGTTCAGTACCCCATCCCCGCCTTCTCTCTGTAACCTTTAATACCCTTATACTGAAGAAATATATCTAATTCCCTCTTAAATATATTTAATGAACCTGCCTCCACTGCCCTCTGTGGCAATGAATTCCACAGATTCACCACCCTCTGGGTATAGAAATTCCTCTTCATCTCGGTCCTAAATGGTTTGCCTATTATCCTCAAACCATGGCCCCGGGTTCTGGATTTTCCCATCATTGGAAACATCCCATCTGCATCCACTCTGTCCAGTCCTGCCAGAATTTTTTATAGGTCTCTATGAGATCCCCTCTCAATCTTCTAAACTCCAGCGAGTACAATCCCAATTTGCGCAATCTTTCCTCATAAGTCATTCCTGCCATTCCAGGTATTAGCCTGGTGAATCGCCTCTGCATTCCCTCCATTGCAAGAACATCCTTCCTTAGATAAGGTGACCAAAACTGCACACAATACTTCATGTGTGGTCTCACCAAGGCCCTGTACAGCTGCAGTAAGGTATCCTTGTTCCTATACTCAAACCCTCTTGATATGAAGGCCAACATACCATTTGCCTTTTTAACCGCCTGCTGTACCTGCATGCTCGCTTCAGAGATTGATGTACAAGTACCCCTAGGTCTCTCTGCACTTCCCCATCTCTTAATCTATTGCCATTCAAATAGTAATCTGCCCTCCGGTTTGTATTACCAAAGTGGATAACCTCACATTTATCCACATTGTAGTGCATTTGCCATGTATCTGCCCAGACCCTCAATTTATCCAAATCACACTGGAGCTTCCTGACCCCCTCTTCCGTGCACACAACCCCTCCTAGCTTAGTGTCATCTGCAAATTTGGAGATATTGCATCCAATCCCCTCATCCAGATCATTAATGTAAATTGTGAACAGCTGGGGTCCCAGTACAGATCCCTGTGGTACCCCACTGGTCACCGCCTGCCACTCAGAAAACGAGCCATTTATCCCAACTTTCTGTCTTCTACCTGCCAGCCAGTTCTCAATCCACATCAATACTTTGCCCCCAATCCCATGAGCCTTGATTTTGGAAGCCAGTCGTTTATGCGGGATCTTATCGAAGGCCTTTTGGAAGTCCAGGTACACCACATCCACTGGCTCTCCCCCATCTATTTTACCTGTCACCATCTCAAAGAATTCCAATAGATTTGTCAAGCACGATTTACCTTTTGTAAATCCATGTTGACTCCATCCGATCCCTTCTCTGCTAGTCATATGCTCTGCTATTACATCCTTAATAATGGATTCCATCATTTTGCTCACTACTGATGTAAGGCTCACAGGCCGATAATTCCCCGCTTTTTCTCTACCCCCCCTTTTTAAATAGTGGGGTAACATTAGCTACCCTCCAATCCATGGGTACTGATCCTGAGTCTATCGAGTTCTGGAAAATAATTCTTAAAGTATCTGCTATCTGAATGGCCACTTCCTTGAGTACCCTAGGATGTAGATTATCAGGCCCTTGGGATTTATCTGCCTTCAATCCCATCAATTTCCCCAAGACCATGTCCTTAGAAATACTGATTTCTTTCAGTTCCTCCCTTGCATTAGTCTCTAAGTTTCCTATCATCCTTGGGAGGTTATTTGTATCCTCTCTTGTAAAAATGGAACTAAAGTAAGAATTTAATTGGTCTGCCATTTCCTTATTCCCCATCATATATTCCCCTGATTCTGTCTGCAAAGTACCTACTCTGGATTTCACCAATCTTTTCCTCTTGACATATTTATAAAAGCTTTTGCAGTCGGTTTTTATATTTGCCGCAAGCTTACTTTTGTAATTTATTTTTGCTCTCTTGATTAATCCCTTTGTCCTCCTTTGCTGCATCTTCAACTGCTCCCAGTCTTCGGTTGCGGTACTTTTTTTGGCCAATTGATATGCTCTCTTTTTGGACCCAATGTTGTCTCTAATTTCCCTTGTTATCCACGGTTGAGTCACCTTTTTTGGTTTATTTTTATGCCAAACCGGTATAAATGATTTTTGCAATTTCTCCATTAGATCTGTGAATGCTTTCCATTGTCTATCCACAGTCAACTCCCCCATAAACACCACCCAATCAATTTTACTCAATTCCCATCTCATACCATCATAATTCCCTTTATTTAAATTCAGGACCTTAGTCTCGGTTTTAATTTCATCACTCTCCATGTCGAGTGAGAATTCGATCATATTGTGATCGCTCCTACCCAAAGGGCCTCGCACAACAAGATTGTTGATTAGCCCCTTATCATTGCATAATACCCAATCTAAAATGGCCTGCTCCCGAGTTGGTTCCTCGACATATTGGTCTAGATAACCGTCCCGTAAACATTCAAGGAATTCCTCCTCCTCTGAATTTTTACCAATTTGACTAGTCCAATCTATATGCAAATTAAAGTCTCCCATGATGACAGCTGTTCCCTTATTGCACGCTTTTCTAATTTCTCTTTTAATGCCTTCCCTCACCTCTACACTACTATTTGGAGGCCTATATACCACCCCCACTAACGTTTTCCGCCCCTTGCTATTCCTCAGTTCTACCCATATAGATTCCGCATCTTCTGTCAATCCTGTCGGTCCCTTCTCTCACCATCAATACTACCCCACCCCCTTTTCTTTCTTGCCGATCCCTCCTAAATATCGTATACCCCGGGATGTTAAGTTCCCAGGCTTGCCCACCCTGCAGCCATGTTTCTGTAATCCCAATCAAATCATATTTGTTTATCTCAATTTCCACAGCTAATTCATCTACCTTGTTCCGAATGCTTCTTGCATTAAGATATAAAGCCTTCAGATTTGCTTTTTTCACCCTCCTTGCTCTTTCTGATTTTTTACTTTCGCTGCCTAACCTAACTTTTCCTGTTTTATCTTTTCTGTCCTTTGCCCTATCATACAGGTTCCCACCCCCCTGCCAAATTAGTTTAAAGCGCACCCGACGGCTGTAGCAAACCTAGCTGCCAATATATTAACCCCTTTTGGGTTTAGGTGTAACCCATCCTTCTTGTAGAGGTCATGCCTTCCCCAAAAGAGATCCCAATGATCCAAGAAGCCAAATCCCTGTCCTTTACACCAGCCCCTCAGCCACACATTCATTTTTCTTAACCTTCCATTTTTATCCTCAGTTGCACTTGGCACAGGTAGCAAACCAGAGATCACCAAAGATTTTTGAACCAAAGATTGCCATAGTTTTTCCCAATGGAATACAGTTATTCATTTCTATGTACCATTGCTGTATTCTCAGGCTATCTTCTAATTTGGAAAACATCTTTGAACCAAAGAATTTTGAACCAAAGATTGCCATAGTTTTTTTCCAATGGAATACATTTATTCATTTCTATGTACCATTGCTGTATTCTCAGGCTATCTTCTAATTTGGAAAAAATAACATATAATTTAAGAAATAACGTCACAGTATTTGAACAAATTTGGGAACCGTACATGGAACACAACAGAGAAGTCCTACCGCAGACCTCCACCGCCTAAAATGACAGAAGGAGAAGAAGACGAAATGAAATGACCCAGTATGTAAAAGTAGATGACACAAATTTCTTGTTTATTTTCATTGAGTGATGACATTGTTTAATGGGTTTAATGTATCATATATGTTGAACGTTGAGTGAGTGGGGAGGGGGAAAAAAGGGGAGAAAATTACACTGTGTATATTCAAGAGGGAAATGTTTGTGTGTATTTTGGTCAGTATGGTTCATAGTGTGAAAATTTTTTTTTTTAATTAAAAAAAGATTGCCATAGTCATACTCATAACAATAAGACCCTGAATGCAGAAACAAGTTTGTTGGTATTGAAATCCATCTTCTAAGGACTGATGATTTCTTCCCAAACTGTCAGGATTCAAGCACTGAGAATGCTATTAGGTCTATGTTTGGAGAAATAGAGTTCACACTTGGGTTCCAAGCCCAGATCACAGCCTGGATACCCACAGAAATATATTTTATACATTGCTTTATCATATCTGCCCACTTTTATTTCAAGAATTCATCCCATTCCTACATCAATCACTGCTAAACTTAGCAAACATCATGGGTAACTTTTCAATGGACGACACTGAATAAATAGACTTACAATAATTTGAGCGCTCCTTACAAGCCATCCCACTACCTTCATATTCTCCCTTCAGGTCAGCACTGGCAAAAGTATTCTCCTGATTGATGTTTGGATCACAATTTAACAAATGTCAGAATGTATGCAGAATGTATGCACACCATCCTTTAAACCTTCGGAAGATATCAAAGAACTTTGTATCCAATAAAGGATTCGAAATATAGCACTACTGTTTGAATGCAATGGTATATTTGAACGCAGCAAGATCTCACAATTACCAATGAGTGACCAGCTATACCATTCTGTTTGTTGCCAAACATGAACATTGTGCTTTCCTCTCCCCACCCCACGCAAATCCCACAGATCCTTTAAATGATCTGAGTTCACAAACTTTGAGATCCATTTTTTTTCCTTATAGATGTCACTTCTAACAATGCAGCATTTGTTCAGCACTCTACTAGAGTGACAGCATCAATATACTCACATTCTTTATTGAAGCCGAACTCAAGAATCAAGAGTGCTACTACCAAAGTAATGAAATTATTAAAATTTAACTTTCACACAAACATTAAAAAAATGTAAAATAGCTTAAAAAAACCAAGAACAGTTTGTTCAGTATTTGTGCATTTTTGTAGATTATAACTTCTTGAAGGTAAGAAAACATGCCTGAATCTAATTATGTTCACTACCATGAAACTAAGTCACAAGTACTCGGAGGGGAGACGGTCTAGGAACACCAGGCGCTGGAGGTTTCTGTGAGGGGCGCTGGACAAAGTGGCAACTCTCTGCTTGCTTTACGGTAGACAAAAGTTAAAGAATTTCATGTATGTTACATTCTAAACGTAGTATTACATGACAATAAGGAAACTTTACCTTTTCCTTTTTACACCAATTTAAATCTAATTCAAAAATTGCCCTTGACCAATTTATTAACAAAACATCCACTGACCCTCTGAGTGTAGAATGCATGCTACACTCAACTCATAACCATGTACTTATACACACAGCACCTGTCTTGGTATCTAATGCCCGAGGTTCTCAGCAACTTAACTAACACTGCCACAATAACAAGTTGGAGCTTAAGATTCAGTTACATCATAATTGACCTACATGGATATGACAGACTGCCCTAACTATTACAATTAAAAAGTAAATAAAAATTACTTGCCTTTATCTTTTGATGGTTGCTTCTGTGCTGTTACATTCGCAATTAATCTTTCATCGACATCTGCATGTTTTTCTGATTCCTTAGGTTCCAATGGAACTGGAAAATCTATAGCTGATGATGAAATTGTTTGACCCTGTGGAGCCTTTGAAGTTGTCCTGTGAGGTGCAATTGGAGTCTTAGAGGCTGTTGTTACCAGTTTTGTTCTGGATGTTGGATTAGTAAAATATTCACGATCAATATCCAGTTGTGATACTGTTTCGGATAAATCAACCACCAAGCTATCAGGGGGCAGAGTAACAGATTCACCAATAATTTCAATCTCTTCTGCTGTGGTCTCACCGGGCTCATTTTCAATAATAATTGGAGTTGCACTTGTCATTAACTGTTTAGGTTTCTCTGTAGTTTTAATTTCATGTTCTGTCACAGAAAAATCAACATCTGGTCTAATTTTAGCAGAAGGAGCTGATACCATTAATCGCGCTTTTGATATTGTTGAAGTTTCGATGACCTCAGTTGGGGTGACAACTGCAGTACTGGCTGTTTCAATATGAATAGGTTCTGAGGTTTGAACACTTGTCATATTATCTTCGTGTTTGGCTATAGGTTCCTCCATTATGCCTGAACCCTCTCCCTCTTCCCTTTGTGTGATTGGTGAGACTGCAACTGATGCAATCTGCAACATGGCAGTCGCTTGTATTTCAACCTCAGAGGTTGCAGTCTCCTCTGTTAGGCCAGAATGGTCAATTTTATCATGGAAGGGTGTTGTTGCTGGGGTAGTTGAATGCAATTCAGTGTATTGGCTGCTCACACTGTCTTCCACACTTACTTGTTCAAACTGTGTCTTTATTATTGTTTCAATTTCTGGTTCCTCTTGATGGCTTGCATCTGTTGAACTTCCCACTGGTGTAACTGTATATTGAACAGAAACTTTGGGCACAAGTTTTGTTCCATCATAACCAATTTGTGTTGGTTCTACTGTGTGAGTTTTATCCACAGGTATTATTGTGGTGAAATGATCTTCACTTTTTGCTTCTGAAGTTTCTATTGTTGCAAGAAAATCATATGTGTCATTTTTCTCACCAATTGCTGATGAAGGTGTTTCAAATGATACCTTATGCTCTAATTCTGTAAAGTGGATCATTTCCTTGGTCTCCTCTTCTTTTGTTTGAGCACTTAAAACTGTGGTGGCTGACACTGATCCAATAGTCCCTGTAGATTCACTTAGTGATAACCCAGTTGTTAAATCTACTTTACTATCAAGTTCAACAGTTGGAAATTCAGAACCTAGAACAGGAGCAGTATGCCCTTCACTTTGCTTTCTCATTGGTTGATCTGTGACAAAACTTGTGTATTCAGGTTGCCTTTCTTTAACTTCATCTGGTTGACTGATAAAATCGATATGCTTTGTGACATATTCTGCCTCCCTATCTGCATCTGGAACTGGTTGAAATTCTGAAGTCAATTGACCATCAATTGTGATGGCCTCTCCAGCTCTGCTTGCCTCGTATGTACTGGTCTGATATGAATCTTCCTTTACAGAAACCCCTAATGATAATGAAACAGGTGCACTAGGTTCCTCCATTGACTCAGTCTTTGTTGATAGGGCTTGAACCGTCTCAGTATGATTAGCAAGGAAATCGTCCACAATGGTACTCTCATCAAAAGACTCTGGTGGTGAGATTTTCTCAGTACTTTCTGGGGTGGTAAGTGTATGATGAAAAGTTGCCTGGAAAGTAAAGTTTTGAAGTTCAATGGTTGACTCAGTATGAACAGGCATCATTCCTGAAGCTTCAGCATCTCCACTAGCTACAACCTCTGAAGAGTAAGTTTCAATTTCCAAATGTGGTTCTGTCTTATCTGCCTCACTGGTGTGTGGCTCTGAAATGGTAATTACTTCAGGTTCAATAACATGCAACTGGGGCACAGATAACTTTGGTTTAACTGTTGAAAATGTTGATGGCAAAGTTGCTAGTTTAACTTCAATGGACTCTTGCTCAGTCGTCATGGCACTTGTTCTTCCCAAGACTTCCACTGTGTCACCAGTATCATTTACAAATGTAGCAGTTGATGGGCTGGTTCCTATTGCGATTTTTGTTGAAGTAACTTTTTCTATATGCATAGCTTCTTCTTCTATGATTGGTGCAAAGGTATGTAGTGAAACTGATTCAGGAATGCCAGCTGCTGTAACAATAGTAGCTGCAGTTATTTTCTCCGGCTCCTTTTCATGTTCCAGCTTTTGTCCCTCTACCTCTGAATAAGGCATTTCTGAATAAGGTATTGAAACATCATCTATGTGCGCTTCTTTAGATGTTTGCATCTTACCCGTGGTTGATGATGGTGATGTGGCATCCAATGATAGCACTGTTTTAAGGTCCTCTGCCGCCATTGTTTGGGAAGTCACCTTGGCATGTTCTATTGTTATTTTCTCCATATCAATGTCTGCCAGTTGTGTGCTGCTAGTAGATTCATCTTTGAAGATTTGACCAACAGATTGGGTATATTTTTCTGAAATTTCTATTCTTGTAGCGCTGGCCGTCACAGATAATTTTAGCTTATCTTCTTCATCCATTGTAATTTCCATTCCATCTGAAAATGCGGTTGCTGTCCTCGTTTGGATTTTTTCTTCCTCTATAGCAAGAGTACTTTCACTTTGAATTTCATGTTTGAATGTCGGAGGAGGAGTTGATGTTGCTGTGAGTAAACTTACAGTTTGGTCTTCTCTACGCGCAGTGGCCCATTCGTCAGCATCACCGACTGACTCTTTCGTACTATCTAAAACTCTGGTTACTACAGCAGTTGTACTTTGTTCAATTGATGTAAATCTTGGAGCTGCACTGTGACCTTCAATACTAGTTACTCTTTCAACCTCAATAATTGTAACAGGTGGTTCTAACTTTTCGACAGTCAGATTCGCTGCAACTTCATGAACTATCTTTGGTCCCCGAGGTATTTGCAGTATTTTCTTCTTTACAGGTTTTCCTATGAACACATAGAAAGAAGATACTGAAATCATTGCTCACAATATGTCACTTGTTATATCACAAGATCACTAGACAGAGGAACAGAAGCAGGCTAAGCTACTCTACACTCTACACTAGTTCCAATTTCCGGCCTTTTCCCCAAATCCCTTGATGCCCTCACTAATGAGATACTTATCTATTTCTTGTTTAAATACTCCCAGTGATCTAGCTTCCACTGCTATATGTGGCAGTAAGTTCCACAGATCCACAACCCACTGGATAAAGAAGTTCTCCTAATCTCTTCTTTATATGGATAACTTCTAATTTTCAGACTATAAACCCTTGTCCTCGATTCGCCCACCAAGGGTGACATCTTACCCGCATCCACCCTATCTAAACCTTTCAAAATACAAAATGCCTCTATGAGATCTCCTCTCTTTCTCCTATACAACCCAAAAGCTGCCAAACGCTCCTCGTACATTAACCCTTGCATTCCGGGAATCATCCTAGTAAATCTCCTCTGCACCCTCTCCAACAACATTACATCCTTTCTAAGATAGGGGGCCCAAAACTGCACACAATACTCCAAATGAGGTCTCACCAGTGCCCCATATAGCCTCACCAACACTAAGATTTAAAGGGCCAATGGTCAGGCGTAGACTGATGGGTGGGGAGAGTCTTGTACACTATTCCTCTTGAAATAAAGGCCAACATAGCATTTGCTTTCTTCACTACCAATTTCACCTGGTCATTAACTTTTAGGTTTCCTTGCACAAGGACACCCACGTCCCTTTGCACATCCAAGGTCTGAATTTTCACCCCATCCAAATAGTATTCTGCCTGTTTGTTTCCACTGCCAAAATGTACAACTGTCCATTTCTCTATGTTAAATCTCATCTGCCATAATTTTGCCCATTCTCCTATTGTCTATATCCTTCTGCAACTTTACAGTTTCTACTACACTTCCTACTCCGCCACTTATCTTGGTGTCATCCGCAAATTTGGCCACAAAACCATTTATACCACAGTCCAAATCATTAATGTAAATTGTAAACAGCAGCGGCCCCAATACTGACCCCTGCAGAACACCACTAGTTACAGGCAGCCATCCAGAATGTGAACCCTTAATTTCAACCCTTTGCTTCCTGCCTATCAACAACTTTTCTATCCAGTTTAATAACTTCCCTGTAATTCCATGGGTCCTCATCTTATTTAGCAGCCTAATATGCGGCATCTTATCGAAAGCCTTTTGAAAATCTAAATAGATATCATCTGCAGCCTCTCTTTTGTCTATCCCACTTGAGATTTCTTCAAAAAACTCTAATAGGTTGGTCAGGCAGGATCTATCCTTTAAAAAACCATGCTGACTTGGACCTATCCTGTTGTTCATCTCTAGGTATTTCATCACCTCATCCTTGAGGATAGACACTAATATCTTCCCAACCACCAACATGAGACTAATCAGCCTATAGTTTCCTTTTTTCTGTCTCCCACCTTTCTTAAACAGCAGAACCACATTTGCGACCTTCCAATCCTCTGGAATCTCTCCAGAGTCTATCAATTTCTGGAAGACCATCGCCAATGGATGTACAATCTCCAAGGCCACCTCTTCAAAACCCATAGATGCACCTCATCCAACCCGGGAGATTTATCAATCTGTAATCCATTTAGTTTGCCTAGCACTATTTCTCTAGAAACCATAACTAAATCTAACTCTACTCCCTGAAGCCTGACTGTCCAGGATATGACTAATGTCTTCCATGGTGAAGACAGATGCAAAATATTGATTAAGTTCCTCTGCCATCTCTTTATAACCCATTACAATTTCCTCAGCATTATTTTCTATCGGTCCTATGTCTCTATGTGTCTCTCTTTTATTTCTTATATATTTGAAAAAACTCTTAGAATCATTTTTAATATTGTTAGCTAATCTCCTTTCATAGCTCATCTTTTCTTTCCGAATTACTTTCTTTGACTCTTTCTGTAATTGTGATTATATGATGAGACGAACTCTGGATTAGGTTCAAGATTTGACCCCTTTTCCCCTTAAATCTGCTCTGCCATTTCATCAAATCATTGCAGACCTGATTATAACCTCAATTCAATCTACATTGAAAACTTTTGTGTACTTACTTATTCATTCTGCCTTAAAACATTCAAAAGCCAGCTTCCACAGCCCATTGAGGAAGAGAGTTTTAAAGAGTCATGCTTCTCTAAGAGGAAACAGCTTTTTGGTCCAAATGGACAAAGCAAAAGGACCCTAGTGACAAAGATCTGAAAGGTGTGTTGAGTTACAGGAGTGATCGTATTGACAGTAGCTGTGTTTGAGTCTTTGGCTCCAAAAGCTTTGGCAAGGAGACATCAGTGGTAAAGTGGGATGATATTTTTGACTTTCCTCTTAAGTGGATTAGAGTTTGCAGTGGATGAGTTGTATGCCTCCTGCTGGATGTGGGAGGGGTCTCCCTGATGACTACTTGCAGGAAGAGCAATCAGCTGCAGCTCCTGACTGGTCACATCAAGTGTCTGGAGCTGCATTTACACTCAATCATTAGCTTCCTTGTTGCTGAAGAGTATTGTGGACAGAACCTTTAGAAAGGTAGTCACACACAAGATGCAGACAGAAAGTAGCTGGGTGACCACTAGGAAAGGAGGTCGGGGTAGCTAGAGAATGCAGGATTCCCCCACAGACATTCTCCTCCTAAACATGTGCATCATATAGGACACCATTGGATGCCTGATCAAATATATCCAAGGACATTCCTCAGGAAGAAATAGCTGAGGCCCTGGCAGAAATATTTGGACCATCATTAGTCATGGGTAAGCTGTTTGAAGACAGGAGGGTGGTTGATGTTGTGCTTTATTTAAGAAAGGCCACAAGGACAAACCAGAGATCAACTGGTGGTGGGAAAGTTACTGGAGTGGATTCTGAGAGGCATGATCTACCTGCATTTGAAAAGGCAAGGACTGATTGGGGATACTCAGCAAGGCTTTGTGTGTGGGAAATAGTGTCTCATGAATTTGACTGAGGTTTTTGAAGAGGAAAACAAGAGGACATTCAAGGGCAGGGTGGGTAACATTTAAACCGGACATGAAGGGCATCTTTTTGATACTGTTGGTAGTGTAACGTCCATGATAAGGTCTGTGAAATTGGGTGTTATGCGATGTAGATGATATGTGAAAACAATATTAATACTTAGTATGGGATACAGTAGTGTACCTGTAAACTTTTTATTTGTATGTAGGAGCTGTGGGGAGGGAGCGTGACAGTGGGTCTAGTTTGGGGACCGACATGGGGTTGTGAGCAGAGAGTGGGGTAGTGGGTTCAATGTGGTGCTGACATGGGGATGTGGGGAGAGAGTGGGGCAAAGGGATCAGTGTGGGGACTGACACGGGACAGTGGGAAGAGAGCGGAGCAGTGAGATCAGTGTGGGGACTGACAAGAGGGCTGTGGGGAGAGAGCAGGGTAGTGGGATCAGTGTGGGGATCGACAAGGGGCTGTAGGGAGAGAGTTGGGCAGTGGGATCAGTGTGGGGACCGACAGGAGGCTGTGGGGAGAGACCGAGGCAGTCAAATCAATTTGGATATACAGTATACAATTTCCTATAGCTAGCGATCATTTTTTCTAAATTGCTCCAGGCTGAATAATTATGGGACCACGGATGTACATACAGTCGAACGTTGCACAAACGGACGTTATGCGGTATATACCTGTATGTGGAAGGAACTGCCTGAGTGTGATTATAGAGCTGGGCACAATTGCAACATTATTGCAACATTTAAAAGATATTTAGACCAAGTAAGAAAGACAGAGAGGGAAGATACAGAAGGACATAGGTCAACACAAGAAAATGGGACAAACTGATGGAGGTAACTTAATTGGCAAGGATAGAAACAGGCCCTTCAGCCACCTAGTCTGTGCTGAATTTTTTTACCCAGCCAGTCCCATTGACCAGACCTGAAACATAGGCCTCGATATCTAATCTTATCTTAAATGTTGAAAAGAAACCTGTATATTGTTCCACACACTCACACCCTCTGAGTGAAGAATTAATCCTTTAATTTTACCCTTAAACATTTCACTTTTCACCCTTAACCTATACCCTCTAGTTCTTGCCTCACCCAAATCTTAGTGAAAAAAGCCTGCTTGCATTTTCCCTATCTATACCCCTGATTAGTTGATAGATTTCTATCAGATCTTTCAACACTCTCTCACTTGGATTGAATAAAGTCCAAACTTTTTTTGGTCTTTCCCTATAATTCAGCTTCACAAGACCTGGAAGCATCCTTGTAAATATTCTTTACTCATTTGTTTGTAGAAGTTCTTTACAAAGTTCATAAAGCAGAGAGTTGGGTTATTTTCTTTCTAATTTAATCCTGCCATCTCTAGACATTTTAGACTGTCTCTAAAACTAATAAAAAATGTAATTCAAATCAGACAAGGCTGCCTTTGGCACAAAACATTAATTCAGGCACAAGACAAAATGAGTCATTCATTAGACAAATAAACATGTATATTTTCCCAATATTAAATTGTCAATGACGTCATGCATAGGTGCTGAATTGAAATGATTGCTTTTTGGTATTTTTTTCTCCTCGTTTACTTCTAAAATTTTGCTTACACATTTCTGGTGGAAGCAGTTATACAAGGGTGTATTTCAGATAAACACAGACACTGTGGGATGTCTGCAGCTAATTATGGAATTTCTGCTGTCAAACTATGACTATAATAGCAAGCAGAAAGGCTTTCCAGTCTATGCAATGTGCTTCGTGTAAGCTTATTTCTCCTTCTCATTCAGAATAGTGGCTTATTCAGGACTAATAGGCAATCAAACACCCAATAATTAGCACAAAGCTTTAACATCATTGCCAATATGCTCCTTTTAGAATTATTCAGACCCTGACCACATCTGAAACTTCCTCACACCAATGTTAACCAAACTAAAAGTTTAGATTACATCGCTGTTGGGTTCACTCAAAGACACATGTACATTCTTGAAAGCCTCATGAGGATTGACCAGTGTGGAATTTATTGTATGTTCATCGAGGGCCTTCAGTGAGCTGCTGCACCCATATGGAGAGCAGCAAGGGAAATCATGAGCCTTACAGCCTTTCTCTCCTATAATTTGTCCTCACTATCAACATACAACCATCTAAATTCTTCCAGCCACTTTCAACTTTGAGGCATATTTGATGTTCACATAATTTTCCTGAACAGCCCTCTGAGTTCTGAGCATTTAGAGAAGGCGATGTATTTATTCATTGATACCAAAGATCAACAGCACCAAAAGTCTACAAGTCTTTTTGCATGGAGCAACATCAATATTGAAGAAGGGAACAGTGGTACAACCCTTTCAATTTTCATTGTGTAAAAATTCCAACTTTTTGCAAGCTTTTAAAAAAAAACACTATAAGTTGCTGTTAGTTGCTTTACCTTTCTATATTTTAATTGGTCATTCCTCCCAAATGGATTGATGGTTTTAGCATGGGAGCATCTTAATTACGAACAAATCTAAACTATATTAAAGCTCCATATTTCCATATGGTATGAGAACTAGGGCATTTGGCCTATCAAGTCTGCTCTGCCATTCCATCATGAGTTGATCTATTCTCCCACTCAGCTCACTCCCCTGCCTTCTCATACCCTGACTATAAAGATACCTATCAATCTCTGCCTTAAATACGCCCAACAACTTGGCCTCATTTTCTAACATTGTATTTCATTTGTCACTTCTTTGCCCATACTCCTAATCTAAATCTCTCCATTTTCTCATCACTTCCTGACCTTCTACCTATCTTTGTATCATCTGCAAACTTAGCCACAGAGGCAATTTTTCCACAATACTTATCATTAACATACACAGTAAAAATGAGTGTCCCCAACACTGACCCCTGTGGAACACCACTGGTAATAAGTAGCCAACCAGAATAAGATCCCTTTATTCCCAAACTATGTTTCCTGTCAATCAGCCAATGGTCGACCTATGCTTGTATCTTTTCTGTAGTTCTTGTTTAGCAGCCTCATGTAAAGCACCCATTAAAGGCCAAGTAAACAACATTCACTGCATTTCCTTTGTCTCGCCTGCTTGTGCTTTCCTCAAAAAATTACAGTAGGTTTGTCAGGCAAGATTTTCCCTAAAGGAAACTATGCTGAGTTTGGCTTATCTTGTCATGTACCTTCTGGTACTCTGTAACCTCATCTTTGATAAGCAACTCCAACAACTTCCCAACCACCGATGTTAAGCCATAATTTCTTTTCTGCTGTCTACCTCTCTTTTGACATAGTGGAGTGACCTTTGCAATTTTCCAATCTTCTGAAGCCATGCCACAATCTATTAATTCTTGGAAGGTCATTACCGATTCCTCAACAGTCTCTTTTGCTTCTGCTTTCAGAACTCAAGGGTGCATTCCATCTGGACTGGGAGACTTAACCATCACTCGACCTTACAGCTTCTCAAGCATCTTCTCTCTGATAATAAAGACTGCACTCACCTCTCTTCCCTGACACCCGTCAAGAGCCAAGTGTCCTGCTAATATCTTCCACCATGATGACAGATGCAAAATACTTCTTGTCTCCCCTTACAATTTTTCCAGCATAATTTTCTATCAGTCCTATATCCATTCTCAGTGAAACACAAAAGTCTGCATATACTGTGAGTGTAGTAAAAACCGACCAAAATGCTGGATAAACTCAGCCGGTCTTTTCAGCATCCATTGCCTACGGCATATTGCCTACATTTCAGCCTGAGCCCTTCTTCAAGGAATAAGTAGAATGAGCCAGAAGCAGGAAATCCCAGAAAGGCTGTGGTTGGAATCCTGACCAACAAAAGGTGTTAATTGCATATGATAAGGGATGAGGTAAGAGAAAATCATGATCATGTGAAAGGACAGGGAAAGGAGAGATGGCATTGGCAGAAGGTGAGCACTCAGCACCACAAGGACAGCTTCTTCCCCACTGCCATCAGATTCCTGAATAATCAATGAACCAAAGACACGGCCTTATTTTTTGTGTAGTCTTATTGTTTTTATTATATATAATAATGCTGTAAGATGGTTATAATATGTATGTTTGTTCTATGAGGCTGCCGCAAAACCCTAAATTTTCTGACTTGTTCATGATAATAAATCCTGATCCTGATTCGGATATGGATTTGGATCTTCTGCGGTCACAGGAGTTGATTCCAAGGGGAAGAGTGGTGAGGGAAGAGTGAACAAGGGAGTCACGGAGCGAGCAGCCCCTGCAGAAGATGGAGAGGAGAAGAGAGGATTCCTCTTATCCTCACCTACCACCCTACCAGCCTCTGCATCCAACACATTCTCCTCCGCCATTTCCGGCATCTACTATGTGATCCCATCACTAGACACATATTTCCCTCTCCCCCTCCTTACTGCCTTCCACAGGGAGCACTCCCTCTGTGACTGCCTTGTCCACTCCTTACTCCCTACCTATTGTCCCTGTGGGGCCTACCCCTGCGACCACAAGAGAGACTCCAATTGTGCAATCACCTTCACCCTCACCACCATTCAATGCCCCAAACAGTTCTTCCAAGTGAAGCAACATTTCACTTATGAATCTGCAGGGATCTGCTGCATCCAGTGCTCACGTTGTGGTGTCCTCTACATCAGAGAGTCTGAACACAGACTGGGAGATTGTTTTGTTGAGCACCTCGGCTCTGTCTGCCACAATAGCAGTGGCCACACATTTCAAATCCTAATCTTATTCCCTTGCTGACGTGTCTGTCCATCTATATTTATTCTCATCTCTTTTTTACTCCTAATATACCTTTAGCATCCTTTTTGATAATACAAGCTAGTTTATTTGAAAGTTCATCCTTTCCTTCCTAATTACCTTTGTAGTGGCCTTCTGTGTGCTATTAAAAGCTTCACAGTACTCTCTCATCCCATTCATTTCTACTTCCCTGCAAGACCTTTCCTTTGCTTTACTTGGGCTTTGGCTTCTCTTCTAAGTTACATTATGTGATTGTTCCATTAAAATATGTCTTTTTTGGAATACACCTGTCCTGCATTTTTATTATTTCTTGCAGAACGCCAGCCTTTGCAGCCTTGCCGTCTTCCCAGCCAGTAGTAATTTCCAATCGAATTTCACCAGTTCCTCCCTTATACCTCTGCACTCCTCTTTATTCTACCAACATACTGAACCTCTGCACTCCCATTTAGTCCACCAGTATACTGCACCGATGCATTCTGCTTTATTCCACTAGTATGGTGGACCTCTGCACACCACTTTATTCCACTAGTATATTACACCACTGGACTCCACTTTATTCCACCACTAAACAACACCTCTGCACTCCCCTTTATTCCACCAGTATACTGTACCTCTGGATACCCATTTATTCAACTAGTATACTACACCACTGCACTCCACTTTATTCCACCAGTATACTACACCTCTGTACTCAGCTTTATTTCACTAGTATACTGAACCTGTGCACTCCCTTTTATTCCACTAGTATACTGCACCTCTGTACTCCCTTTTATTCCTCTAGTATACTGCACCTCTTTCCAATACCAAGCCTCCAGAGAAAAATTCTTGCCCCAATACTTGTGGGATCCACTCTTTAAAGAAACGAAGAGGATCTTGTTCTTCCATACCTTCTGGCAAAAAAAACAATCTTCACATTATTCCTTCTACTTTGATTCTCCAAATAGTCTACTTTCCTCTCTAACTCCTTCTCACGTTCTCGCAATTTTTTAACGGATTTTTCCACCTCCAACATTTTTCTGTATTAGAAGCCACTTGTTGTTGACTGAAATTTTTTAAATTCTTCACAAAATGCTTCCACACGTATTTTAACTGTATTCAATTCTAAACTTATCCTTTGAGTCATTTCATTCATCATAGCGTTTAACTGTTTACATTGTAATTCAGAAAAGCTCAGCCCTGCTTTCTCTAACGTAGTGGCAGAACCAGGTAACTGCAGCTCCTGCTGCATCTCAACAACAGGCAGTTTAACAGTTTTACTGCGGGTCTGGACTCCCAGCAAAGGCACCCCGACTTCTTCAGGGGGGTCGACACTGGTCTCCCCCCCGCAATTCGCTATTATTTCAAAAACTCACGGAAGAGATCAATATATTCAGGTTGGAATACTTCCTGAGGCGTTTCAAGCAATGGAGTCATCTTCTTGCATGCTCCCTCCGTTAAAGTCGGCAGGCTGCCAGAACGCACCTTCCTCCTGAGAATGGGTCATTCCAGCGATGTCCTTCTCCTGGTGAGTAGTAGTCATTTTTTTTTCAGCTCCCACAGGCAATCTTTGTGGTTTAGGCACGGAAGAAATTAAACCTGAGGCTGTAGCAAGCTGTTTAGGCACTAAATCTTCAACACTCCGAAAATGTAATTTATTCTGCACTTGAGGTTTAATCTTTTTACCATTAATGGCCATAATAGTTCCTTAATACTTTAGACTAAAATTTTAAAAGTTTAAACTTGAAAACAAAGGGTTAAAAACGGGTTCTTAAAAGTCCGGCCATTGTCTCCTAAAGAAAAATGGAAGAAATGGCAGAAACGGGAGAAATGGGGATGGAAAGAGTCCAATTTCTCTTGAAATGGGGTCTCCGAGTTTGGAATCTCTTGGATGAATAGAAGAACTTTCTTATTCTTACTTTATTTTTATGTCATTATGATATCTTGTTATTCTTTGTTCGGCTGGGGAGGGAGAGATTTGCTCTATGTTCTATTAGTCATCAGCCACTGGTGGGAGATCCACACCCAAATTTTGTTTAGGGATTACTACCTTTTGGTAGGTTTTTTGGGGTTTTTTTTCTTTTTTTTTGTTAATTAAATTTTCTTTAATTTTTTTCAATTATTTTCATTTTATTTAGACTTTAATTTGTGGGGGTTTTTTCTCCTATTGGAGGGCCTATTTATGTTGATTTAAGTTTTTATATATCGATATTATTAGTTCTTAGTAATATTACCAGATATATCCAAGTTGAGGTTTGCTACTTTTAATGTTCGAGGTTTAAACAGTCCGATTAAGCATAAGCGCATTTTGGCGTATATTAAGAAAATGAAAATTTATGTTGCTTTTTTTCAAGAAACACATCTGAATGTCAAAGAAAGTATGAAATTGAAGAGGGACTGGGTAGGGCATGTATATTCTTCTTCATTTAATTCTAGGGCTAAAGGTGTAGCAATTTTGATACATAAGAATTTATCTTTTTAATTACAATCAATGGAGGAAAAGGCAGGATGTATTCTTAAATTGAATTGTAAGATTTTTAGTGAATTTTGGACTTTACTTAATATTTATGCCCCAAATGTAGATGATGAAACATTTATTTCCGATGCATTTTTATATCTGGGTCAGGCTAATGATAATGTTTTAGATGGTGGTGATTTTAATTGTGATTTGGAACCTTTATTAGATAAGCCCCCGAAGAAAGTTAAGAAATCTAAAATGGCAGTTCAGGTTCAAGCGTTGATGAAAGATCTTAATTTAGTGGATATTTGGAGACGTCTTAATCTGACAGAGAAGGATTTCTCCTTTTATTCAACTAGACATGAATCGTTTTCGAGGATTGAATTTTTATTTAATATCGGCACATTTACAGGGGAAAATACAACAAGCGGAATATAAAAGTAGGGTGATTTCAGGTCATTCTTTGTTATACTTTACATATGCAACCTCTGAGAAAATTCAAGTGGCCTATTAGAGGTTTCATATAATGTTGTTAAAAAATATGGCATTTATTGATTTTTTGAAAAAAACAAATTAATTTATTTTTGAAAGAAAATTCTAATTCTGTTCCAAGTAAGTTTGTATTATGGGATGCTATGAAAGCTTATTTGAGAGTACAAATAATTAGTTATACTTTTAAAATAAAAAAGAATCGATTAAATCAGGGTCTTGAATTAGAGAAACGGATTGGTGAGTTAGAAAAGGAATTTCAGAAAGATGCTACAGAAGATCAGAAAATAGAATTGTCTAGGTTGAAACTGGAATACAATACTCTACAATCTTATCAATTTAAATGTAAGATTAATAGGACTAAACAACGATATTATGAATGGGGAGAGAAAGCACATAAGGTATTGGCGTGGCAATTAAAGAAAGAACAGGTTTCGAGGACTATTAACGCTGTTAGACGGAATTCGCTTATCACTTATAAACCTCGTGAGATTAATGATGAATTTTGTTCATTTTATAAAAAGTTATATACATCTGATGGAAAACAAAAAATGGATCAATTTTTTTAATCACAGTTGAATTTACCGACATTAGAGAATGTAGATATACAGGAGTTGGAAGCACCATTTACTGACTTGGAAATTAAAATGGCTATGATGGAAATGCCGAATGGTAAATCGCCTGGTGATGATGGATTTTCGGTCAAATTTTATAAAATTTTTTATGATGACTTCTCTACAGTGTTTGGAGATGTATTATGCCAGGTTGGAAAACTATGAATTGCCTGAGTCTTGTTTTAGTGCTTTAATTACAGAAATTCCAAAGAAAAATAGAGATCCTTTGAAAGTATCCTCATATAGACCAATTTCGTTGTTAAATGTAGATTATAAAATTATAGCTAAAATTTTAGCGAATAGATTAGTTAAATTTTTACCTAAGCTGATTCATATGGATCAGACAGGTTTCATAAAGAATAGATATGCTTCAGATAATATTTTACGTGTGATTAGTTTGATTAATAGATTCCGACAATCTTCAGACCATCCAATGGTGATATCTTTAGATGCTGAAAAAGCATTTGATAGAGTTGAGTGGAATTTTCTGTTCAAAGTTCTGGAGAAATTTAAGTTTTGTCCTTTTTTTATTGGTTGGATTAAAGCTTTATATAGTAAACCGGTAGCTAGAGTACTGACGAATGGTTTGATTTTGGAACTGTTTAAATTGACCCAATCTACTAGTCAAGGTTGTCCTTTATCACCAGCATTTTTTGCGGTAGTGATCGAACCTTTGGCACAGTTGATAAGTCAAAATATACAGATACAAGGTATGAAAATTTTAGATGAGGAATATAAAGTTAATTTATTTGCCGATGATGTATTGATGTATCTAACAAATCCAGCTCAATCACTTTTATATTTGAAGGAGTGTCTGATGCAATATGGACACCTTTCTGGATATAAAGTTAATTGGGAAAAAAGTGAAATATTACCGGTGAGTGAAGGAGATTATTCATCTTATAAGAATATTCTTAATTTGAAATGGACGGATTGAATTAAGTATTTGGGTATAATTTTGGATGTTAATTATCAATCTTTATATCAATTAAATTATGTTCCGTTAATAAAAAAAAATTAAAACTGATTTGATTAAATGGAAAGATTTACCTATTAATTTATTGGGTAGAATAAATACAATTAAGATGAATATTTTTCCACGTATGCAATATTTATTTCAATCTATTCCGTATTTAATTGATAATTTTTTTTTCAAGATTTGAATAAAATGGTTAGGGAGTTTTTATGGAGAGGTAAATTTTCAAGATTAGCCTTGAATAAATTAACTTGGAAATATGAATTAGGGGAACTATGTTTACCACATTTTCAAAACTATTATGAAGCAGCCCAACTTAAATTTATTAGTTCATTGATGGATTTGGATCGGCCCCGTAGTTGAGCCAAAATTGAGATGGCAAATATCTCTGAATTTGAAATACATCAATTTTTGTTTAGATGGAATGTAAATTTTTACAGCAACATAATGTGCCTATATTAAAACATTTAATTAAGTTATGGACAAAGAAAAAGAAAATGATAGGTTCTAGTGGTGAATTATCAGCCTTGACTCCGTTGTATAATAATCATCTTATTTCTTTCTCAATACATAATCAAAGTTTATTACATTGGAGATTTAAAGGTGTGGAAAATTTGGGAGATTGTTTTAAAGAAGGTAAATTTTTATCTTTTGATCAGATAAGAACTCTTTGTCTCTTTATTATCAAATTCGATCTTTGGTAAAACATGTGTTTGGTAGAGATATGATTTTACCTGAAATGAATAAATTTGAGACTTTTCTTATGAAGGTACCAGAGAAGGGTTATATTTCATTTATGTATCAAAAACTACAGGATCATATGGATAAAAAGGGTTGGGATAAATCCAAAGGTAAATTGGAAGTGGAGATCGGTTTTGTTTTTTCCAAGAATGATTGGTTAGATATTTGTTATGATAGTGTAACTAGACTGATAAATGCATGTTATGCAGTGATTAATTATAATTTTTTACATCAATTATACTTAACAGCTGAAAAACTAAAAAAGTATGGTTTTCATGAATCAGATTTGTGTTTTAAATGTGGTAACACTGTTGGAACATTTTTTTCATGCAGTTTGGTCATGTATATATATATACAATCTTTTTGGAAGAAAGTACAATTGTTTCTGGAATACCTGTATAAGATTAAAATACCTTTAGATCCGATAGTATTTTTATTGGGTAGTTTGCAACCTCTGAAAGGTTTGGGGTTAGATAAATTTCAACTTGCTTTTGTATATTTAGCTTTATCTGTAGTGAAAAAATGTATTGATAGTACGTGGAAAGATATGAATATGATTGATATTAATAGATGGCATAATGAGATGAAATATTGTTTAATAATGGAAAAAATTATATATGTTTCGCGTGATAACTATAGTTTCTTTATTAATAAGTGGTTGTTATACTCAGAATATTTACATTTTGATTTACATTGATTAGATCTTAATATATATGCTTAACTTTTTAATTTTTTTTTTCTCTATGGCTCTCCTTAGGAGAGTTGGCTGAAAGGGTCTTTTTATTTCCTCTTATTTTCTTTCTTTTTTTTTCTTTCTTTTCATATATAAATATATATGTAATATAACATTCATGTTTAGTTTATTGTTATATATGTTACTTATTATCTGTATTTTGAATGAATAAAGTTTAAAAAAAACTACACCTTTGTACTCCCCTTTATTCCACTAGTATACTGCACCTCTGTACTCCCCTTTATTCCACTAGTACCCTGCACCTCTGTACTCCCCTTTATTCCACTAGTACACTGCACCTCTGTACTCCCCTTTATTCCACTAGTATACTGCACCTCTGTACTCCCCGTTATTCCACTAGTATACTGCACCTCTGTACTCCCCGTTATTCCACTAGTATACTGCACCTATGTACTTGCCTTTATTCCTCTAGTAAACTCCAACTCTGCACTCCCATTTATTCCACTAGTAAACTGCACGTCTGCACTCCCCTTTATTCTACTTGTATGCTGCACCTTGCATTCCCTTTATTCCACGTATACAGCACCTCTTTATTCCACCAGTCTACTACACCTCTGCACTCCTCTTTATTTCACCAGTATACTGCACCTCTGTACTCCCATTTATTCCTCTAGTATACTGACCCTCTGCACTCCCCGTTATTCCACTAGTATACAACACCTCTGTACTCCCCTTTAGTCCACTAGTATATTACACCTCTGCACTCCCCGTTATTCCACTAGTATACAGCACCTCTGTACTCCCCTTTAGTCCACTAGTACACTGCACCTCTGTACTCCCCGTTATTCCACTAGTATACAGCACCTCTGAACTCCCCTTTATTCCACTAGTACTGACCCTCTGCACTCCCCTTTATTCCACTAGTATACAGCACCTCTGCACTCCCCTTTATTCCACTAGTATATTGCATCTCTGCACTCCCCGTTATTCAACTAGTATACAGCACCTCTGTACTCCCCTTTAGTCCACTAGTATACAGCACCTCTGCACTCCCCTTTATTCCACTAGTATATTTCACCTCTGCACTCCCCGTTATTCAACTAGTATACAGCACCTCTGTACTCCCCTTTAGTCCACTAGTATACAGCACCTCTGCACTCCCCTTTATTCCACTAGTATATTGCATCTCTGCACTCCCCGTTATTCAACTAGTATACAGCACCTCTGTACTCCCCTTTAGTCCACTAGTATACAGCACCTCTGCACTCCCCTTTATTCCACTAGTATATTTCACCTCTGCACTCCCCGTTATTCCACTAGTATACAGCACCTCTGCACTCCCATTTATTCCACTAGTATATTGCATCTCTGCACTCCCCGTTATTCAACTAGTATACAGCACCTCTGTACTCCCCTTTAGTCCACTAGTATACTGCACCTCTGTTCTGCCCTTTATTCAATAATAATAATAATAACAATTACAGCACGGAAACAGGCCATTAGGCCCTTCTAGTCCACACCGAACCAAACACCCCTTTCTAATCCCACCTCCCTGCACAATGCCCATAACCCTCCATCTTCCTCTCATCCATATACCTGTCCAACCTTTTCTTAAATAATACAATTGACTCCGCCGCCACTATTTCTCCCGGAAGATCATTCCACACAGCTACCACTCTCTGAGTAAAGAAGTTCCCCCTCATGTTACCTCTAAACCTCTGCCCCTTAATTCTTAACTCATGTCCTCTTGTTTTAATCTTTCCTCCTCTTAACGGAAATAGTCTATCCACATCCACTCTGTCTATCCCTTTCATAATCTTAAATACTTCTATCAAATCCCCTCTCAACCTTCTACGCTCCAAAGAATAAAGACCCAATCTGTCCAATCTCTCCCCATACTCCAGATGCTTAAACCCAGGCAACATTCTGGTAAACCTTCTCTGCACTCTCTCCACTCTGTTTATATCCTTCCTATAATTAGGCGACCAGAACTGCACACAGAACTCCAAATTAGGCCGCACCAACGTCTTATACAATCTCAACATCACCTCCCAACTCCTATATTCCATGCAATGATTGATAAAGGCCAGCATACTAAAAGCCTTCTTCACCACCCTATTCACGTGAGTTTCTACCTTCAGGGAACGATGTACCGTCACTCCTAAATCTTTCTGCTCTTCTGTATTCCTCAATGCTCTCCCATTTACCACATATGTCCTATTCTGATTCTTCTTACCAAAATGAAGCACCTCACACTTATCAGCATTAAATTCCATCTGCCATTTTTCAGCCCACTTTTCTAAGCAGCCCAAATCCCTCTGCAATCCTAGAAAACCTTCTTCATTATCCACTATTCCACCTATCTTAGTATCGTCTGCATATTTACTAATCCAATTCACCACCCCATCATCTAGATCATTAATGTATATAACGAACAACAATGGGCCCAATACAGATCCTTGAGGCACACCACTGGTCACCGGCCTCCAACCTGACAGACAATTATCCACTACCACTCTCTGGCCTCTCCCTTTCAGCCAATGTTCAATCCATTTGACTATCTCAAAATTTATACCTAAAGACTGCACCTTCCTAACTAACCTTCCATGTGGTACCTTATCGAAGGCCTTACTGAAGTCCATATAGACAACATCCACTGCGCTACCCTCATCCACATTCCTAGTCACCTCTTCAAAAAATTCAATCAGATTGGTCAAACATGACCTTCCTCCCACAAATCCATGTTGAGTACTCCTGATCAGACCCTGTCTATCCAGATGTTTATAAGTACTATCTCTAAGAATTTTCTCCATTAATTTACCTACCACAGACGTCAAACTTACAGGCCGATAGTTGCCAGGCTTCCTCCTTGAACCCTTTTTAAATAACGGAACCACATGCGCAATGCGCCAATCCTCCGGCACTATCCCCATATCTAATGACATTCGAAAAATTACCGCCAGAGCCTCTGCTATTTCCTCCTTCACTTCTCTCAATGTCCTGGGGAAGATCCCGTCTGGTCCTGGAGACTTATCCACCTTTATATTCTTCAAAAGCCTTAAAACTACACCTTTTGTAATCTCTATATTCCCCATATTTACCCAATTTGCTTTTTTTTATCCCACATCTCCCAATATCCTTCTCCTTAGTGAATACCGAAGAAAAGAAACTGTTCAATATCTCCCCCATTTCTCTAGGTTCCACACACAGTTTTCCACTCTGATTTTCTAAGGGACCAATTTTGTCTCTAGCTTTCCTCTTACCATTAACATATTTGTAGAACTCTTTTGGATTTGTTTTCACCCTGCTTGCCATAGTTTTCTCGTACCTTCTTTTAGCTTTCCTAATTCCTCTCTTAAGATTCCTCTTACATTCAATGTATCTTTCAAACATCTCCTTAACTCCATGCTTCTTATATCTAATGTACGCCTCCCTTTTTCTTCGAACCAAGTTTCCAATATTCCTTGAAAACCACGGCTCTCTCAAACCTTTTGCCCCTCCTTTTAACCTAACACTACTATTCCACTACTATTCTGCAACTCTGCATTCCACTTTAATCCACCAGTATACTGACCCTCTGTACTCCCCTTTATTCCACTAGTATATTTCACCTCTGCACTCCTCTTTATTCTCATAGTATATTGCATGTCTGTTCTGCACTTTATTCCATAAATATACTGCACCTCTGCACTCCACTGCATTCCACCAGTAATACTGACACATCTGATTTTCTCCCTCTCATCTACAGGGTGTATTTTATAATATTATGATCACTGCCTCCTCAGAGTTCTCTAACCATAGCTCTCTTATTAACTGTGGGTCTTTACACAATTCCCAATTCAGAATTACCATTTCACTGGTCGTCCCGGTCACAAGCCATTCTAAGAAGCCATCTTTTAATAAATTCCTTTTTTTAATATCCAGCACCAACCTGGTTTTTCCAATCAACCTGAATATTGAAATTGCTCATGACTATTGTAACATTGCCCTTTCTACATCCCTCTCTATCTCGCTCTGTAGTTTTCACGCCACATCCTGTTTGGAGGCCTATATACAATTTCCATCAGAGTCTTTTTACCCAAACAGTTTCTTGATTCTGCCAACAGCGATTTTATATCTTCTGATGCATTTTTAACTCGCAGAACCACCCCACTCCCTCTGTCAACTTTCCTGTCCTTTGATACACTGTGCATCCAAGGACATGGTTCCCAATGATGGTTTTCTTTCAGCCACAAGTCAGTGATTGCTGCAATGTCATATCTGCCAACTTCAAACTGTGCTACTACATCATCAAACTTATTCTTGTACAAAATCTTCAGTGCCATATTCTGCAATTAAAAATTTGACCATTTAACTCTTGACAAGTTTGAGGTGTTGCGCATTGGTAAGTCAAGTCAGGAGAGGACTCGTGCTGCGAATGGTAAGTCCCTGGAGCATGTTGCAGATAGAGAAACCAATGGGTTCAAGTGCATAGTTCCTTGAAATTGTCAACTCAGGTGGATAAGGTGTTGAAAAAGGTGTTCATTGGGTGAATATAGGGTAGAAAAGTTGGGATCTCTTGATTCAACTCTGCAAGACATTGGTGAATTGACTCTTACAGTTCTATGCGCAGTGCCTGTCACCCAGCTATCGGAAGGTCCAACAAATTGGAAGGGGCACAGTGGAGATGCACCAGGGTGTTGCTGGGACAGGAGGGGTTGAATTATAGAGAGAGGATGGATAGGCTGAGTCTTTATTTCGTCAAGCAAGGGAGACTGAGGGGTGTTCTTATAGGGATTTAGAAAATCATGAGGTGCCTAGGTAAATTGAATTATTTCCGAGGGTAGATAATTCTAGAATGAGAGGGGATAGGTTTAAGAGAGGAGAGGAAGATTTAGACCTGAGAGACTTTTTTTCCCACTCAGACGGTGATAAATGTTTGGAAATGAGTTGCCTAAGGAAACTGTAGAACGTACAAAAAACATTTGGACAGATTTATGGCAAATGCAGGGAATTGGGGTTAATCCAGAATACAATTTGATCTTTATGAATTAGTTGTGCCAAAGGGTATGTCCTATTCTGTGATTCTACAACTCCATATATTTGGGTTCCATTGAGATGTTACCTGCAATATGCCTGCTACACAGAAACATTGCAAATCAGCTTAAACTGTGGCAATTTTCAATGTTCTTGGGTGTGAAATTTGCCAGAATTCAGACGAAAAAGTATGAGCTCATTTCCATGAAGCAATCTGGGAAGTTTTTAAACTTTCATTTTGATTTTTTTTTGTTTGAGTACCAAGCCAACAGGAAAAATCTGTGAGCTCTAACTGCAATCAGATGTCAGTAAGTAAGTGAACCCCTTCTGGAAAAGATTTTGTGTTTCTGTGCTGTAGTTGAAAAGGCTGGAAAATCCTCTGCAGACGGTATTCAAATTTCCAGTGCTCCTGAGGTGTGTGGGGATTGAGTTGCCATGAAAGCAACACTAAATTATTCTATCTATACCTTCCTATTTTCAGACATCCATTCACCTGACTGGGGAATGAACCAAAAGCACTTACACAGCATATCATTTTAAATATTTGTGCCTTCTTCCTGAGGCTGTTTCATGTTAACAATGATAACACCCTAATTGAGACAGTCTGCTTACAAGTCTGCACTCTTAGCAATTGACAGGTTGAGGTCAAACTTCTTTGACATTTCCACTTAACTCTTGCTCGGGTTTAGATATGGGCTCTGTGGAATCACCAATAAAGAAAATGGTTGGGAACCAGATATTCTGCATATTGACCTTGCCAGGAATAGTTGGAACCTCCATGAAAGGGATAAAGCTTCACTTTGGACCACCAAGATTAGAAGGATTGAAGACTCACTTTGTTAAGAGTTCCCAAATGAAACACAAGAGAAAGATGTTAGTCAGTTCCACTGGTGATCCATAAGAGAAATAAGTCTAAGTCTCCGTAGCCAAGGTATGTTTTAGGATCACTGACCCATCTGAATCCCTTACCTAGTAAAACCCTCCAGAGGTTGGCAATTGGGTTTTAAATCCTCTGGTAGAGCCGAAATAGTATCCAAAAAAGTCCCTCCAAGAGATATGTTGGCCACTGACAGATCCATGCAAATAACCTGCACAAGTTCTGGCACAGCCATTCAAGCTAGTTGCCCAAGAATTTAGGGGACTGCTATTTTTATTACATCGATCCTTGTCTACAGTCAAAACAAATTTTCACAATCCCCACTGATAAAATGTTACCACAAAATATCTAAGTGTATGGCAAGCAAAATTAATTTTTTTCTTCAGAAATAGGGCATGAAATAATCTGATGATGTTGGCACATTGAATCCATGAGATAGGCTGCAGTGTGGGAACATTCAGAGTATATATACTGCACAGCTGTGTAACACAGGTTTGTTATGGCAATGGCATAAAACAATGAATCCTGCTGGATTCTTACTCATCTACATGAAGGCCACGTAAATAGCTTTTCTCTATGAGCTTTATAGGTCAAACTCCAGCTTATGCTGTTCATTTGAAGATACAGCTGTTTTTCATTAGCTTAGTTTCCCACCCCCACCCATTGTATCCTCAGTGGTGCCTTCCAGCAGTCATCAGTGATGTAAGATGTGACACATTTTCTCAATGAAAATCTGCAAATCTATTAACTTTCCACATCTAATCACCTCACTAACATTTGTTGTTCACTTGAAAAGTCAGTTTGCATTTTCTCTTAATTTTCCATTTCTCGAATTGTGACTACTCACTTTCATTTTTAAAAAATGCTGCTGGAAAATACAGACCATTCACATGGGTTGTGAAGACTAACTTTTTTATACATTTGTGACTTTTTCCATGGTCAGACTTTATTTTACAACATCAGTGCAATTCTCTGATAAATTCATCGAGAAACTAGCACAACATAAGCCTTGTGTCAATTAAAAGTGGTGAATTAATCCAGAGCCACATGGAAGTATTCAGCAAGAGGTGAGATATATTTGGAGAGTAATACACAAAAGTGCTGGAGAAACTCAGCAGGTCATGCAGAGCCTTTAAGAAGCAAAGGGATATAACCAACATTTTGGGCTTGAACCCATAAGTATGAGCAAAAACCAAGCAGGCGTCTGAATTAAAAGATGAGGGGGTAGGAGAGAAGATGCAGGAAGAAGAGGCAAGGGGAAAACAGGCAAGAAGTCAAATGTTAATATGGGTGGGAGGGAATAAGAGAAAGGAGCTGAGAAATGATAGGGGAAGGGTAGTTTTCTGAATGGAGAATGGAAGGTAAGGGAGTAGGGAGCTGGAGGAAAGGAGACAGAGGGACGGGGAAAGTGAGAGAGATGGGAAGAGCCAAATGGAAACTGGAGGTCGATGATAATGCACTCTGGTTGGAGATTACCCAGGTGGAATATTACGTGTTGTTCCTCCAGTTTGCCACTACCCTCCATTTGGAAAATAAGAAATATTGAATATATATCATTTTAAGAATCCACCCTCACTTTCCTGTTGTAAAAGGCCCTGACTCTGTATTTGAGAATCCATGGAAGACATCCAATGACCCTTCTAGAACCCCTGACGTCTCTCCCAAACTTCCCTCCTTTCGCTTTGTACTCATGTCCCCTTGTGTTTGCTACTTCTGCCCTGGGAAACAGGCAATGGCTGTCCACCCTATCTATGTCTCTCATAATCTTGTAGACCTCGATGAAGTCTCCTCTCATCTTTCTTAGCTCCAAAGAAAAAAAGTCCCAGCTCTGCTAACCTTGCCTCAAAAGACTTATTTTCTAATCCAGGTAACATCCTGATAAATCCTGATTGGCACCTGACCAAGTGGGGGCTTGGTACATTCAGGTCAGCTGATTGTCAGCCAGCCAGGTGTGGTCTGTCCTCTGGTGATCCTTCTGCAGGTACACAGTTCGCCCCTGCAGTAGGCTAGTGGTGTATCACCACATGCACCTCATCTCTGTACGTTGACTTCTCAATCTTACTAATAAAGCCCACCTCGGCCATGTCATCAGTGAATGTGGTTCGAGCTGTGTTTAACTGCACAGTGATGGGTCAACAGAGTGAACAGTAGTGTGTCTAGCATGCAGCCCTGGTGGGGGTGGGGGGGGGCGGGGGGGCTGTGCTTGGTGTGATAGTCTTGGAAGTGCTGTGACCAATCCGAACTTCTTGACATCTATATCCCTTTGTAACTTTCGGCATCCTTCAGCTCCATCCACAACTCCTCCAACCTTTGTATCATCCTCAGACACACTTTCTTCACCCCCATTCCCAACAGGGAGAAGACTCAAGATGGTGAACATGTGCACCAATAGATTTCCCCAAAAAAATTCCCCTCAGACATCAGTCTCCTGAATGAACAATTCTCTCACTCTGGGTAAGATCCTTTGGATTGGAAGGTTGCTAATGTGACACCATTCATTAAGAAAAGAGGGAGAGAGAAATAATGGAATTAAAGAATAGTTCCCCAACTTTTGTGGTGGAGGAAATGCTGGAATTAATTATTAAAGATATCATTGCTGTGCATTTCGAGAGGAGAGACAGGATTTGTCCAGATTAGCAAGGAAAATCATGATTGAGAAATCTTCTAGGAGCTTTTGTTTGGAGGAGGTAACTGCAGAGTGAACAATAGTGACCCTGTTGATGTGGTGTATTTAGATTTTCACAAAGTTTTTGATAAAGGTTTTTTACCGTTGGGTGGCACGTTCGGCATAGGTACGACAAGGCTGGTGGAGCAGTAAGCACAACACTTTTATCACACCAGTGACCGAGACCGGAGTTCAAATCCCACCCTGTCTGTAAAGAATTTGTAGGGTTCTCCCCACACCTACGTAGATTTTCCCCAGGGGCTCCGGATTCTTCCCACCATTCAAAGCCTACCGGAGTTGTAGGTTAATCAGGTGCAATTAAGTGGCATGGGCTGAAATGGCCTGTAACGATGCTGAATGAATAAATATTTTGTTTTATTTAAATTTAAGATTTAAATTTTAGTTCTGCTCAAGAGATTGGTGTGCAAAATTAGAGAGCGTGGTATTGGATGTCAGTACTGATAATAGATTACTGGTTGATAGGCAAGAACGATATAGTTCGAGTAAGTGAATTGTGAGCAAACAATGAGAGAATTTGGAGGGTCTCGGCAGATTAGGTAGCAATCTTGGAGAGAAAGGTACAGTCGACGTTTCAGGTCAGAACCCTTGTTCAAGACTTGAGAAAGATGCCGTCCCAAACCATTGGCAATTTTTTACATTCCCTGGATATTGCCTGACTTGCTCTATCCCTTCAGCTTATCTTCAATTATTCAGGGTCTCAGTGGGACCACGCATGATTTATTGTTTGCAATTTTTGTCTCCTTACTCAAAAAAATACATAATGGAAATTGAGAGAGGGCAATTGATTCTTGAAATGGTGGAATTATCATGTGAGGAGAACTAAGACTGTTTTCACAAGGTTATGAAAAAGCAAGAGATCCCTTTGAAATTTATAACATTCTGACAGGAGTCAACAGGTTGGAAGGGGGGAGAATGTTTCCCCTACCAGAGGAGCCATGGTCCCAAGATGTGGATAAGATGAGATGCTTCTTCATTCAGAAGGAGAACCTGTAGAACATATTTCATGAAAGTGATAGATTTCTAGACACAAAAGCTAATAAACCAAAGGGATCAACCAAGATCATGTTCAATAGTGGAGCAGGTTAAAAGGGCCAAATGGCCTTCTCCTACTCCAATCTTTCTTGCTTTCAGTTCTTCCACAATTGAGATCTGATCATCACATTGTTTTCCTTAGAGTATGAAAATGCACATAGTTTAGTGGAAGAGATGAAATCATTTAATTGATTTTGATACTGGATGCATCATAGTATGGCTTTGGAAGCTGCTCTTCTCAAGATCTGAAGGCGGTAAGTACAATTCATTTTGCAAACTTCTCTCCCACCATGGATTTCATCTGTATCTCCCACTGCCCAAGAAAGGTAGCCAATATACTGAAGGACCCATCAGGCAAAAGACAATTTCTTCCCTACAGTCATCAGGCTCCAAATGAACCCCACAACAGTGCTATCATGATGCCCCTGTTTGGTCCTAGTTGACCTGTTGAACTCTGTAATATATACAGCTTAGTGAATGTTGGAGTTAACCTGTTAGACTGCTTGCAGAAGATAACCCTTCTCACTTCACCAGATATAATGTGACAAATAAACTAAACTGATAGAATAATTCAAAAAATTATTCCCAGTGCAGAAAAGTCAATAACTTGAGAACATAGATTGAAAGGGATGAACAAAAACATAGATATGGTATAAGGAATCTTTTTATTCAAATATAGTTTGGTGATGCGATCTGCAATGAACCATCTGGAAGAGATGTGTAAGCAGGTTCGGTAGTGACATTTCAAAGAGATTAAAACAATATT
This sequence comes from Narcine bancroftii, assembly GCF_036971445.1. Taxonomy (NCBI): domain Eukaryota; kingdom Metazoa; phylum Chordata; class Chondrichthyes; order Torpediniformes; family Narcinidae; genus Narcine; species Narcine bancroftii. The sequence goes on from NC_091469.1 coordinate 112,116,786, forward strand.
ACAATTCTCTGGAGAAAGTAAAGTTTAATTCATAGAATATTTCCATCAGAGTTGGCTCATGCATTATGGTTTTAATGGCCTTTTTCTGTCCAGGATTTTTACAAGTTTTACAGAGAACCTCTGTGTGATTTAAAAATCACACGGTTCATTGGTTTTCAATTTGTATGTTTCAAAAGAAAATGTTTCACCTTTATAACCTCTCATTGTTTAATTTAAAATGTAATTTAAAAGTTCAAATCCTTTTTAGGACTTGACCCTTTCACAGAAGTCTGAGATTTCCATGCTCTTTAAAACCTTGTGCAGATTTCCAATTTCCTTCCATCTTATCATCTCTGTCATCAAACACTTTGGGTGCGATCTTGCATATTCAGAATCAAACCTTTTACCGTTCCGTGAAAAGAGTTGAGTCCAGATGTCTAATCTAGATATTGCGCACAGAAGAGGTTGAGTCTTCACTTCATCTCTTTCTATGCCTCTCTCTCTCACTCAGTCACACACAAGCACATTCACACATGCTCCCCATCCTCCCATCTAACCCCATCCCGCAAATCTTTTTCTCGTTCCCCTTCCTTTGCTCCCTTTAAGCCAGGGGCGGCCAAACTATGTCCCTGAGCCAAGTGCGGCTCATTGCCCATATTTAAGTATTCCAAAGAGAATTTTAAAAATGAAATAGTCCCTAACAATAAATGGTATTGTGTGTACATTGCACTTCTTAGTGTCAACACTAGATGTCACTGCCATTTTAAACAACTATTTGACCAACCAATGTGACTCATCGATGAAAATATTTACTGCATTTACACAAGTGTTTATTTCAGTTGATTAAATATGGCGGAAATGAAAAGACAGAAAATAGCAAGGGAGGTGAAAATTTCAGACATGGTGGGAAAATTAATATTTTTTTTCACAGAAGTTTGATTTGCAAGAAATCCGTTAACTTTAATAGCCTATCTTAAAAGCCTATCTACAGATCTACACATTGTATCATAATCATTAAGGTGGACACATGGGCCATGAACTGTATTCACTGAGAGTTGTGGAGGAATGTTGGAGACTGCTTGCCCTTTCTTCATCTTTCCTTGTGTTCTTATTTTGCATCCAGCCTTTTATTTTGTGCTGCTTTTTGAATGAGCTGGTATACTCAGTTGAGTGAGAGTTGGAAGTGAGGTGAGTGAGTCGTGTAAGAGAAGTTTAAAAAGGGCGCGGAGGACAAAGAGTTAAGCAGACTGTTGATTTGTGGAAGCGGATAATTGAGTTAATTGGCAGGGACCAATGAAAGGAGGGGAAGCTAAAGGCGTGCTTAGTGAGTGAGTTGCTCAGTAAAGGAGTGGGACCCTGAGGCTTTGGCGAGCTTAGGAAGAGCCTACACCAAGAGAGAGGTAAGGCTGGTAAGTTTCTTTCATAAATGTTAGGCGTGGGGAATGGAGGCAGTGGTTAGGGCAGTCCATTGCTCTGGTTATAGGATGTAGGAAGTCAGGGACAGCATGCTTCTTCCTGATTACTACACCTGCAAAAGGTGCATCCAGCTGCAGCTCCTGAAAAACTGAGTTAGGGATGTGAAGCAAAGAAATTGATGAACTGTGGATCTTGAAGTAGGCAGAGTAATGATAAACAGGAGGCAGGTAGCTGGGTGACTGTCAGGAGAGGAAAAGGGAATAAGCAGACAATGCAGAGCACACCTGTGGCCATTCCTCTTGGATATTGTTGGGGGGGGATTGACCTTCCAGGGATAAGTTGAGGTGGTCATGTCTCCAGTACAGAGGCTGCTCTCCCTGGGCTCAGAAGTGAAGGGAAAGTTGGGGGGGGGGGGGGGGGTGGGAATAAGAGGAGAGCTATGGTAATTGAGGACTAGTTAGTTAGACAAGTGGATAGGAGATTCTGTGGATGAGAAAAATTGAGCGTTATGGGGTAGAGAGTGTTTAGTACTTTTTTATTTATGGGAAGGGATATACTGGCCAACACAATATTGAGGGCTGAAGGTCCTGTGCTGTATTGTTAATCTTAAATTTAATTTTAATAAATACATAGAACAGGTGTCTGATCTGGATATTAAGCACAGGAAAGGTCTTACTAATATGTGAGGACATCAATAAACTATTGTAATGTGAACAGTTAAACTGTTCAGGAGTGGTGTACAGTTATTTCAAAGAAAAATGGATTTGATTGGAAAATGGACTTGATTGGAAAATGGACGGACTTGACTGGAAAATGGACGGACTTGACTGGAAAATGGACGGACTTGACTGGAAAATGGACGGACTTGACTGGAAAATGGACGGACTTGACTGGAAAATGGACGGGCTTGACTGGAAAATGGACGGGCTTGACTGGAAAATGGACGGGCTTGACTGGAAAATGGACAGGCTTGACTGGAAAATGGACGGACTTGACTGGAAAATGGACGGACTTGACTGGAAAATGGACGGACTTGACTGGAAAATGGACGGATTTGATTGGAAAATGGACTTGGCACAGGGGTTTAACGTGTCTAAAAAGGTTTTTTTGCAGTGCAACTGGTTAAAAGCTGATGGACGATGTTATTTGGCCCTTGACTCCTTATATTTTTCTCTGTGGCCCACAACCAAAAAACTCCTCCTCTTCCTTCCCCTTTCCATTATCTCGCACTGCCACACACTCGTGTTCTCACTCTCCCCTTTGCTTCCTTGCCTTCCTCTCCTCAGTGCTCCTTTCTCTGCCCCTAATCTTCCTTTATTCCTGACTCACCACAGGACAAAACTGTAGAAGGAAAAAATAATCATGGACAGAAAAACCAATATATACTTGTTTCTGATCCTTTCCATTAGGATCTGAATTAAGTGTGGTTACTAAGCAGTGTTAAATAAATGCTTCATATTATACAGCACAATTCCATCAAAGCAAATTGAGAAGAAGCCAACTTTACACCGAAAGCACTGTCAATTTCTCGTTTGTTGACTGGGAGTTTTTTTAAAAAGTGCCAAATTTTAACCTGTTTTAAAATGAAGCACTAGTCATAGGAATGTTTCATACACCATACTCTTTGCAATTTCCTTATTGCAGCACATATTCAGATCCATCAATTCAACCTACTAGACTCAATTTTGTTGGCTCCATAACAAAGCATAAAATTATCTTCCACTTCCCATGGTGGTAAAGAGGCACCTCTCTGCTGCCACAACATCAGGAGCTTAACTCCCTCCCTAAAACAGAGGGCAATGTTGTGCCAGTTCTCTGTCATAATCTGAGATTCAAACAGTGGAAAGACTGGATGTGTTCTATGATAGGGCCCTGAGAAAAGATCACTCTTTGCACCTGTGTAAAGCGATGGCATGGATATCAGCAAGAAGAAACCACAGTCCCATCTGGAATACTCAGGTCATCCAGAGGCAAAAATACTAAGAGTAGGAGGAAGAGGTAAGGGACCAGTTATGCAACAAGAGATTGTGTACTTGCATTGTATTTTATTTTTCCTGCTTGCTACATATTATTCCCAAAGGAACATCATCAAACTGTAATCTTTTAATCTTGCATTATACACAAGTATTTTATATTAGCAGTGTATATTAGCTGTTGATGGAACAAAAAGACTATTGAGGCACATTGATCACTTTTTCCAAGAAACAAAAATAGATTTAAAAGGTATACCTTACTATTACTAAAGTTCAAGAAAAAGAATGGCTTTACCTTTGAAGCAGTAAGCATCAAATTTGGTGTTGGGATCTGGAAATCCTGTTCTGTTGTCATATCGATACTTGGTCCTCACTCCAACAAGACCCCCTCCACACTGACTTCTGGCATAGACGATTGGATAACGTACACTGCCATCTGCCAGCCAACCGTGGTCGCAACGATCCAAGCCTTGCTTCCATGCAGCATGTAACTGACCAGTGGTGGCCAACTGGGCATTTCTCTGTCGGCATTCCTTCTTTGCTTCAGCGAAAGTCATTTTTCCTGGGATTGATATATGGAACACGTGCCCTGTTGTTAGAGAGCAGAAAAAAATCAGTTAAAGAAGAAAGTCTGCTGATGCAGCAGTTGAGTGCAATACACAAACATGCTGGAGAAACTCAGCCGGCTATGTAGCATCCAAATGACAATGAGGGTAACCAATGTTCAGGCCTGGATTGTTCCTCAAGCATGAGAGAGTCTGTTTGTAACAACATTCCAAGAGGAAGACTGACATCCACATTGCTGAACTCCAAGGTATTTTCATGTTTCAATATTACAATTTATCTTGCCTCCCTTTATAGATTTTAATTTGTTCTTAGTAGAGATATTTTCAGGTTAAAAACAACAAAGCATTTATGTTTGCCTTTTAGTTTCACCTGGGAGCTTGCAGTCTTTCCTCACCAATTTCCTGCATTTTGAGTCTATGCTCAAGTTTTTTTTAGTAATTTCAAGTTATTATTCATTTTGTTTTGTCATTTGCCATATGCTAACATAGTTTTTTCTCCAATAAATAGCACAGATGATCAACTTGGTGATTGGCTGTCAGGGGTATGTTCAAAGAGAAATACTCCACTGAGTGATCTATAATGAGATAACAGATTGCAGCCATTGTCTTTGATTCTTTGCCAAAGCATTTCTAACAAAAGAAGACTTGTCAAAATATTGACGTTTTTCTCTTTACAACTGCTGATGGTATTTCCAATATTTCCTGTTTTAGTTTTAGATTGTTAAATGTTTCATATGGCAAGGTTTTTGTGTGATCCTACCATTTCATTCCCATCCTATCAGACAAAGCAAATTTTGTCGAAATGAAATTTGATGGGTTTCTATAAGCTGCTGCTCACAAAGCCCATTTTAAATGTGGACACCAAGTTTAAAGATATACTCAGCCAGTGAGTCAAAAAGATAACCACAGGAGCTCAACAGATCTGGAGGTCACACTCACTTCCCCCTTGCCATAGCACAACCATTGTGCTTTTCTGTTGTATTTGTAACATAATAGCTACTCCCAAAGCACAGCACAAATCCTGCAAGAGAATCTGTCCTGCTTATTTACAAAAAGGGTGTTTGATCTACTTGTAACCAAATCTTCAATTGGAACAGTACAGGGAGATTCAGATAAAACTTTGAAATAAAATAATTAGTTGTGATAAAAGACAAATCTCATACTTTGAAGTCGCAAATTACACTGGATAATTATCATTTTTCCTCCTGATCCTTTTTTTGGGTGTATTTGTAGATTTTGGGCTGCTGAATATGAAAATTGTGTTTATATATTAAAAAAAATGTTCCTATCATGTACTGTTGTTTAGATATAACCTATTACCAAACTACATCCAGCTGATTGACAACATGCTTCAAGCATACAAAACCATGACGTGCAACATTGAAAATTCAGGTTTATTATCAGAGTACATGCATGACATCACATACAATCCTGAGATTATTTTTCTGCATTCACCCTTGGACCTCTTCCCCACTGATCATTGTGCAGTCAGTGATGTACAAGGTGAAATGTTATTTACCAGGAGATTGCAACCATGGAAAAACACCAGGGGAAATGGAATACAGCAATGCTGGCCAGCTATTGCTGGACACTGAAATGAGAGGCATCAGATGCTGAGCACTAGCAAAAATCAGTAGCAAAACATTTTTAGGAAATGCAATGTGTCAGCATCATTATGCAACTAAACGTGCTAAATTCAATAAAAGTTAATTTGACGTTCTTCCAATGCAATACAGTAAATCTGAAATTCTTTGTTCAGCTTGAAGGTGTATCATAATCGACAATTATTTTTCAGGAAGCAAACCTTCGGGGGGAGGGTGGAGAATGGTACAATATTCCAATCATTCAAATTAATTCAATATTTCCTGAAAATTGGTCATTTAATTCAAACAGAATTTTTTTTAAATCTGTACTATTTCCACCAATAGCAGGAGTTACTAGTTAACTAAGCATCTTGTTTATTAAAGCCCTTTAACTAGAAGAAAGCCAACCACAGTACTTGACACCCACAGTGAGATATACCTTGCATTTTTTCTCCACTCAATATTCTGACATTCAAGGCAAGCTATTAATTCCAGAAAATTAAGTTAGTTTCTAAAATAGCACATTCTTTCCTGGACTGTAAGGTTTATGATCCACAACAGGAGAGTCCATTAGTAACATGTTTTTGCACACATTCATGCAGGGCTCATTGTGGAGTGATCAGGATGAGAAATAAAGCTCTACTATTAGACTATGACAAGAATGACCCTCAGCAGAAATCAAGCCTTACAATCTTCCATCCATAAGAACCAAATGATTTGAGGATGGATATTGTGTGTGGCTCTCGAGTTTTATCATTGATTTTGACTGCAGAGATGAATTGTTATCATTGAAAATTCATCCTTTAAAAAACATTTTTTAAAGTTTACTGAAAAACTCATAAATTTAAAAAAAAAACTGTTGCTTCATAAGGAGTAATTTTATATTCTAATCATACATTCAGTTTAAAAATCTGAATCGACAATTCAAAAGACTGGAGAGTATGCACCTGACCTTTTTTGATCATTAACCTCATACTGTTATCACCAGATCATTGTGTTACCAAAAAAAATTTCTTTGATTTGTGTGCAAAGGATTCATTAAACTTTCAGTTTAGTCAGAATCAAGATTTTGCACCTATCTAACCAATTTTGTAGAGTTTTTCAAAAGTTACCAGGATAGTTGAAGGAAAGTCGGTGGATTTTGTCTAAATGCCTTTGACAAGGTTGAACATGGGAGGTTGGTCAAGAAGGTTCAATAGCTTGATGTCCAGTTAGTAAATAGGATTAGCCTTTGAGAACCCAGAGACTGGTAGCAGAGAATTGCCTATCTAACTAGAGGCCTGTAACTAGTGTGCCTCAGGAATTGGTGCTGGGTCCATTGTCATTTTCTCATCAATCTGGATGATAATGTGCTAAACTGGATCAACAAATTTGCAGATAACGCCAGGATTTGCAGTGTAGTGGAAAGTGAGAAAGGCTCTCAAAACCTGCAGCAGCATCTGGAGCAGCTGGAAAAATGGAATCGAAAAATGGAACTCTAACAATTGTGTGGTGATGTATTTTGTGAGGATAAATCAAGGTAGGATTTCCATGGTAAACAGAAAGGAACTGCAGTGTGGCAGAACTGGGGGATCTGGGAATACAGACACACAATTCCTAGAAAGTGGCATCACAGGTAGATGGATATCAGGAGAGCATTTGGCACATTGGCCTTCATAAATCAAAGCAAGAGGAGAGGAGTTGGGATGTTATGGTAAAGTTGTATAAAACTTTAGTAAGGCCAAGTTTGGACCATAGTTTTTTCACCTCCCTATGTGAAATCAATAAGATTGGAAAAAGTGGAATGAAAATTTACAAGGATGTTTCCAGAACTTGAAGAGCTGAGTTATAGGAGAAGGTTGAATGGGTTAGGACTACATTCCCTTGAGCATCAGAAACTGAGAGATCTATAGAACTCTACAAAATTGATGGGTAGAGATCAGGAAAACACAGGCTTTTTCTACTGAGATTGGATGAGACAAAAACAGAAGGAAAAGAGTGAAAGGAGAAATTTTTAAGGAAAAAGTAGGGAGAACTTAATTCAGGGGGTGGTGAGAATATGGAACAAGCTGCCAGCAAAGGACATCGATGTGGGATCGATTTCAACATTTAAGAGAAAAATGGATAGTTGCATGAATGGGAAAAGCATGGAGAGCAATCATCTGGGTGCAGGTTGATTGGACAATGCTGAATAAATAATTCAGCATGGAGTAGATGGGCCTAAGGACCTGTTCATGTATTCTTAAGTGTTCTATGGTTCTAACATTTGGCATCATGGTGTCATAGAGCTAAACCACAGGCCCTTTGGCCCACTCATCCATGTCAACCAAATTGTCTACCAGTACTGGCCTTATTTGCCTGTATTTGACCCAGATCCCTTTAAACCTTCCAGATACATGTCTAATGTCTTTTAAATGTCCTAGATGTACCTGCCTATGTTGCTTCAATCCATACTTTTACCACCTTCTGAGGGGGGAGAGGGGTGTTTTTACCCTTCTCACATTAAATCTATGCCTGACTTTTTTAGATTCTTCTATCCTAAGAAAAAGACTAACTGTTAACCTTTTCAATACCCCTCATGGTTTAACATAACTTTATAATGTTACCCAATCTCCAACATTTCAGGGGTAACTGTCCTAGCCTTCTAGTAGTCCCTCCTTATAACTGAAACACTCTACTCCTGATTTAAAATCCTCCTGGATCTATTTTGCACCCTCCCCAACTTAATAGCCTCCTTTCTCTTGCAGTGCAACTAGAACTTCACACAACAGGACTCAATGGTTCAACTGTCAACTGATGAAATATTCCAACTGATTTTTGAGGGCCAGAATTTGAAAACCTAAAACCTGAAAAAAAAGTTTCTCATAGATCCGTGTCTGGTAAAATGCACACCAAAATCTGTTTATAGATTTTAATTGTTGTCATCAGAAACGTCCATGATTGCCCGAATGAAACTTAATCAGACATTCATGACTGTTAGAACTTCTCTCACCCTTAGCTCTGCTTCACTAAGCTAACATGGTCAATGAAAATGGAAACCATGACAGTTCTTTAACCAGCTGCCAACAATGGACTGAATGTTGACACTGGCTGAAAGGAACTCTTTCTTATCTAAAGATGTAAATTGTATTCCACCCACCACCGACCCACCACCTCCATTGCCCTGACAATCAGTCAATGACAAAAAGTAAAAGAATCCCAAGTATTTCCCTGTAGTGTACATATTGTGCCATTTATTCTCATCAAGACTGTTTGATTTTGGGAGGAGTCACGTGATGGAGTAGTGGCCGGACGGTGAACTCCAGCCCTCTCCAGAAAAGTCGGGAAAAACAAGAGAAAATACAAAGGCACAGAAATACAAGTTAAAGAAAAGTGAGTATAAAGGTGGAAAGAAGATGGAGACAAAAGGAGAAAAATCAAAATCAACGGAAAGAAGAGAGGAAGAGAAGACAACGGAGGAAAAAGGTGAAGGCCTTACCTGTCCGAAGAGGCCCGCTGTGGAGAGAAGACCCCACTACCTCAGGTCGGTAGAAAGAGAACTACAACAATGGCTCACAGAGCCGAGTAAAAGTGCGCAACCGCGCATGCGCGAGGAGTCGCGCATGCGCGATGCGCATACAAAAAAACACACCGACGGGAGGGGGGACCAGCTGGGGAGTCGATCTCCACAGCCGGCAACGACAGCTGCAGAACACCTGCAGCAAGAAGAGACCACAGAAGACAATGGAAACAAGAAAGAAGAGGAGGAAAGGGCAGCAAAGAAACAACAGATGGTCAACCTAGAGGAAGAGGAAGAGTACAGGGAAATAGAAGAAGAAAAGATAGGCAAGGTAAAGGAGGTACTTGCTCTTGTTAGAGGATACATGGAGTCATTTAAAGAATGGCAAACACAGGAATTCAATGATTTAAGAAGAAGAATAAACAACACAGAAAAGAAAATAAATAAAATGGATATGACCTTAACAGAAATGGGGAAAAAAATGGACAAGATGGAAGAACGGGCAATAGCAGCAGAAATGGAGGTAGAAGACTTAAAAAAGAAATTGGAGGAATCTAATAAAAAAACTAAAGAGACACAAGAATTACTAGCCCAAAAAATAGATATAATGGAAAATTATAACAGAAGAAATAACATAAAGATAGTGGGCCTTAAGGAAGATGTAGAAGGCAAGAATATGAGGGAGTTTATAAAAGAATGGATCCCTAAGGCCCTAGGATGTCCAGAACTACAGCAAGAAATGGAAATAGAAAGGGCACATAGAGCATTGGCCCCTAAACCACAACCACAACAAAAACCAAGATCTATTGTAGTAAAATTCCTAAGATATACTACAAGAGAAAAGGTACTGGAGAAGACAATGGAAAAAGTAAGAGAGGGCAACAAACCACTGGAGTATAAAGGGCAAAAAATCTTCATTTATCCAGATATAAGCTTTGAACTCCTAAAGAAGAGAAAAGAGTTCAATGCAGCAAAAGCGATTTTATGGAAGAAAGGATATAAATTTACACTGAAGCATCCTGCGGTATTGAAAATATTTATTCCAGGACAACAAAACAGACTATTCTCGGATCCAGAAGAAGCACGAAAATTTGCAGAACAATTACAAAAATAGACTGAGGGATGAAGACGGGTAATGAGAGCAAAAATTATCACGATTGATATGTATGTGGGTAAAGACAAAAATAGACTGAGGGATGAAGACGGGTAAGGAGGGTAAAAATGACCACGATTGATATGTATGCGGGTAAAGAGGTATAAGAGTGAATAGAGACAATGGGCATATGTGAAAGTATCTGTAATTAGAGGAAAACATAGAAAGTATAGACAAGAATTAATAAGGGAAGGTAATGGAATAGAGAGAATAAGGAGGGAATTAAAAGAGTGACCTTTGTGACATATAAAAAACGAAATCTTTTCTGGGGGGGCTGGGTGGGGGGAAAAGAGCGGTCACTGCAAAATCAGTTGACGCTTGCGAGTGGATTCGCAAATCCAAATGGAGAGGGGAGATGTGGTTGTCCGACAAGGGATAAAGGGCAACTCAGGAGGGGAAGGGGAGATTGGGGATAAAGAAGATAGAAATAGGAGAATAAGGAAAATGTTGGATGTTGTAGGAATGTTGTCTGGTAAAGAGTTGAAAATAAGAAAACAGAAATGGAAAAGGAGGAAAGGTAATGATGGAAAAACGGAAAGAGAAGATAAACAAAATATAAAATGGCTACGCTGAACTATATGACTCTAAATATTAATGGAATACATAACCAAATTAAAAGGAAGAAACTACTAAATTTACTGAAAAAGGAAAAAATAGATATAGCATTTGTCCAAGAAACACATTTAACTGAATTGGAGCACAAGAAATTAAAGAGAGATTGGGTAGGACATGTAACAGCAGCATCGTATAATTCAAAAGCAAGAGGAGTGGCTATATTAATTAGCAAAAATGTGCCATTTAAAATAGAAGAGGAAATAATAGATCCAGCAGGGAGATATGTTATGATAAAATGTCAGATATATTCAGAGCTTTGGAATCTACTTAATATATACTCACCTAACGAAGAAGATCAAAAGTTTATGCAAGATATCTTTTTGAAGGTAGCTAATACGCAAGGGAACATACTAATAGGAGGGGATTTCAATCTGAATTTGGATCCAAATATGGATAAAACGGGGAAAAAAATTAACAGGAAGAACAAAGTAACCAAATTTATAATTAAATCAATGCAAGAAATGAAACTTGTGGACATATGGAGGAAACAAAACCCAAAAGAAAAGGAATACTCATACTACTCGACTAGACATAAAACATACTCAAGGATAGACCTATTCCTGTTATCAGCCCACATACAAGGGAGAGTTAGGAAAACGGAATATAAAGCTAGACTATTATCGGACCACTCACCCCTGTTATTGGCAATAGAGCTAGAAGACATCCCTCCAAGAATGTATAGATGGAGATTAAACCCCATGCTACTTAAAAGACAGGATTTTAGAGAATTTATTGAAAAACAATTAAAAATGTACTTTGAAGTAAATACGGAATCAGTGGAAGATAAGTTTATACTATGGGACGCAATGAAAGCATTCATTAGAGGGCAAATAATAAGTTATGCAACCAAGATGAAGAAGGACTATAATCAGGAAACAGAGCAGTTGGAAAGGGAAATAATAAACATAGAAAAAAAATTAGCAATAAAGGAAGATACAACCAAAAGAAGAGAATTGGCTGATAAAAAAATAAAATATGAAACATTACAAACATATAAGGTGGAGAAGAATATAATGAAGACAAAACAGAAATATTATGAACTAGGGGAAAAAACACACAAAATCCTAGCATGGCAGCTTAAGACAGAGCAAACTAAGAAAATGGTATTGGCAACAAGGAAAAAAGACAAACAAATTACATATAATCCAAAAGAAATTAAGGAAAACTTCAGAGAATTCTATGAACAATTATACCGAACCGAAAACGAAGGGAAAGAAGGGAAAATAGATGAATTTTTGACTAAAATTGAACTACCAAAACTACAAATAGAGGAACAAAATAAATTAACAGAACCATTTGGAACAGTAGAAATACAAGAGATAATAAAAAATTTACCAAATAATAAGACACCAGGAGAGGATGGACTCCCAATAGAATTCTACAAAACATTTAAAGACCTAATAATACCGCCCCTCCTGGATGTAATCAACCAGATTGATGAGACACAAAACTTACCAGATTCATGTAAAACAGCAATAATTACAGTGATACTAAAACAAGGGAAAGATCCACTCTCACCAGCGTCATATAGACCAATATCTTTGCTAAACACAGATTATAAGATAATAGCTAAACTATTAGCGAACAGATTAGCAGAACAGGTACCGAAAATGGTAAATTTAGACCAAACTGGATTTATCAAAAAAAGACGCACAACAGACAATATTTGTAAATTTATTAACTTAATTCATGCAGTAGAAGGAAATAAAGCACCGGCAGTAGCAGTTGCTTTAGACGCAGAGAAGGCCTTCGACAGAGTAGAATGGAATTACTTGTTCAAAGTATTGCAAAAATTCAGTTTACCGGAGAAGTATATTAATTGGATTAAAGCATTATATAAGGGACCGTTAGCGAAAGTGACAGTAAATGGACATGTATCAAAGCAATTTAACTTAAGCAGGTCAACGCGGCAGGGATGCCCACTATCACCATTATTGTTTGCGCTAGCTATAGAACCACTAGCAGAATCGATAAGAAGAGATAATAATATAAAAGGAATAAAAATAAAAGACAGGGAATATAAAATCAGTCTGTTTGCGGATGATGTGATAGTGTACTTAACAGAACCAGAACTATCAATAAAAGAACTATATAGGAAATTGAAGGAATATGGAGAAGTGTCGGGATACAAGATAAACGTAAATAAAAGTGAAGCAATGCCTATGAATAACGCGGATTTCTCAAAATTTAAGGAGGAATCCCCATTCAGATGGCAAACGCAGGCAATAAGATACCTAGGTGTGCAAATAAACAAAAATCTAGGCCAATTATATAAACTCAATTACAATCCACTAATGAAAAAATTACAGGACGATTTAGAGCATTGGAAAGAGCTACCACTAACACTGATAGGAAGGATAAACTGTATTAAAATGAACATTTTTCCAAGGATACTATACTTATTTCAGGCATTGCCAATACAACTGACAGAAAAATTCTTCAAAGAGTTAAAGAAAATAATAAGGAGATTTTTATGGAGAGGGGGGAAACCGAGGATAGCACTAGACAAATTAACAGAATGGTATAAACAAGGAGGCTTACAATTGCCAAACTTCAAAAATTATTATAGAGCCGCACAATTAAGGTACCTATCAGATTTTTATCAAACAAGGGAAAAACCAGACTGGACGAGACTAGAATTAGATAAAATAGGGGAAAAGATACCTGAACACATATTATATAAATGGGACGAAAAATTGGTACAACATAGAACTTCTCCAGTATTACACCATCTCCTCAATATATGGAAGAAGATTCATGTAGAAAGAAATAAAATAAATTACCAAATACCAAAACTAATATTGACGCAAAATAAGCTACTCCCTTTTACAATAGACAACCTTGCCTTTAGAAAATGGGAAAAAAAAGGGATTAAAAGAATAGAAAATTGTTTTTCAGGAAGTAGATTCTTATCCTTTGAACAAATGAGAGATAAGTACAATATAACGGGAGATACAGCGCTGGCATATTACCAACTGAGATCCTACTTGAAAGATAAATTAGGAAGCAACTTGAGTTTACCAGAGGGAAGTAACCTTGAATATGTGATTACAGATACAATGTTAATCAAAAGATTTATAAAAAATATGTATATTAAACTGCAAGAAAAGGAAAATGAGGAAACAAATGGTAAAACTAAACAAAAATGGGAACAAGATTTAAATATAAAGATAAAAAAGGAAACATGGGAGAAGTTATGCTCTGGAACGATGAGAAATACAATAAATACGAGGCTGCGTATGATACAATATAATTGGTTACACAGACTATACATTACACCGCAAAAGTTAAATAAATGGGACCCAACAGTATCTGATAGATGTTTTCGATGTAAAAAAGAAAGGGGAACAACAATTCATGCAATCTGGACATGTGAGAGAGTAGAAAAATTTTGGGATGATCTCAATCAGATATTAAATAAAATAACAGAAAACAATATACCAAAGAATCCAGAGATCTTTCTCCTAAGTAACATAAAAAATAAAGAATTTGGAATTGACTTGGAGGATGCACAAAAAAGATTTGTTAAGATAGCCCTAGCTGTAGCAAAAAAATGTATTATGTCAACCTGGAAATTGGAAGATAATTTGAAAATACAACAATGGTATATAGAAATGAATAAATGTATTCCATTAGAAAAAATAACATATAGTTTAAGAAATAATATTGAAATATTCGAACAAGTATGGGAGCCTTACATTAAATACAATAGCGAAAACCTACCGGGAACAAACATTACCTAAGTTGATGGAAGGAGAAGAGAAGAAAAGAATGGACTCAGTAGAATTTCTGGTGTATTTTTGTTGAATGACAACATTGTCTAACTGAATTAATGCAACCTAGATTGTATAACTAAAATGGATGAGAGGGGGGGGGGATGGGGGGGTGGCTTGGGAGGAGGGAGGGGGGAGGGAGAAAAAGTCACTGTAAATGTGTGGAAAAGAAAAAGTGTATATCATGGCTATTGTGATTTATGGTGTGAAAAATAAAAAATTAAAAAAAAAAAAAAAAAAAGACTGTTTGATTTTCTTCCTCCAGAGGGTCAGTGGGGTTATCCAATGCAAAGCAGAAAGCCTGCAGAAAATAAGAATGCACAAACAGGAACTGGGGTTGGCCATTCACTCCCTTTATAGGAGTACAAAAGCAGCAAATGGGTTAAGCTGTTTAGTCCCTTATGTCTTTTCTGCCCTTCATTTAGATCATGGGTGATTCTTTAACTTAGTGCCTCATTCCTGAACTAATCCCATATCCCTTGATTTGCCAAATCCATATAAAGCTGATCGATCTTAATTAATGCTGTATCTACTGCTGCAAAAAGGTCACAGAACCCATGTGGGAAAGTTTGGGGAAGGGAATATCAGTCAAGATTGCCACTTTTCATTCCTTTTAAACCAATCACAGCCAGGTTTTGTAATTCCATCTTATTCATTTACAAATATGGTCATCTGGGATTTGTTGTTTATCTGTCATTGCCCAGAATTAAGGTGGAAAAGGAGGATCATTTGCATCGATAGGTCCAGGATCCTATCTGGCCGGATTTGTCACAGAGAGCCGAGAGTTCATATCCTGGACCAGATGGTGCATTTTGGTGACAATCCAGTGGAGATGTGAAAGAGCATAAAACCTAGCAATGTGGTGCTTGATTAAACAATAGGTGACGAATCCCAGAAGTACTCGAGGCTTTACTCCTTCAGTGGTTATGCAGTTTTACTTTCTCATGCTGCACCAGAATTTTTTTTGCTATCCTTTATAAAGGATTGAATTTGAACAAAATTCCCCTTCAGCCATGTTTCAAATTTATTCATTAATACTACAGTCATAATGAACAAATCTGGATGTAAACAGCGTCTTCATTGTTGGGGTCTTTCATGGTTTGGTTCAGCATCATGCTGAAGAAGATTGAAAAGAGGGTTGGTGCGAGAACACAGCCTTGCTTCACGCCATTGTTAATGGAGAAGGGTTCAGAGAGCTCATTGCTGTATCTGACCCGACCTTGTTGGTTTTCGTGCAGTTGGATAATCATGTTGAGGAACTTTGGGGGACATCCGATGCGCTCTAGTATTTGCCAAAGCCCTTTCCTGCTCACGGTGTCGAAGGCTTTGGTGAGGTCAACAAAGGTGATGTAGAGTCCTTTGTTTTGTTCTCTGCACTTTTCTTGGAGCTGTCTGAGGGCAAAGACCATGTCAGTGGTTCCTCTGTTTGCGCGAAAGCCGCACTGTGATTCTGGGAGAATATTCTCGGCGACACTAGGTATTATTCTATTTAGTAGAATCCTAGCGAAGATTTTGGGGAAGTTCCCTCGATGGCATCCTCAGCGACCCCGGTGGTTCCTGTCCCCACAGAAGGTAACACATTGTAGACCTATAACAGATAACTCCCGTGGGAAAGGGGTATGGAATTGCACGGGCGTTAATCCATATGAAGGGGTTCCCTCACTCAGACAATTTTGGGCTCATCCCTATCCACACGGATTTGCCCCAGAGGGTTTATATTGGATTTGTGGGAATACGGCTTACACTTTTTTGGAGCCAGACTGGAGGGGAACGTGCTGTATAGGTTTCATTCAACCACAATTTGTGCTGTTACCACAGAACGACTCCCATCAGTTAGCAGCGCGTGTATATCAGGGGCTCCGCCAGAAGAGGGATTTAAAGATCGGTGAGTGGGGAGAGGACTGGCCTCCAGAGCGCATTATTTCTTATTATGGACCTGCTACTTGGGCACAGGATGGGTCCTGGGGATATCGAACCCCAATTTACATGTTAAACCGTCTGATTCGCTTACAAGTTATTTTGGAAATTATCACCAATGACACCGCCGCAGCCCTTGATCTGTTGGCAGAAGAGCAGCAACAGATTAGGGCCACGGTGTTTCAGAACCGCTTAGCTTTAGACTACTTGTTAGCCACTGAAGGGGGTGTGTGTGGGAAATTGAATCTCACTAATTGTTGTTTAAAAATCGATGACAATGGGCAAGCAGTAAAAGAGATTTCATCTGGCATTCGCAAATTAGCTCATGTCCCGGTTCAGAACTGGCGACCCTGGGGCAGCTCATGGCTGGGAAACTTGTTCTCTGGAGCCTGGGGATGGATACAGACTGCAGTGCTAGTTGCTGGAGTTGTGGTGTTGGCGTTGGTCCTGATCCCGTGCATCCTTCCCTGCCTCCAGTGCCTGATTCAACGAGCGTTGTCACAGAGAGACATCCCCAGACCCCAAGGCATGTATTTGTCACTACTGCCCTCCCAAGAGTATAGTGACTACAAGAGGTCAGAGATGCCGGCCCTTGCAATAACTCCTGAGGTCTCGGTCTAATAAGGTAACAGGTGGTTGGTCTCATTTTCATGAGACCAAAAGGGGGACTGTTGGAATCTAGGGGTTAAAACAGTATGAAATAAATGATTAATTAATAAGTGTATATTTACTGCATGGTTCAGGGAAAAAGGAATGTGATTAAGTGGCAATCACAGCATGGAGCAAAGTTGGCTGAACAAAATTGTCTCTCCAAAATACAGGGAGAGGAAATGCATAAAACGATTTAGGAGGAATGCTCAAACTAAATGAGGTGGTGAGTAGCACAGGAGACACAGGCCAGATCAGAACAAAGAATGGCCTGTAAGAAACAAAGGGAATGGAAAACAAGTCTAGGAGGAAGATTAAGGCAGGAGGAGGTGTTAAAGAGAACAGCAGAAATTGGCCGGACAAGAACAGAAGGGTGATTAGAGATATCTGGGGATGAATTAATTTCTGATCAACACAACGGGATAGTCTGGCCTGGAGGATTAAGATGGGAGTGCTACACCCCAGATATCTGCAAAACAGGAGATGACTTGTGATAACCCTTATGCAAAAAGCTCTAGCAAAGGAAGCCAACTTTTGTTCTGTATGATAAGGTTGACCTATATAAACTGAACCAACTGGACAATAGGGGTCAGTCTTGGGGAGTAGCTCACTGTGCAGGTGACCTATGAACTAATGAGTGACCCAGAGCTCTGTTAAGTTTTATTCTTGTGCTGTGTAATAAATTGACTGTTGAACCGAATACCTTCTCCTATCACTTCATTCAAAGAACACACTGGACTCAGACTACACATAGACTAAATTAAGAGTAAGGTTACATCCGGTACCGCACGGATGGCAGTCTCTTCAATCTGAGGCGCCTGCAAGCTCACACCAAGACACAAGAGAAACTTGTCCGTGAACTACTCTTTGCAGACGATGCCGCTTTAGTTGCCCATTCAGAGCCAGCTCTTCAGCGCTTGACGTCCTGCTTTGCGGAAACTGCCAAAATGTTTGGCCTGGAAGTCAGCCTGAAGAAAACTGAGGTCCTCCATCACCCAGCTCCCCACCATGACTACCAGCCCCCCCCATATCTCCATCGGGCACACAAAACTCAAAACGGTCAACCAGTTTACCTATCTTGGCTGCACCATTTCATCAGATGCAAGGATCGACAATGAGATAGACAACAGACTCGCCAAGGCAAATAGCGCCTTTGGAAGACTACACAAAAGAGTCTGGAAAAACAACCAACTGAAAAACCTCACAAAGATAAGCGTATACAGATCCGTTGTCATACCCACACTCCTGTTCGGCTCCGAATCATGGGTCCTCTACCGGCACCACCTACGGCTCTTAGAACGCTTCCACCAGCGTTGTCTCCGCTCCATCCTCAACATCCATTGGAGCGCTTACACCCCTAACGTCGAAGTACTCGAGATGGCAGAGGTCGACAGCATCGAGTCCACGCTGCTGAAGATCCAGCTGCGCTGGATGGGTCACGTCTCCAGAATGGAGGACCATCGCCTTCCCAAGATCGTGTTATATGGCGAGCTCTCCACTGGCCACCGTGACAGAAGTGCACCAAAGAAAAGGTACAAGGACTGCCTAAAGAAATCTCTTGGTGCCTGCCACATTGACCACCGCCAGTGGGCTGATAACGCCTCCAACCGTGCATCTTGGCGCCTCACAGTTTGGCGGGCAGCAACCTCCTTTGAAGAAGACCGCAGAGCCCACCTCACTGACAAAAGGCAAAGGAGGAAAAACCCAACACCCAACCCCAACCAACCAATTTTCCCTTGCAACTGCTGCAATCGTGTCTGCCTGTCCCGCATCGGACTTGTCAGCCACAAACGAGCCTGCAGCTGACGTGGACTTTTTACCCCCTCCATAAATCTTCGTCCGCGAAGCCAAGCCAAAGAAAAGAAAAAGAATGAACAAATCTAACATCATTAACATAAATAAGGAATTACTTGTATTGATCAATGAAAACTGGGAGACCCAAGAGATGGCAGATATGGGACCTGGAGCAAAAAAAAATCAAGCTGTCAGAGGAACTCAATGGATCAGGCAGCATCTATGAAGGCAAAGTGTTGGTCAACATTTTGAGTCGAGGAGTGAACACCTATCAAAAGGTGATGGGAAGGGTTTAGGCAGGAGGTAGATCCAGGTGTGAGATGTTAATGGACAGATGGAGCTGGGTGTGTGGGGTTGGTAGAGATGGTGACAAGAGACTGGGAGATGATGTGGAGGCAACACATGGCCTACAGATCATGGAATCTGAGGAGAAAGGAAGGTGACAAGTGGAACCAGATCAGGGAGAGGAAATGGGCAGATGGGAACAATAGGAGGAAGGGTGCGTTGAGTATCTGGGTGATAGGCAGATGAAACCAAATGCAGGAGATAATAATTGGGTAACAGGGAGCTAACGATTGAGAACAGACAGCATGTGAGAAGAAAGAAACACATGGGATGTGAAATTGGAGAATTCAATGTTCCGTATTCGTCTTTGGGTTGTGGAATATAAGGTTTTGTTCTTCAGCTTGGGTTTAGACTCACCCTGGCAGTGTAGGAGTCCGATGACAGACATATCAGTGAGGCACTAGGAAGGAGGGACTGAAATGACTTGCAACTAAATGCTTCAGATGACCATTATGGATATAGCAGTTACAAAGTTGTTACTTAGTCTCCACTTGGCCTTGCTGATATAGAGAAGGCCCACACCAGGCACATTAAATGCAATAGACAGGTTTGGAGGAAGTGGATGTAACTCTGACTCGATTGGAAGGGCTTTTTAGGTCCTGAGATGGTGGTAAGGGTCTAGGGACAGGTATTACACCTCCTCTGATGGGGGCTGGGGAGGAATTAATGAATCATGGAGTCAGAGAGTAGTCCCTGCTAATAGAGTAATGGATGTGGCTGGTAGTTGGATCAGATTTTGGCTGATGGATATGGTGGCTGGTAGGATAACAGCAAACTCCATCTCTGTTTTTTCTGGGAAAAGACAGTGGGAGCAGAAATGGAGGACATGCAAGTGAGAATTCCAGTCTCCACAGAAGAAGGTGAAAGAGCCACATTTCTGGAGTAAGGAGGGTGTTTCAGATATCCTGGAGTACAAAGTCTCATCTTGAGAACAGATATGGTAGAGACTGAAAGGCTGAAAGAAAAGGCATCCTTTCAAGAGACAGGATGGAAGAAGTAGTTGAGGTAGCTGTGGAAATCAATGCCCTTGCAGTCATTGTCCTGAAAATTACCCAGGAATGGGTATTGGAAAAACCTCTTCAACTATGATTTTTGTAGACTAAATTCTTAGTAATTCCATTTCCTTAGTTAATTACCAGGAAGACTGATCTGTACAACATTTGAATAATCCCCTTCAGAGGAAACTGTTTTAAGGGGTTTCATAAAATGAAGCAGGAAAAATATAGCATCAGCAAGATGGAGAGAAAAGTTTTACTGAAAAAAAAAATACCAAGTGGAACCAAAAACACGTTTATTAAGATTTTCAGGAGTACGTTGATACCTATCCACTCCCTGATGTGTCCACAAACTGTGGCTTTACAAGTCATTCTTTGAGGTAAGACTGCTTTGTTTCAGTGAGCAACTGCCTGGTCTTTACATCTGCTGCATTAAGGCAAGATGCCTGTGGCGGAATAGGTGGTCAACACACATCTCTTCCATTTACATGTTGACTAAAAGCCAAAAAATAGTCTGCACTGTATTACTTCAGTGACCAACAGTTTATTTTATTAATGAAGAATCTACCTCTTTTATTAAAGTGCACTCAAGACCATTTGGCCCATCAGGTCTATGCCTGCTACCTATGGACTAACCTTATTCACCACTCCTCATTGCCCTCTACCCCTTATTCTCTCTCACAAGCTCATCAATTTCTCTTCTTTTGTCATTTACCTCCATTGTCATTTCCAGTAGCCATTAAAATCACCAGTATATCTTTAAGACGTGGAAGGAAACCAGAGCACAAGGCAGAAGCCCATTAAATTATAAAGAGAATGCACTTTGCACAAGTACACCCAAGATCAGGATCAAACCTTCTCCATTGAAATGGAGAGGTAGCAGCAATAAATCCTACATCACTGGGTCTCAATAATAATGGAATGTTGAAGATATCATTTTTTTAATTGACCACGGTTCTGTGTCTATTACAATTTCCAATATATTTTACAGAAAACAAGTTTGCCTACAAAACCATAAAATACTTATGGAAGTAATTCTACCCTACAGGTTCAGTGGAGGAATGTACCATCTATTTGAGCACAATTCCAAACCTTCCACCATGATAATTGTCCATCAAAAAAAAATCCATCTTACCATGTATGTTTCCTACATAACAGTAAACATCATATGTCTCCAAGGGGTCTCGTATACCATATGTTCTGACACCTGGTTGTCCCCTTTTATCTGCATAACAACCAGGTCTAGGTTTGGTAATTGGGTACCTACAAAATATAAAAAAGATTATTTTACTACATCTTCATGGATTAGTCAGGAACTATTTCAATAACAGATCACATACAATATCAACCTATTTTCCTGTTTGTTCTCTGCATATGGGTTGTTGCATTATTGCCAAACTCACATTGGCCTGAGAAAATAGAGAAGACTTGATAAATAACACTTATTTGTGGTCCACTTCAGGTGGAATGGAGTTCTATGATTGGGAGATCAAGTAAGGATGTGAAACTCTGGAGAAGTCTCAATGATATGGATGAACATTTAATGCTTATAACAATTGTGTAACACCAATTACCTAACACCACCTCATGGGGTATCATATTAAATCTTAAACAGAGTCTTGCAATGATGAGCTCTAGATTCATAGTGATATTGCTTATCTTGATCACAATTGCTCTGTGAGGTCAGCGGCCTGATGTTCTCCCCTCAAAATATTCAGTTCCATTGACCTCTCTTATGCTGTAAATGTTACTGTGATAATTAAAGGGTAGGTACAATTCCCAAACAGAAAATTACCAAGTAGAATATAATGCAATAGTAAGATCGAGTTTATATTATCAGAACTGCCCACACTGCGAGTTTTCAATCTTGAGTGACCCACTAAAATATAGCATCAGGCAAAGATTCTATCTTTTCCAAGAATGGAATACAAATGAGAACTTGTATCTTCACAATGTCTCATGCAACTTAAAGGCAATTAATTTTTTGAAATAGAACCATGGAACCATAAAACATTATTGCCCATCTAATCCATGCCTAAACATTTTCTTTTTGCCCTGTCCCACTGACCTGTACCATAGCCCTCCATACTGCTCCCATCCATGTGCCTGTCCAAATTCTTGTTAAATGTTAAAATTGAGTCTGCATTCAGCAGTTCAGCTGGCAGCTCATTCCACACTCCCACCAATCTCTGTGTGAAGAAGTTCTTGCTCATGTTCATCTCCTACCCTCAGAGGAAAAAAGTCTATCCACATTTAATCCGTCTGTCCCCTCCAAAATAGTAAATATCTCAATAAATCTCCCCTCATTCATAGAGTATAGAACTCTACAGCTCAGTACAGGCCCTTTGGCCCACGATGTTGTGGCAATCCATATATTCCTTTCCGGCAAGGCATTCCAGGCACCTACAAGTCTATATATAAAAATCTTACCCCTAAGGTCTTGCCTAAACTTCCTTCCCATGACTTTGTACATGTGGTCTGCTGTTTTCTATTCCTGCCCTGGGAAACAGATACTGGCTGTCCACCTTATCTATGCTACATAATTTTGTAGACCTCTATCGAGTCTCCTCTCATCCTTCTATGCTCCAAAGAGCATACTTCTAGTAACCTTGACTCCTAAGGCTTCTTTTCCAATCTAGGCAACATCCTAGTAAATCTCCTCTGCATCCTCTCCATAGCTTCCACATCCTTCCTATAATGAGGTAGAGTTGCAACATCTCATAAGCCTTCTTAACTATCCTATCAACCTGTGTGGTGACCTTGAGCAATGTATGGATTTGAATCTCAAGGACCCTCGGTTCATCTACACTCTTAAGTAACCAACCCTGTACTCGGCCTTCTGGTTTGTCCTTCCAAAATGTATCACCTCACACTTATCTGGATTGAACTCCATCTGTCACTTTTCGGCCCAACTCTACATCCTGTCTATATCCTGTTGCAAACCTTGACAATCTTCAGCTCCATCTGCAACTCCTCCAACCTTCGAGTCATCAGCAAACGTCATCCAGGTCATTTATAAAAATCACAAAGAACAGGTATCCCAGAACCGATCCTTGCAGCACTCCACTAGTCACCATCCTCCATGCAGAATACTTTCCTTCCACTACTATTCTCTGCTTTGTTCCTGCACGTCAGTTTTTTATTGACACAGCTAATGTTCCACTGATCCTGTGACTCATGACTTTCTGAATGAGTCTTCATGAGGGACCATACCAAATGCCTGGATAAAATCCATGTAGACCACATCTATCATCCTACCTTCATCAATTTCTTTTGTTACCTCTTCAAAAAACTTAATTAGACAAAGCCTTGCATAAACTGTACTTTTCTAAATCCTCATAGATCCTATCAGTAAGAATCCTCTCCATTAGTTTACACACACTGACATGAGACACACTAATCCATAATTCCCAGGATTCTCCCTATTCCAATCCTCCAGCAGCTCCCCTGCTGCCAAAGAGGATTCAAAGATCATAGCTACTCCCAGCTATCTCTTCCCTCACTTTCCACAGCAGCCTGGGATACATTGATAGGTCTCTGGGGCTGGATGTGATCTTAATGTTTTTAAGAAGATCCAATACTTCCACTTCCTTAATTGCCACACTTTCCAGCACACAGGCCTTTTCAATTTTGACCTCCCCATGATCAACATTCTTTTCTCTTGTGAATACTGTAGCAAAGTATTAATTTGGAACCTCTCCAATTTCCTCTGCCTCCAGGCATGTTGCCTCCTTTATCCTTCAGCAGTTCCACCTTCATTCTTGTCATAGGAAGCAGGAAACCTGTGTTAGCCAGGAAGGAGCTTAAGAAATGACTTGGGAGAGCTCAAAGGGGGCATGGGAAGGCCTTGGCATGTAGAATTATGGAGAACCCTAAGGCGTTCTATGCTTTTGTGAAGAACAAAGGATGATGAAAATGAAGGTGGAGCCACATAGAATACTTTGAGGTTCTCCATAATTCTACATGCCAAGGCCTTCTCATGTCCCCTTTGAGCTCTCTCAAGTCATTTCTTAAGCTCCTTCCTGGTATCCTTCTTCCTCTTGACTTGTTGCCTAACCTGTTTCATCAGCCATGGTTCCCTTTTTCTACCATATTTTCCTTGTCCCAGTGGGGCAAATCTATCTTAAACCCTGCTCAAGGTGTCCCTTAACTTCCTCCACATTACTTCTGTACGCTCACCCTTAAGTATCTGTTGCCAGTTTATTCTTGCTAGTTCCTAACTCATCCCTTCATAATTAGCTCTTCTGCAGTTTGACTGCTTATATTCTTTTTCATAGCTATGTTGAAGCTAACGGAGTTGTGGTCACTCTTCCCAAAATGTTACCCCACCGAGAGATCCGCCACCTCTCCAGGTTCATTACCCAGAAGTTGATCCAGTATGGCCTCTCCTCTTGTAGGCTGGACTACATACTGTGTCAGGAATCCTTCTTGTACACACCTGACAAACTCACCCCTATCCAACCTTCTTGCAGTCATGAGGTGTCAGGCAAAATTAGGGAAGTTGAAGTCACCCATAACTACAACCCTGTATTTCCTGCATCATTCCAAAATCTGCCTGATTATCTGCTCCTTGATGACCCAATGGCTATTTGGGGACCCTTAGGCTATTCCCAGAAGAATAATAGCTCCCTTCCATTTTTCTGACTTGCACCCTGTAGTGAACTGGGAATTTACTACTGATGTGATGCTCTAAGGACTGGCTCCTTCCTTGACTCCAGCCCCCGCATATCCTAATATAAACCCTGGACCCCCACAAAACCCCCAGTTCAGTCCACTGACCATGCCATTTTTATTGAATAAAACCATGTTATACTCTTTGGTCTTGAGTGCTCTCTGTTGCACTATAATTTTATTCAATAAAAACAGGATGGAAGCACTGTTGAAGCCAGCAATGATCCTCATCGACCCTCTGTCCACGGAGGCCCCAGAAGAGTTTGTGTACTGGCTGGAGTGCTTACAAATGTACCTATTGGCCACACAAGAGGTCTACTCAATGGGTGAGCTCAAGAGGTCGGCACTCCTCTCTTGCGTTGGATCTCAAGGATTCCTGATCATCAGCGATTTTATGACTTGCGTAGCGGCTGTTGAGAAGCTGAAGACCTGCTACATCAGGCCCCAAAACATCGTTCTAGTGAGGCACCAACTCTTGCAATGGAAGCAGTGCTCTGGTGAGTCCATTGAGGATTATGTCCTCATTCTACGAGCACTCACGAGGAATTGGGTATGAGGACGGCACAACCAGAGAATGGGAGGATGAGCAGATCTGCAATGCTCTGGTCACTGGGGTGTGGTCCAAATACATTCGGTGCTGCCTGACAACGTACTACTGGCCAAGTCAATGGGGATGGCCCAACTGGGGGGCTGACAATTCGATAGGCAGCAGAACCCTTCATAAGGACCTGGGTCCCGGAGCGACGCCACATGCTGCTTCAGCTCAGATGGTGACGCCCTCAGGCGCTAAGGGGTGCTGCTTCTGCGGTCAGCAACTGCACCCAAGAACTCAATGTCCAGCTAAAGACTCCACCTGCTCTGGTTTTGGTAGGAAGGGGCACTGGGTGAAAGTCTGCAAGGCAAGGGGGAGCTCAGAGGTCCAACTCGTGTGCGACCCCTGACAGGCCGACTCAGGTGAGCTCAAAACCCAAACCACTGGCCTCCCGGTGCTAGTGTTGTATGTCATGGTCTTCCTGTGGGGTCGCGTGGCAAGAGCAGTGATGCAGGAAAACCCGGCAGCCATCTTGCCACGTTTTGAAACTGGCACTATCTTCATCCAACAAGGAGGGAGCGTGCCCATCTTGCTGCACCGTGTGGTCTCTGTCATCTTGCCAGCATTCAAATTCCACGCCTTCTACAACCGTGGAAGAAGGAGGGCAACCATCTTGCTGTGCCTTGTGCCCCTGCCATCTTGCCTGCACAAGGATCCAAACAGGGGAAGCGACTCCAGCGAGGGGAACAACGGCGTTTCCGGAGTCATGGCAATGATGGTGTTGGACCAGGAGATAACACACCAACTGAACAATTCCACGACATAAACTGAAATGCTTAATTGACTCTGGCTTGACTGAGAGCTTCATAGACACAGAGACAGTCCAAAATCTCAATCTCAAAGTGTATCCCACTAATTATCATATTTATTTAGCATCCCATATTCAGTCTGTAAATATTCAAGAACATTGTTTGGTTAATTTATCTTTACGGAGGGGAAATTCAATACTGGTGCAATGCTCTGCCTCCACCCCCCTTGTATCGTGATATTAAACCCTGGACCCCCAACAAAACCCCAGTTCAGTCCACAGACCATGTGTGCCATTCTTGTTGAATAAAAGCATGTTGTATCCTCTCTGGTCTTGAGTGCTCTCTGTCGCGCTACACACCCACACCAACTCAATTGATGCTCCTTTTGCAGCTTCCTCCCTTTCCATAGCTGTAATACTGTCCCTGACCAGTAATGCTACTCCCAACCCTCCCACCACCCCCCCAACCCTTTTCTACCTCCCATCCTATTCCTTTAAAAACACCTAAACCCTAGTACCTGCATCAGCCAATGCTGCCCTTCCTTCAGCCAAGTTTCAGTAATGGCCACAATATCGTAGTTCCACATACAAAGTTCATCCCTTTATTCCTAATATTTCTAGCATTGCAATAGACACATTTCAGCCCCTCTAAAATGGCAACATTTATATTTTGTTCCCAGCCTGTCCTTCCTCCCAACTCAGAACAAAGAGCATCATGCTTTTTCACCTTCTACCCTAATCTCTTGCACTCGCATTCTGAATCCCGCCCCCCCCACCCCCCTACAAAACTAGTTTAAACCCTCTCAAACAGCTCTGGCAGAGCTAGCCATTAGGATATTGGTCCCTTTGCAGTTCCGGACCAGCCCCTCCTTTTTGTACAGGTCAGACCTTCCCCAGAAGAGATCCCAATGATCGAGAAATCTGATCCCCTGCAACAACTCCTCAGCCATGCATTCATCTACCACATCTTCTTGTTCCTACCCTCGCTTGCGGGTGGCACAGGGAGCAATCCTGAGATTACCACCCTTGAGGTCCTACTTTTTAACTTGCTTCCTAACTCCCTATATTCCCTCTTCAGCACCTCATCCCTACTCCTAACTATGTCATTGGTCCCCACGTGGACCATGACATCTGGCTCACCTTCCCCCTTCAGAATACTGTGAACTCGATCCGAGAAATCCTGGGAGTCAACATACCATCTGGGAGCCTTGATCTCATTCACAAAGCCTCCTATCTGCTCTCTTAACCAACGAGTCCCCAATTACCATAGCTCTCCTCTTCTACCCCCTTCCCCCTGAGCTAAGGGGGCAGCCTCTGTCCAAAGACATGGCTACCACAACTGATCCCTGGTAGATCATCCCCCACCCCCACCCCCAACTGTATAAAAAACAATATACTTGCTGTTGAGGAGTATGGCCGCATGGGTGTTCTGCAGTGTCTGCATCTTCCCCTTCCTTCTCCTAACAGTCACCCAGTTACCTGTCTCCTGACTTTTAAGGGTGACTTCCTCCCAAGTGATCCTGAGTTCACCCAGCTCGTTTCTTCTACGCTCCAGGGAATAAAGTCCTGACATGTTTAACCTTTCGCTGTAATTCAGTTCCTGAATTCCAGGCAACATCCTAGTAAACCTTCCCTGCACTCTTTCTATCTTATTGATATCTTTCCTGTAGTTGGGATACCACAATTGCACACAATACTCCAATTTGGCCTCACCAATATCTTGAATAACTTCAACATTACATCCCAACTTCTATACTCAATACTTTTATTTATGAAGGCCAATATGCCAAAAGCTCTCTTGACAACCCTAACTGTGATGCCATTTTCAAGGAATTATGCATTTGTATTCCCAGACCCCTCAGTTCTACTGCATTCCTTTCTTGATTTGTCCTCCCAAAATTCAACACCTCACATTTGACTGCATTAAATTCCATCTGCCATTTTTCAGTCCATTCTTATAGCTGGTCCAGATCCCTCTGCAAGCTTTGAAAACTTTCTTCGCTGTCCACAAAACCTCCAATCTTAGTGTCATCTACAAACTTGCTGATCCAATTTATCACATTATTATCCAGATCATTGACCTCCAGTCTGAGAAGCAATCATCCACTACAACTCTCTGGTTTCTCTTATCCAGCCATTGTTGAATCCAGTTTACTAATTCACCATGAATACCTAACATCTGAACCTTCCTGACTAACCTCCCATGTGGGATCTTGTCAAAGACCTTACTAACATCCATGTAGACAACATCCACAGCTTTCCTTTTGTCAACTTTTCTGGTAACCTTCTCAAACAAAATCTGTAAAATTGGTTAAACATGATCTACCATACACAAAGCCATGTCGACTTATATTATGAGGCATTTCATTTTAGTGCGACTTTTAGTGCACTTTGAACAGCAGTCATTTGAAGGACATCATGCTGGAGTGGCTCTCTGAGATAATGGTCAATTAGTTTGTTTCTCCCTGTCAAGAGAATTTGTGAACCCCACTGTGGCCAAAGGAAAGATCAGTTTGAAGAAGGGGATTTATTGATCCCAACTGTGACCAAAAACAACTTGCTTTGTTTGACCCATATCTGAGTAAAGGAAGCAGTAGACTTGACCGTTGCCAGGGACTTTTGGAAACTTTGTGAAACTTCAGTTTCAACACAAAAGGAAAAGGAAATTGTGACAACCACTTGTCTGAAAGGACATTTGCTCTGGAAGCAATTCAACCAGGATTCATGAGTTTTCAGTCTCTCCCACTTCATTCATAATCTCTCCTTTACATCAGTTTAAGAATCTTTGTGTCAACACTGGATGTCTAAGACCAACTTTGGAATGACTGTCCAGAATTGTGCCCTATGCTGTAAAGGTTTGGGTGTCTCACTCACACACTCACACGTCTATTTGTGCATATTTAGGGTTTGCATTTAGATAAATTAGATAAAGTGTCATTTTATTAATAACAAAATATTATTTTTAAAATAACACTGTCTTGGTAAATTTCAATTGCTGATATTCTGCAACATAGTATTTACTTTATATTTAACTATCCCTAATCATTTTCTGGCTATTCAAATAATTGTATATCCAATCTCTTAGAATAGCTACCAATAATTTACCTACTACTGATGCCAGGCTCAATGGCCTATAATATCCATGGTTTCTTCTGGAGCATGTTTTTAAACAACAGAACAACTTGGGCTACCTTCCAATCCTCCAGCACTTTACCCATGGCTGAGGACATTTTGAACCCTTGCAATTTCTACACTATCGTCCCTCAAGGTCTGAGTGAATATCTTGTCAGGCCCTGGGGATTTATCCAAACTTATTTGCTTTAAGACAGTATGCACTTCCTCCTCTTTAAATTGTATAGGTTCCATGACCTCACTTCTTGTTTTCCTTACTTCCCACGACTCTGTGCCTGTTTCCTGAGTGAAGATTGATTGCGGGGAAAAAAACAGTTAAGACCTCTCTCATCTCTTTTGGCTCCATACAAACCCGACCACTCTGATCTTCAAGGGAGCCAATTTTGTCCCTTTCTATCCTTTTGCTCTTAATATACCTGAAGAAACTCTTCGGATTTTCCTTTACATTATTTGCCAAAGCAACCTCATGTCTTCCTCGTTTCTTGAGGTTTTTCTTGCATTTTTCATACACCTCAGGTACTTCATTTGCTCCGTGTTGCCTATACCTGCTATACACCACCTTACCTCTGAACCAAATCCCCAATATCCCTTGAAAATCAAGGTTCCCTATGCCTGCTAACCTTGCCTTTAATCCTGATAGGAACATGCAAACTGCACTGTCAAAATTTCACCTTTGAAGATCCTCCACTTATCTCGCACATCCTTGCCCAAAAACAACATATCCCAATCCATGCTTTCTAAATCTGTATTCAACATATTGAAACACTTAGAATTCAAAATCTTTTGGCATATTCTATCTTCACAGCTATATGGGGAATTAGGTTAATTATAAAGTACTTCACACACTCAGTACTTCATTGAAGTATCATCTTCAAAGATGTACTGTATTCCAAGTCGTTAAGTGCCTCCTCAAATTTTTGTATCAGCCCCATAGTAAGTACCATACTTCATTGAAGAACAGGGGTTTCTAGCAATATTTTGCCAAAAAATTATACCTCAAAGAAAAGGACAAATTATCATTTATTACATAATTTATTAATTAGGAGATAAGTTACTAAAATATGTTTATTTTGTTTATGCGGTAATCCTGATCATTTATGATACATCATTGACAAAATTAGTAATTTATTTTTCATGTTAGAATGTCTGTTTTAATATTCTTTATTTTGGTATGTCTCTTTGGCTTGGCTTCGCGGACGAAGATTTATGGAGGGGGTAAAAGTCCACGTCAGCTGCAGGCTCGTTTGTGGCTGACAAGTCCGATGCGGGACAGGCAGACACGGT
This sequence comes from Narcine bancroftii, assembly GCF_036971445.1. NCBI lineage: Eukaryota > Metazoa > Chordata > Chondrichthyes > Torpediniformes > Narcinidae > Narcine > Narcine bancroftii. Next base: position 112,147,448 of record NC_091469.1, read on the forward strand.
TGCAACGGTAGCAGGGGAAAATTGGTTGGTTGGGGTTGGGTGTTGGGTTTTTCCTCCTTTGCCTTTTGTCAGTGAGATGGGCTCTGCGGTCTTCTTCAAAGGAGGTTGCTGCCCGCCAAACTGTGAGGCGCCAAGATGCACGGTTTGAGGCGATATCAGCCCACTGGCGGTGGTCAATGTGGCAGGCACCAAGAGATTTCTTTAGGCAGTCCTTGTACCTTTTCTTTGGTGCACCTCTGTCACGGTGGCCAGTGGAGAGCTCACCATATAACATGATCTTGGGAAGGCAATGGTCCTCCATTCTGGAGACGTGACCCATCCAGCGCAGCTGGATCTTCAGCAGCGTGGACTCGATGCTGTCGACCTCTGCCACCTCAAGTACTTCGACGTTAGGGATGAAAGCGCTCGAATGGATGTTGAGGATGGAGCGGAGATAACGCTGGTGGAAGCGTTCTAGGAGCCGTAGGTGATGCCGGTAGAGGACCCATGATTCGGAGCTGAACAGGAGTGTGGGTATGACAACGGCTCTGTATACGCTTATCTTTGTGAGGTTTTTCAGTTGGTTGTTTTTCCAGACTCTTTTGTGTAGTCTTCCAAAGGCACTATTTGCCTTGGCGAGTCTGTTGTCTATCTCATTGTCGATCCTTGCATCTGATAAAATGGTGCAGCCGAGATAGGTAAACTGGTTGACCGTTTTGAGTTTTGTGTGCCTGATGGAGATGTGGGGGGGGGGGGGGGCTGGTGGTGATGGTGGGGAGCTGGCTGATGGAGGACATTAATAAACCCTACCCTTGAATCCTAAATATGCAGAGTCAGTCCAAGAGCAAAACATCAATAAAATCAATACCATCATTTCCATAGAGTGAAGATGCTTGAATTGAAATGGAAAACAATGACTACAGAGTATTGTATTGAGAACATTATGTTTTTAATCCTCACTTTTGTGAAAGTAAATAGCTCATCCCAAACCACATATTGTGGCATTCATCGTTCAAACATAATCACGTGGCATGATTGTATTGACAGGGGCATCGAATCATTAGCTAACATTGGTTTTCATCTAAATCCTCAAACTGGAAGACAATTAATCATTTCAATAAGATTAGAAACACTTCTTAATGTCCATAAAATAAATTAGGTCATTTAAACTTTAGATAGCAAGCCAAGTGACTTCAGTTCCAAGCAAATGGTTGATCATACTTGACCAGGACTTGAGTAGAGCCCATGTGGGCTTTTCAACAACTTTTATCTCGGCGACAGCTCTGCCAACTCTAATGTGAACTTACAGGGAAATGTCTAAATTATGATTTTAACAATTTTCAACAATATTGCTTTTGGCTTGATTGCCTACCTGACACTCTGATCAGAAAGCCAGCCAGCATCACATTGATCAAACCCATCTTCATATGAGGCCTGAATCTGTTCAGGAGTGGCGATAGTGGCGCTGTTGTCCTGACATGCTTGTTTGGCCATTTCAAAGTTCAGTGAATATCTGCTGAGTGCTGCCCGATAATGGAACACAATACCTGTGGGTGAAATGGTAGTTATAAATACATGCATCAAAGACAGGATCAACTTGTTTCTCCTCCTCTTTGGAAAACAGAGAAGCAGGCTAGGGTATAGCAAAGCAATTGCCTGAAACTTTCTGTAACATCATTGAAACTGATTTGTCACAATGAACTAGACATTAAGGACCCAATTTTCATCGGTTCCATTTTTAAGTGGTCTCATTTTCTTGGGCATAATTCAGTGGAGACCAATTATGCCAGATGTGGACAATCATCGCATTCGGCATATTCCTAATTTTACTTCTAAAATATCGGAAAGCCTCATTGCTTTACAGAGACCAACATAGTAGAAACCAGAATGAAAGTGCACTACCTAAGATGCTACACTCACTTTCCTCCAATGAGATTTGAGAAAGGTGCATCAGGAGTAGTCAACATTTAAAAAAGCAAGTGCCTTTTTATCATATGCCAGAAAGAAAGATCAATAGAGTTTGCAGCCATTAAAAGATATTATAAGTGTCTTGCAGATTATAAGATTAAAACCGGTAGCCTGTTGAGGAAGGAGAGTCAAAGAGAGGTGCCTATCGTGTGATTTTGTTTGATTTTACCTATATACTGGAGTTTGGGAATGTGCTTCAACACTGATGGACCTCACACAGGAAAATTTAACTTGTCAATCAAGACTGGGAAAGAAAACGATTCTTCCCATGATGCTTATATTTGCTCATGGACCCAATTGATTCTTACTGCTCATTGCTTGAAAATCATTTGGATGGCTGAGTAGAATGGGTGGTAACATGATGAAGGGATAGGGTTAGGGATAGAAGGAATTAGGGCATGAAATCTAAAGATCTTTTGTCATCAATATTTGGCATTTATCACATGAAGGAAATAAATTGTTCTAAAATTGTGGAAACACAGTGACAGCTATAAATATAATTTTCTTTAGGACTAAAGGGTGTTTCAAACATACTTAAACAGTCTTTAAAAATGCATGGCTCCTCCATTTGCATCTCAAAAATACATCATTTGAATGTGATGTAATCCCTGGTAACATTACATTGCTGTCAGGAAGGAATGTTCTGTAGGCATATTTTGGCAGAGATAGCTTTGAATACATAGAGGGACTTTTACATTCTTTTTTCCAGCCCAAGCTTGAACCCTCCAGTGCTCTGGTGTATGTTCATTGGGTCTAATCTCAGAGGATTACCGAAAGTGATTACTGAAACAATCTTGTTTACAGCTTCAATGAAGATTAAGGAACTAGAATTTACTCTGAAGTTAAGACAATTTTCCACTGAATCTATAAAAATGGGATACAGTCTTGTCATGTTCAATCCCCACACCTCTTTGAGTCCAATATATGTTTTGACAAGAGAGCAGAAGGTAATTACATTAAATTTCCATTCATTATTGCATTCCCGCCACAGAAAATTATAAAAACCTTGAGAAGCATAATTTATTGATGAATTCAGATCCCTGCAGCAGGGAGTAAAATGAATGCAACCTGTCGATCCTCATGACTCCACAGAATCTTTTACTTTGCTTGTCAGAGGCAGCATTTTCGAACAGCAAATAGTCCGTTCTTTTAATTGCCTGAGCCGTCCAATGTTGCAATTTACCTCAAACACAATGACAGGTTTGCAGCCACAAGCTCTACCTGGTGTCCACTTAAACAACATGCAGGAAATAGACTTCAGGAGTTCACCTGAGCCTGAGCCAGTGACAGAACACTCAATGTTTACAACAAATTATTCTTCCAGCTCATCTCAGGAGTTGGCTTCACAAGCCAAAAAAACCTTTGGGAGAAGCAGGCCTCTTGATAGAGGACCTCCATTATAAAACACCTTTTTTGCATCTTGGCTCAAATGACAATCATTTTCTAACTCATTGATATAGTTTCAACCATATACCATTCTAAGAAAAAATAGAGGGTAATGTGTGTGAGGTGAGGAAGGATTAGATTGTTGTGGAGTATATTTACGTAGTTTGGCACAATATTATCGGCTGAAGGGCCTTGACTGCATTGCAATGTTCTATGTTAAATTTACTTCTATTTCAAAACAAATTGAAACAACAATTTTCAACTTGCATTTCCTTTGTAATCTTCAATAAATTTTCAAAAAATAATGTGAACTTTGTATTTGGACCTAAAAATGTCTTAGAAGAGATATACAGCAAATTATACTAAAGTGTTGTGTGTGCTATTAAGAAGTTGAACAGGGCAACTTGTCCAATAAGATTTCATGAATGAAGATACTTGCAGGAGGTTTGGAAAGATCTTTATTTTGATTTGTTTTAATTCCCTGGTACTGTATGTTTCATCTTGTATTCGTATGCGTGAGTTCTTAGGCAACACATGGATGAAGAAAAGGTTCTTTATTTTAAAGTTGATATGAGCAGCACAGGAGGCCATGCCATGAGGCTGCAAGCATCCATTACAGATAACATACTGCCATGAGGCTGCAAGCATCCATTACAGATAACATACTGTGTCTCAGTTCCCTGCTGACAGTCAAGTCTAATCAAACAGTAAGGCATTGCTAGTTGCATTGCAACCATGGCAGGAATTACACTGCACTATAGCAATTTATGCATTTACATTTTGGATTAGTATTGTGGATAATTTTGAAACCAATCTTCTCCTTTGAAACAAGACAGAAGCATCTAAATCAAAAACAAAATGAAGTGCGGCAGCATAAGATCAGTCTTCTTGAGTAGTCTTCTGTATCACAATATGGGTTACAAAAAAAAGCATGGTGAAGGTGCCTGTCCATTCACCAGCCTTTAAATTTTTTTTTAATTTACATTTCAAATTTTATTTTCTGCATTGTAGAAGCCAATTCCTGCCATTGAGATCTATGCCTCCCAAATATACCCATACGTCTTGAAAGGGGGAAAAAAACTGGAGAACCCCAGGAAAATCCATGCAGGTCATGGGGCGAACATACAAACTCCTTACAGACAGCATCAGATTTGTGCCGGGTCACTATCTTCAAAGCTAACCATGTTTTAAACATGTTTTGATTCATTGCAACCAGTAACTTACCGATAACGTCTAGCGATACAGTGTCCTGCTCATCTTCAATGCCGATCATGACCTCACAGCGGTAAAGACCAGTGTCACTGGCTCGTAGACGACAAATGGTCAGGGTTGCATCATTCAGATTCTCAGGATATTTGGGCACAGACACTCTACCATCATAATCAGCAGCGATTTTAATCACATCCTGATGTGCCACCAGAATTAAAGTTTCCGTCTTGACTTTACCATCCTTTCCTTTCTCTATTTTTGTCCACTTGATGCGTGGATATTCCTGAAAAGGGGGTGGAATTGTGGCCAGCATTGAATAGCGGCAAGGAAGGGACACAAAGCTTGCGAGGTTGCCTTTAACGTGGGAGCTCCTCTTAATCTTCATTTTCACCAACTTCTCACTGTCATGTGCTGAGGAAAAAGAGAAATCATAATGAGCAATTACATAACAAGTTGAGTCCTTTCACAAACAGATCCATTTTTCTCAAACAATCTGTCACACTCACTTCTCTCTTATTCTTTTGTAGTCTTACCTTCTGCACCTATTCATGTGGTGGTACAGCACTGGCCTACTGCAGGGGGCAACCTTTGTACCTGCAGGAGTGTACCGCCAGCCTACTGCAGGGGGCAGCCACTGTACCTGCAGGAGTGTACCGCCGGCCTACTGCAAGGGGCAGCCTCTGTACCTGCAGGAGTGTACCGCCGGCCTACTGCAGGGGGCAACCTCTGTACCTGGAGGAGTGTAAGTGGTCAGGACAACACCTGGCCGGCTACCAATCAGTCGGCCTGAATGGATCAAGCCCCACCCGGTCGGGTGTCAATCACCCTCCGGGATCTAAGCCTGCTCCGGCCTCCTGAGGCTTCACACTGAGTTGGTGCATCCACAGCCAGCCTGGCTCTGTGGAGGTCTTTGTGGATTAAAGCCTGTTGTTCAGTCTTTACCTTGTGTGTGTCTGATTCTGTCTAACAACACACCACAGGTTCAGAGTGACAAAGTTTCTTTCAGTATATATTTTTTAAATTATTTGGTACTTGGTTATTCTTAAAAGGGTTTTGACATTTTAAAGTAATTATGGAACAACATGGGACTGGTCCACAAGTTAAAGTCATTCATTGTATCAAGGCTTTAGAAAGGATCTTGCAAAGACTGATTTGGAGAGGCTAGTAACAGGTTAAGAGGTCTGATAAATAGGCTAATAAAATAAAGACAGGAAAGCCATATTCTTGTTTGAGTGAAGGACAAAACTGGCAAGATTAAGGAATCCTGGATGAATATAGGTGCAGAGATCTTTGCAATTGGAAAGGCAGAGACTGATAATGGCAATCCTCATGGCTTTATGTGGATCACAAACTTGATTGAGGTTTTTTAAAAAGGTGCCCCAGACGATTAATGAGGGCAAGGAAGTAGACATTGCCTTCATGGACTTTAGTGCACCCTTTGACAAGATCCTGCATGATAGGCTGGTGTGGGAGATCAGATCACATGGGATCCAGAGTGAGTTAGCCAATTGATAATAAGAGACAGAGGGTGGTAGTAAAGGGTTGTTTAAGGCCTGTAACAAGTGGCGTGCCACAAGGAAACGTGCTGGGTCACTGCTTTTGTCATTTTGACATAGAACCTGATAACAGGCCCTTTTGGCCCACGAACCCATGCCGCTAAACTATACCCAATTGACCTACGCATATTATTCGGTTGCGATCTGCCCACAGCACTGGAAGTTCTTAAAATTTTCCTGGAAGGGAGAGATATGGCAGTATGAGGCTTTGCTGAATGGGCTAAGCTTGGCGCCCAAGGCATAAGTTACTGAAGCCAGTGTTTGCCAAGCTCAGGAAAGAGGAGCACATGGTAATGGGTTACCTAGATGATACTCTTAGCGTGGGCAGATAATTCAAAGAAACAAAAAGGGCAATAGCAGCCACCTCAAGATTATTAACCTATGTGGTGTTTCTCATACATCCTGAGAAAGCAGTGTTGGTGCCTACCAAGAGGTTAAAATTCCTTGGCTTCATTATTGATACAGAAGACATGAGACTTAACTGCCAGAGGATAAAGCGGCAGAGATTAGGACAGCCTGCAGAGGGCTCATGACAAAGTGTCGTCTCTCATAAGAAAGGTAGTCAGGTTGATTGGTGGCGGCTTTCCAGGCAGTACAGCATGGCCCGCTACATCATAGGTTCTTGGAAAGGGACAAAATATCTGCTCTTAAGACAGCCAGGGGACACTTTGACAGGACCATCAGGCTAACTAGTGAGGTCAAATCCAACTAGGTATGGTGGATCAACCATATCTATCTTGTGGGCTTACACGAGAATCAAGCTCAGAAAGGTGGATTTGGACCAGTAGCGAATATTGGGAAGCCACAAATCTAAAGGTCTCTACTGGGGGCAGATGAACGGACATAGAGCTCAGGGAGACCTCTAAATCAGGCATTGATTATTTGGAAATGCTAGCAGGATTTCTAGCCCTAAAGTCTTTCTGTGCGAGGGAAGCTAACATTCATGTACTGCTGAGGTTAGATAACACTTCAGCTGTGGCCTACCTCAATAATATGGGAGGTCTTAAATCTCCTTCCTGTAACAAGTTAGCCATTGAGACTTGGTGCTGGTGTATTCAGCGGAACATTTGGGTGACTGCCGCTTACCGGCTGGGTTGGATCAACATACAGGCAGACCTGATATCCAGGAAATTCAATGATAGCACTGAGTGGACTCTAGGTAAGAAATATTTTAAATGGCTAGCAGACACCTTTGGCATGCTGGAGATCAATTTGTTTGCATCCAGGCTTAATGCCCAGATTCTGAGGTTCTTGTCCTGGCTGCTGGATCCCCAAGGGGAGGCCATTGACGCCTTTACCCTAGACTGGTCAAAATTTAACTTTAATGCATTTCCCCGTTCGCCTTGGTGGCTGAGTGCCTGAATAAGATACAGGAAGACGGTGCCTCGGGATTGCTGGTAGTGCCTAATTGGCCTTCCCAATGTTGGTTCCCTGCATTTCTTATGGTGGGGACTCTGTTGATATTCACGAAAAGCAGAGGTCTGCTAATCCAACTAGTGTCAAAGATATCTCATCCATTGTGTCACTTAAGTCTGTTAGGTTGCAGGATCGAAGAGAGAGGATTGACATAAACACTCTGCAGCCTAGAACTCTGGACATTGTGCAGGCATCTTGGAGAAAGTCTACATAAAAACAGTATGCCTCCTATGTGGGGAAATGGAAAAAATACTGTGCACAAATCGGACTGAATGAACAGTCAGCCTCTATCGGAGGCATACTGAGTTTTCTAACCGATATGTTCTCTGTGCAGGCGGCCAGCTACATGCGGTGAATACACTGGCTGCTTTCTTGATGTTCCTGGACTCTGAGCATGAGATGATGAACCACCCCCTGATTAATAGATTTATGAAAAGGGTGTTCCACTTGCGTCCTCCGGTACCCCGATATAAGGATATTTGGGATGTAAAAGATTGTTTTGGACTATCTAAGGCTACTGTCGCCAATTTCCAGTTTGGATTTACGTAGCCTGTCCCATAAGCTGATAATGCTGGTGGCCTTGACATCGGCCCAGAGGGCACAAACTTTGTCTCACATTCATATGGACTAAATTATTTAGGAGAAGGACTGTGTAAGCATTCAAGTTACAGATATTTTGAAACATAACAGGCAAGGGAGAGATGGGACAGAATTTTCATTCAATGCATATGGGGAAGATGAAAGATTATGTGTTTTGGATTGTTTAAAAAGATACATTGTATGTACAAAACATATTAGACTAAATGAGAAATACCTCTTTATAAGCTACAAGAAACCGCATCAGCGGGCTACCTCCCAGACATTGGCCAGATGGCTGCAGGAGGTCATGAGGGTGGCTGGAGTGGATATTTCTCAGTATGGGTCCCATTCAACTAAAGCTGCAGCGACCTCAGCAGCCAATAGGGCTGAGGTCCCGATATGGGATATCCTTTGGCAGGCAGGATGAAGAAATAAGAGAACCTTTAATAGGTTTTACAATAAACCTTTAAACTCAAAAGGGCTGAGTTTCACGGCCTCCATCCTATATGCGGCAGATTGAACAAGACCATGGGAAGGTGACCCATTGAAATTATTATGGTCTGTCAGACCACCCAAAGGGGATAAGCACTGAGCTACCAGCTCTCATGTTGGCAAACCTACGTACATTGTGAAGAATAATGAAAAGTTAAATGAGCACTTAACTGTACGAAGTTTGATGATTATTATTTCGAGCAATGGGATTTGGTGAGTCAACGTGCCCACCTTTCCCTCCATTTTTTCTTGTATATGGATAAAGATGCTTTGGTTGCAATAGACATGTTCAGTCACAGGTTCGTGTTATGGTTGGTTTGTTTAATTTAGCCCATTTAAGTTCAGTGGCTTCTCCCTTCTGCACTGTAAAGGAATGGCTGCGCATATGCAGATGGAATCTCACGTTGAATCACCATTGCTCGAATAATAATCATCAAACTTCACATAGATAAGTGCTCATTTAACTCTTCATTTTGCATCAAAGGGCGTTGTGAAGTTAAATTGGCATAGTAGCAGCACTGCTGGAGCTGGTCTAATGGCAGCGCTGTCACTTTTGTGGACTCCGGAGGAGGGTAACAGGGTCATGGCTTTTCACCATTCCTCCACTGGGTCTGGCTGCTCAGCCATACCACCAGATGGCTCCCTGCAGCTGAAAGCTGCCTGTAGCATGGGGTCAGTGGTGGTTATTACCACAAAGATTCTCAGAGGTCCTTCTCTCTTGGAGATCAAGATGGCAGCACGCACATTATCATCCCAGACTGTCAAAGGCTGTGGACTCCAAGGAAGCAATAGATTGGTGCAGGGACCAGAGCAAGAGAAAATTCATGGCCTCACCCACTCCTTCCCTCTCGAGAGGGATTCTCTTGTGTCTTGTCAGGGATGCTGTATTTAATGCATTTTGTGTGCATTTACAGGGAAAGAAAGCAAAGGAAATGTTTTTGCATACAAGACAGTAAATTGAATCTTGGATTCAAAATCTGAGTACTGATTTAATGTTTAACTGAACATTTAAAATTCCACTCTTACTTTCTATTCCTCTGAAGCTTGCCCATCCATTCTTGTTATCCTCAGCCAGCTCAACCTGCTAGTACTGAAGGCTACTTTGCCAATTGTAATTACTTCCAGCCCTCCGCTGGTGATGAGATTTCTCAACATTGAAAGATAGCAACTTTGCCAGTTCTTTTCAATCATTGCAAATGTCTGTGTCGCCCTCCTCCTCCACCACCCATCTCACCACCACAACAAATGCCAGCCACTCCACCACTCCTCCAATCCTACTCAATTTACATGTTTGTTCAGGATGTCATCTGCTGGCAGTGTAAGGTCACCAGGCCATGGATGCCTCAGGGTACACAACAAACTCTGTTACCAATGACAAATTAAATCTCTCCATCCTTGGCCCAGAGTCTAAAAATTACCATAATTGCTATGATTCCCATCTGACCAAATCTTTCTTTGGCTTGGCTTCGCGGATGAAGATTTATGGAGGGGGTAAAAAGTCCACGTCATGCAGGCTCGTTTGTGGCTGTCAAGTCCGATGCGGGACAGGCAGACACGATTGCAGCGGTTGCAGGGGAAAATTGGTTGGTTGGGGTTGGGTGTTGGGTTTTTCCTCCTTTGCCTTTTGTCAGTGAGGTGGGCTCTGCGGTCTTCTTCAAAGGAGGTTGCTGCCCACCAAACTGTGAGGCGCCAAGATGCACGGTTTGAGGCGTTATCAGCCCACTGGCGGTGGTCAATGTGGCAGGCACCAAGAGATTTCTTTAGGCAGTCCTTGTACCTTTTCTTTGGTGCACCTCTGTCACGGTGGCCAGCGCATGCTGACCAAATAACCTGTTCCTAAATATTATTCAAATGTCATCATGATATTAGTTAAAGCTGCTCAAGAAGGATCCAACAAGTCCCTGGATTTATAGATTTAATCAGCTCCATACTTTTCTCAACTTTCAATGAGTATTGGCCCACAGAGATTTGTTCGTTTCTGTTTTAATACAGGTCGGTTTATTTTATTTGATGGCTCTATGTACTACCAACAAATTTCTGAATGATTTTTTTTTTGTCTTATGTTGTTCTATGTTAGAAAGGATTCATCTTTAGTAACTTTGATAAAGCAGCATTACCATAACTAACAAAAGCCTGATGAAAAAGTTATCTTTAATAGCATCGTGCAGTGTAAACATTCCAGAACATTGGTTTTCAAAATGTTTCTTTCCACTCACATACAAAGATGAACACCCAGTGGCACAAAAAACAGCTTCCTCCCCTCTGCCATCAGATTTCTGAATGGACAATGAACCACAGACACTATCTCACTTGTCTTATTTTGCACTAATTTATTTATTTTTAAATGTAGTTTATAGCAATATTTGCAGCGTAACGCTGCCACAAAACAACAAGCTCCATGACTTGTTCATGTTGTGACGGGCTCGAGGGACCACAAAACCCAGCAGCAATAGAAATTCACCAAGACAACTGGTTATTTAAACAAAAGTTACTTTTAATTTTCTTTAACAATAAAAACAGGATCAAACTTTTAACTTATTACCATTAACTTAACTTAACCCCCTTCTAATTCTAAGCGCACGTGGATGCAATGTGAGTATAAGTTCAGAAAAGTTCTTTGATTCACAGTTTAATCTCATTTCTCACTCCTCCAAGTTCATCGGCATCAGGCAATTCTTATACTGTGCACAGAATTTAACATTTATAAATTTTCACCAGGCTTTGGTGCTTGAAAGGTAAATGGTTATGACTCAGGAAGGTTCTTATCGGTTTTCAGAGAGATTTGTTGCCATTGCATAAACACGCAAATTGATTCCTTCCGATCAGCCACTTCAGTTTCTTGCCAAAGAAACTTGCACCATCAGGGTTTTCCAGATGATAACCTCTTTTTTTTCAGGTCATCACAGAGTTCCTTTTCTGTTTCTGTTATTTCAAGTGAAACATTAATAGAGCCAGCCATCTCCTCTTGTATGGATAAGGGCTTTGACCAGGCTGAACTCACAACCCATCTTCAAAATGGGGTTTCAAACAAACTTCTAAAAGCCACTGCAGAAAACCAGCAGTCTCTTTCTCTCTCTCTCTCTCTGTCACATTCAGAGAAAAATCTGTTTGACTCTCTCTGCTTGCAAAACCACATGACCTTCCTAAAACAGCAAACTGCCTTCAGAAAGATTGCGGCTGCAGACCTAATATTCTGAGTCCGTTCATCTGTTGCTTTCCAAAACAATAATCCATTACTCTACAACAGGTCCAATTAACAACTACTTGTGAAATCCTTCAGCAAAGCAGTTTCCATTGTCTTTACAAAGGCACTGGAAGCCTGGACTGTCTGGCTTGAGCAGAGCTCTGGCATTTTAAGTGAGATCTGTGTTGTGAAATGTTTAAGTTTGTTTCTGACCTACACTAAAAAAAACCCAAAATTTATCTCCCTTAAAACATGCGGTTGGCTGCATCGTTTTCCGGGAACAAACGTGGCCAGCGGCATCTGCAAGTGGACGTCCCCCAGCATTGGTGACAGAAACACCATTTGGGATCGGGCTTCTCTGACCTCTGATGTGGTGGGGCCTGCTCACATGGTGGACTAAACCTGGGCATTGTCCTCAGTGGTGGCCATGAAACATGGTTGATAAGAGTCTATGGCTTCGCGTTTCGAACGGTAGAAAACATTCGCATGCACCGCAACTTTGCGGGGGTTGCTGAAGTCTGCATCAGCCAAGAGGAGGCTGAAGTCCTTGGGTATCTGCTTGAGGAATGCTTGCTCGGACACAAGGCAGGGCTTGTGCTCTTCTGCCAGTGTGAGCATTTCATCCATGAGGACAGAGGGAATCTTATCTCCTAGGCCATCCAAGTACAGGAGTCTGACTGCTCGGTCACACCATGAGAGGCTGTATGTGCTAATGAGGAGGATTTTCAGAGCCATGTATTTACCTTCCTGGTCGACCCAGATGACAACATAGAAGTATCTCGTCGAATCAGAGGTCATCTGTTTGATCTGGAACTGGGCCAACACTTGGCCAAACCAAGTGTGGGGCCTGTTCATCCAGAAAGTTGGCAGCTTCAACGCAATGGTGCCTACGGCTGCTTGTTCCATTGTTTCGAGTCTTCAGGATGTGGAGACTCATTGGGGTCAGCAATGTAGTGTGTTGTGAGCGAGCGCAACAGAGACTGAGACAACAGGCTGTGAGCTCCGATATCACAATCTCGCGCTGCAGCCTTTAAGCCGCATCTCGGTTCCGCCCCTAACGTCCCAACGCTTGCAACCCAATGACGCGAGAGCATACACGACCTTCCGGCCTGGACCGGAAGAGACGGTCCCGCGGCATCCTCCTTGATGCGGCTGCCCCGCCAACTACGCGTGACAAGCGGGGCCGGTTTGCCGCTCCAAGAACGTGCATCACTACACGCCAATAATTATTTTTTATGGTATCACTAGACAACCTACAAAATAGAAAGGAAAATACATGAATTTTGTTCTTTTTTTTTTAAATTGCACTATTAAATTATCCAATCAAGCAGAAAGTGACATTAGCGGAGTCTGGGGAGGTCAGGATGGGCTTGGCTGAGGTGCTTCTCATGAACAACCTGCTTCCACTCATAACAGAAAGGCACAGATGCAGAAGAGACATCCACAAAAAAAGAAACTGTTAGTCAACACCCTCACGAAATACCATTGACCATCGGTGATTTTATTCTGATCTCAACTAACACTTAAGAGAAAATGGGCAAAAACTTGGTGCTTAACAGTCAATAATAATCAAGTTCCTTGAATGTTAATTGAAACTGATCAAGTGAAGAAATTAAATTGGGAAGTACTTACACACAATGGTGGCAAAATACAAAATGTGTTTTCGGTTTTCACAATTTCTTCACGGGCATATCTATTTCCATTCTGGTAACTCACCACGGTTACACAGCAATCTGTTTTAATTTTACACACAAAGTGCCAAAATAGAAGATCAAAGAAGAGAACATTGAACTCATGTGGACTTACCTGGCTGTACGGTACTTAACATGGACCATATCCACAGGATATGTATTAAATGTAGTATCATTTTGACCTGAAGGGAAAATAAAAAGATATTATCTATCAGAATATATAAATTCCCTCCAAAGAACTGCAAGTGTTACACAACAATACCAAACACCTAATGAATACTGGGAAATGCAAATAAATGTGTTGCTTCCAGGAAGAAAGAACTGTACTCATGTTAATTAAGGGAAGCTTAATAATAATTTGTCATTGATGACAAATACTAATGTATAAGACAAATGAGAATCTGATAAACATAGGAAATAATTGAATACATTTAAATGTAATGTTACTAAAACTAACAATCATCAGTTCTTCACCTTGTGTGGGTCAATGCTAGAGGTATATTTCCTCTGGCGATCTAACCTAGTCAACGGGACGTGTATATGGGAAGTTAATTAGCTCTCTGCAGTTCTGACTTTTAACTAAACATAACCAACATGATATTACATCATAGTAGGATGAAATTGAGGTAATAGAATAGTGGCCACAAAAATATATTACAGTATTTAACTTGTGAACATTTAATTTTTTTTAAATCTTCCTGAACAATTGCATTAAAAACACATGCAATTCTATGATTCAGAAATATGTGTGTATTCCTACCAAAATGAAGATTGTAAAATGTGATTGAAGGAGCTAATCTTCTGGATCATGATTTGGGTTGCTTGATCTAATTGTTCACAACACAACCGTCACATACAAAATCTTGAATGTAAACATTCCTATATTGTGTGTAAGTTCTTCCCAATTTAATTTCCAAACTAATCATGCAACATAAACAGAACATGCACCCAATTTTTTTGCTGACTGTTTTAGCACTACACTGGAAGTGTAGAAAACTAGTTAAAAAAAATATAACATAGTTTTGTCAAACATGAGACAAAAAGCTTGCTGGGATTTTGAAATAAACTATTACAGTGAAGTGACATATTAACTGTAGCTGGGAGACTGAGTGGAAGGATATCAAGCATACACCCTGACTAGTATCCCACTATCCATTTCATGTGAACCATCCAAAATGTCCAAGCATGAATGCGTGGAAATCTAAACCAACAAATCATTCAGTGACTAGTTAAAACATATGAGTAGATCCGTATTTCTGTTTCAAGTTTTCACTGAGTCAGCTGAGTTCACAAATGCCCTGTGCCCAGCGGTCATGCCTGGTAATGCTTCTTAGAACAAAATTCAAATGTTAAACCTTGAGAATTCTTAGATCATGTATGATGATGAGTCAGACAAATAGATGGAGGGTTTTCAAGCTGTTTCCTGGAGGCCACATTAAAAATGTTTATTGCTTTGATTTTATCAACAAAGACCAAATGCCTCTACATTGTGTCATATGTATTACCATACAAGAATAACAAGTTCTCCATTCCCAATTCGGCACAAAGCTCTACTTAGTCATTACTCAATCAGCAATGGGTAGACTGGAATTTTCTATAAGGCAAAAAGAAAGCTATTGGAGACTTGATGTGATCACTTATACCTAGTATAAGAGGAAACTTATAATTGTTGTGTTATAATTATACCCAATACCATAGTCTCCAGCAAACTTATTCCCAAACTTCAATATCCAGTCCTCCTCGCTGCAGCTGGATCCTAACATACTGTAAACTTGAAGATAGATAACGACATCTCCTCCATGATCACACTTAAAAATGGTTCTCCTCATTCCCCCACTATACTTTCTCTACACCCGTGACTGTACTGCTAAATATCATTCCAACTCCATCATCAAATTTGCTAATGACACCCCAGTAGTCGGCTGGGTATCAAATAATGACCAAATGAAATACATAAAAGAGAATGAAAGTCTCTTAGCCTGGTGCCAAGATAACCTTTCTCTCAACATCAATAATTTGACTTTAAGAGAAGGGACAAAGTCGGGGAGTCACGTGATGGAGTAGTGGCCGGTAGGAGAATACCAGCCCTCTCCAGAAAAGAAGGAAAAAAGAAAAGAAAAAGCAAAGCCACAGACACACAAACCACAACAAATAAAAAATAAAGGTGTAGAGGAAATGGCACCAAAGAAAGAAAAGCCAAAAACAACGGGAAGGAAAGACGCCGGAAGAGAAAGGTGAAGGACTTATCTGTACAAAGAAACAGGGACCGCCATGGAAAGTGGAGCCCACTCCCTGAGGTCATTGGAAACCCCACAGGGTCGGGACCCACTGAATGCAGGACTACAAAGATGGCTCACGGAGCCAAACAGAGGTGCGCGATGCGCATGACAAAGACAACACCGATGGGAGGGGGGACCAGCTGTGGAGTGGAACTCCACAGCACGAAAAGCTGAGAGAGACCCGACAGCAGGGCTCCCAGGGACGGAGGAAAATGAAAAAAGGAAATCAGAGTCACAGCAGATGACCAGACCAGAGGAAGAGGACCAACATCAAGACACCATAAAAAAAAATACCCAGCAAACTGAGATAAACAGCCCAACAAGCACAGATACAAGGAAGAGAGGTAGAGGATACAGGTCCTGGAGCGGACACAGGGGAAGAGGAGGGAGAACATCAAGCTCTGCATGGAGAAATAGAAGATAAAGGGAATGGACTGTACATAGTTAGGAAATTTTTTGAACAATATATGGAAGCAGTAAAAGAATGGCAGACACGAGAATTTAATGAAATAAAAAGAATAAAAAGTACAGAAGAAAAAGTGAGTAGATTAGAGATGGTCATGACAGAAATAGAGAAAAGAGAAGACAAGGGGGAAGAACAAGAAACAGCCGTAGAAATGGAAGTGGACGACTTAAAAAGAAATTTGAAAAAATCTGATTAAAAAGTTAAAGAAACACAGGAGTTGTTAGCTCAGAAGATGGATATAATGGAAAACTATAATAGGAGAAACAATATAAAGATAGTGGGCCTTAAGGAAGATGAAGAAGGCAAAGATATTTAAGAATTTATAAAAGAATGGATCCCCAGGGTCCTAGGAATGCCAGAAATACTGGAAGGAATGGAAATAGAAAGGGCACACAGAACATTAGCCCCAAAACCACAGTCACAACAAAAACCAAGATCCATTCTAGTAAAATTCCTGAGATATATGACAAGAGAAAATATATTGGAGAAGGCAATGAAAAAAATGAGACAAGACAAAAAGCCACTGGAATACAAAGGTCAAAAAAAAATTTCTACCCAGAGATAAGTTTTGAGCTCCTGAAGAAGAGGAAGCAGTTTAACGCAGCAAAATCGATCCTATGGAAGAAAGGCTATAAATTTATGTTAAGGTATCTAGAGGTGCTTAAAATAATTATCCCGGGGCAGCAAACCAGACTGTTCTCGGATCCGGAGAAAGCACGAGAATTTGCAGAACGCCTGCAAAACAGACAGAGAGATGAAGAGATGTAACAAGAACAAGAGTGACGACAGACTACATATAAAGAAGAAGAATAAAGTATATTAAGAACTAAAAAGTGGAAGAAAGGGAAGAAAGGAAGTAAGGGGGGAATTAAGAGGGTGAGCTTTGTTATATGTGAAGATAAAAGTCTTTTCTGGAGGGGGCTGGGTGGAAGAGAATAACAGTCACTGCGAAATCAGTTGACGCTTGTGAGCGGGTTCGCGATCCAAATGGAGAGGGGAGTTGTGGTTGCCCACAAGGGACAAGGGGCAACTCAGAGAGGGGGGGGGGGGACATTTGGGGTTAAAGGAATTTTAGATGTGGGAATAGTGGATACATTTTGTTTCAGAAGTGTTGTCTTACAGGGTGTTCAAAAAATGAAAACAGAAATGGATAAGAAGGGAAGGTGGTGATGAGGAAGTGGAAATGAGAGGTAAACAAAGTATGAAATGGCCATGTTGAACTACATGACTATAAATATTAATGGAATACATAATCAAATCAAAAGGAAGAGGCTGTTAAATTTACTGCAGAAAGAAAAAATAGATATAGCATTCGTGCAGGAAACACATCTAACTGAAGTGGAACATAAGAAATTAAGGAGAGACTGTGTAGGGCACGCAACAGCAGCATCATATAACTCAAAAGCCAGAGGAGTAGCTATATTAATCAATAAAAATGTACCAATCAAAATAGAGGAGGAAATAATAGATCCAGCAGGAAGGTGTGTAATGATAAAGTGTCAGATATATTCAGAATTTTGGAATTTGCTCAATGTATATGCACCTAATTAAGAGGATCAAAAATTTATTCAAGATATCTTTTTGAAGATAGCAGATACGCAGGGGAATATACTGATAGGAAGGGACTTTAACCTTAATTTGGACTCAAAGATGGATAAAACTGGACAAAAGACTAGCAGAAAGAATAAAGTAACCAAATTTATGGTTAAATCGATGCAGGAAATAAAACCTTTGGATATCTTTGGCTTGGCTTCGCGGACGAAGATTTATGGAGGGGGTAAAAAGTCCACGTCAGCTGCAGGCTCGTTTGTGGCTGACAAGTCCGATGCGAGACAGGTTGAATATAAGGAGGAGACAACACCCAAAGGAGAAGGAATACTCATATTATTCGGATAGACATAAGACATACTCAAGGATAGACCTGTTCCTGTTGTCAGCCCACATCCAAGGAAGAGTTAGGAAAATGGAATATAAAGCTAGATTGTTATCGGATCACTCACCCCTGTTATTAGCAAGAGCTGGAGGACATGCAACCGAGAACGTATAGATGGAGATTAAACTCCATACTACTTAAAAGACAAGATTTTCGAGAATTCATTGTGCGACAAATTAAAATGTACTTTGAAATAAATACGAATCAGTGAAAGATAAATTTATACTATGGGATGCAATGAAAGCATTCATCAGAGGGCAGATAATAAGTTATGCAACTAAGATGAAGAAGGACTACAATCGGGAAATAAAACAGCTGGAAAGGGAAATAGCAACTACAGAAAAAGAAGAGAATTGGCAGACAAAAAAAAATGAAACACTACAAACATATAAGGTGGAGAATAACATAATGAAGACAAAACAGAAGTATTAAGAGCTAGGAAAAAAAATGCACAAAATACTAGCTTGGCAGCTTAAGACAGAACAAACTAAAAGAATGGTATTGGCATCAAGGAAAAAGGACAAACTATTTACATATAACCCAACAGAGATCAATGAAAACTTCAAGGAATTCTATGAGCAACTATATCGAACTGAGAATGAAGGGAAAGAGGACAAAATAGATGACTTTCTAGCTAAAATTGAACTACAAAAATTGCAAGAAGAGGAGCAAAATAAATTAATAAAATAATTTGAAATAGAGAAAATACAGGATATATTAAAAAAAACTTCTGAACAATAAAACGCCGGGAGAGTATGGACTCCCAATAGAATCCTATTTAAAAGAATGGTACAAACAAGGGGGCTTACAGCTACCAAACTTTAAGAATTATTATAGAGCAGCACAATTAAGGTATTTATCAGATTTTTATCAGACAAGGGAGAAACCAGATTTGACCAGATTAGAGCTAGATAAAATAGGGGAGAAGATAACTGAACATATACTATATAAGTGGGATGAAAAGCTGGTGCAGGGGGGGTGTGGCAAGATGGCGTAAGGATCAGATGTGCCTTCCAGTCCTCTCCTGACTCTATCTTATTGTTTTGTCTAGAAATGCCCTTTAAAATTCTTTAAAAGTTTAGATAACTTCAGTGCTGTTAATTTAACTTCTGATGGTACAATTGGTGAAAAACAGCAAAAAAAAACGACAACAGATCATCAAAAAACTACATTTTCCAAAAGTTCAAGTTTTGCAGCCTACCTATAGAAAAGGCATCGGGACTCAGCGTGAAATGGATCCCGGGAGAGAGGTACAGTGTTCGGATGCAGAGCTCTATGTTTCATCGGTAGAGCCCCCTAAAGAGGGAGAGTTACTCAGGTTCGCACATGCGCAGTAGCATCTGACAGCAATGTTATGAATGAACCGCTTGTAGTATCATCAGCTGAAGTATTACCAGCTGAAACACCGGCTGGGGAAAGGCATTTGTCAACTGTAGTGGTGGCGCTGCAAACTGCACCTCTTGAGATAGAAGAACCTATACAACTTGATGTACTGGGAGAACTTAATACATTATGGACTCGGGAAAACCCCGGCCAGCGTCCTCCAGTCATTGCTGGAGAGGCTGTGACTGGGGTTTCCACACGCAGTCATACTACAAGGAAGGCAACCAGAATGAAGGAAGGAACAGAAGATCCTTTGGTTATGCAGAAGAAGCAGGAATCTGTTGAGCCAGAATCTCTTCCAATTCAAAAGATTCTTGTGAATCTTGAATCTAAATTATCTTATACAATGCAGGGATTATCCAAGATTATGACTGAACTTGGTACCCTGGTGAAAATACATTCTCAACAGATGGCTGAGTTTGGAGCTTTTAAGCTTGAAGTGAGAGATAAATTTAATTTGTGTGAAGAAGTTATAGACGAAATACGGGATCAAGTTCTTGATGTGACCAAAATGGTTGAAGACTTACAAACTCAAAATAAAAATTTGGTGAAAAAGATTGATTATTTGGAAAACCAATCCAGACGGAACAATATAAAGATTATTGGTTTGCCGGAAGGTATGGAGGGACCAGACCCAAGAAAATTTTTTACTGAATAGATTCCGCAGGTGCTGGGTCAAGAACATTTCCCGGAAGGTATAATACTGGAACGTGCTCACTGAGCTTTGCGTAGAAGACCTATTTCAGGTCAAAGTCCAAGACCTGTTTTGGTTCGTTGCTTGAATTATTATGACAGAGAAATAATTTTATGAGTGGCTATTAGAAATGCACAACAGAGAAAATCACCCTTGATGATTCAAAATAATCAAGTTTTCTTCTATGCGGATTTGAGTCAAGAGGTTATGTTCCAACGACGGGAATTCAACCCTGCTAAAGAGTTGTTGTGGAAGAAAGGTGATAAGGCAACCTTTAGATATCCAGCTGTTTTGAAGGTTTTTCAAGATGGTTACCAACCAAAGTTCTTTGATTCTCCAAAGGAAGCTATAGCATTTGCTCAAGAGCTGTCAATCACTCAGTTTCAACAGAGATATAGTCCGCCGCGATCTTCAAGAAGACAAGAGATGGAAGAAAAGAGCCATGCTCCAAGAAGGAATGGTCGTAATGGTGACTCGGCAGTTGGAGCTGATTAAAAGAAGAGTTGTCCTTTTTTTTATAATGTTTTTTTTCCAAAAAAAGGGATATTAAATAATGATGATGTTAGTTTAAGATGAAGTGAGAGTTGGGGGAGAGAACTGGATAGGCACTATTTTCTGAAAGTCATCTGCTACGTGTGAGTTATCTCACACCCATTTGTTTTTTGGGAGTTACCGCATTGCGCAGTTTAGACGGGAGGGGGTATTTTTAACCTCCTACCCGTTTTTTTTTTCTTTTTTTGTATTATTAGTTAAAGAGTGAAGGGGGTTTTTTTGTTTAAATAATTTTTTTTTAAAAATTTTTTCCTTTTTTTTCTCTTCTTTCTTTTTTTCTTTTTTTTGATCGTATTAAGAGAGGGTAAGGGGGTAAGAGTTGGGTTTTTTTTCTAACTGCTGTAAGACATGTCGAAATTTAAATTTGCTTCTCTTAATGTTCAGGGTTTGAATAATCCTATAAAGCGTAAGAAAGTACTTGCTTATTTAAAAAAATTTAAAGTAGATGTGGCCTTTTTACAGGAAACTCATTTGACAGATAAAGAACATTTGAAACTTAGGCGGGACTGGGTTGGACAAGTCTTCTATTCTTCATTTAATTCAAAGGCAAAAGGAGTTGCGGTTTTGGTACATAAGAATTTACTGTTTCAATTACAAGACGAGGAGAAAAATGGAGGGAGACTACTTAAGTTGAATTGTATGATCTCTAATGAAGCCTGGACTTTGATTGATGTTTATGCTCCAAATGTTGAAGACACTGCTTTTATTACAGAAATATCTTTATTATTGGGACAAGCTAATTCCAATGTGATGATGGGGGGGGGGGGGGGGGGGATTTGTTATTAGATAAGTATCCAAAGGTAATTAAGAAATCTAAGATGGCGATACATATGGCTAATATGATGAAAGATTTGAATTTAGTTGATATTTGGCGTAGATTTAATCCTACTCAGAAGGACTTTTCTTTTTATTCTTCTCGACATAATTCTTTTTCAAGACTTGATTATTTTTTTAATTTTGGCACATTTACAGGATAAGGTTATATCTGTGGATTATAAGGCAAGGTTAGTCTCGGACCATTCATTGTTATTACTGGAATATCAAAGTTCTCAAGTTACACAACATACTTTAAGATGGAGATTTAATACTATGTTACTACAAAAGCCAGAATTTATTGTTTATTTGAGAAAACAAATTGAGGATTTCATTGCTAATAATGTTCACTCTGTTTCTGATCAGTTTGTTTTGTGGGACGCAATGAAAGCTTTTTTACGAGGTCAAATTATCAGTTATGAATCCAAACTGAAGAAAGAGAGAGTTAGAGAAACTGAAGATTTGGAGAAGAAAATAACAATCTGTGAAAAAGAATTTCAAAAGAAAGCTACTGAATTCCAAAAGATCCAATTAACTAATTTAAAGTTGAAGTATAATAAGTTACAGTCATATCGATTTGAATGTTTGTTGAATCGTTCAAAAAATAAATTTTATGAATGGGGTGAGAAAGCTCATAAAGTATTAGCTTGGCAATTAAAAAAAGAACAGTTATCTAGGATTATACCAGCTATTAGAAATAAATCGGGTATTACTTTTAGTCAAAAATAAATTAACAATGAATTTTGTAATTTTTATAAAAAACTTTATTTGACTGAATGTAAAGAGATAAAAGAAGATGCAATAGACATTTTTTTTTGAACAATATTAATTTACCACAGTTATCTCTAGAGGATAGACAGGAGTTAGATAAACCTTTTAGGGATAATGAAATTGAAATGGCTATAAAAGATATGCCAAATGGAAAAGCGCCTGGTGGAGATGATTTTTCTATTGAGTTTTACAAGACTTTTTATGTTGATATATCTTCTTTATTTAAGAATATAATACAACAACTTTATGATACTTTTCAATTACCTGAGTCCTGTTCTAATGCTATAATTACAGTTATACCAAAAAAAGATAAAGATCCCTTACAGGTAGCTTCTTACCATCCTATATCTTTGTTAAATGTAAACTATAAAATAGTGGCTAAAGTTATGGCTAATAGGTTGGCTCAGTATTTACCAAAGATAATACATCGTGATCAAACAGGTTTTATAAAAAATAGGTATGCTTCGGATAATATTCTACGATTAATTACTTTGATAAATAGATCTAAATCTCAGAAGAATTATCCAATGGTGGTTTCATTGGATGCAGAAAAGGCATTCGATAGAGTAGAATGGAAGTTTTTATTTAAAGTACTTGAAAAGTTTTTGTTTGGTCTCTCATTTATTAGTATAATTAGGGCTCTGTATAATGATCTGAAAGCTAGAGTTGTTACTAATGGTTTGCTTTCAGAATCCTTTAATTTAACAAGATCTACTAGACAAGGATGTCCATTATCACCCGCCTTGTTTGCTTTAGTTATTGAACCTCTAGCACAATTAATACGTCAGAATGATAGTATCAAAGGTATGAGAGTCTTGAATGAAGATTATAAAATGAATTTATTTGCGGATGACGTTTTGCTGTATTTGGTGGATCCTGATGTTTCTCTGCCAGCACTTCAAGATTCCTTAAGAGATTTATGGTCAATTATCTGCTTATAAGGTTAATTGGACTAAAAGTGAAATTTTATCAATTATTAAAGATGATTATTCAATGTTTAGAAATATTACGAATTTGAAGTGGACGAAACAAATTAAATATTTGGGAATTAATGTTAATACCGACTACCAAAATTTATATTCACTTAATTATCTTCCTTTAATGAAGAAGATTAAGGCAGATTTAGTTAAATGGAAAGATTTACCTTTGGGTTTATTACGAAGAATTAATACTATAAAAATGAATATTTTTCCTTGTATACAATATTTATTTCAATCAATTCCTTGTTGTTTACAAAAAAGATTTTTTAAGGATTTATATAAAGTAATTAGGGATTTTTTGTGGAAAGGAAAATTTCCTAGGGTGGCGTTGAAAAAATTGATGTGGGATTTTCAATTTGGAGGGTTACGGCTACCTAACTTTCAATTTTATTATGAAGCAGCTCAATTTAGATTTCTTAGCGCATTAATGGCCACACAAGATACGCCTAGTTGGGCACAGATAGAATTGGCAGTTATTTCTGAAAAATTTTCAAATGAATTTTTATTTCGATGGAATAAAAATTTGTTACGAACTTATGATGTACCAATATTGAAACATTTAATGAATTTATGGACAAGTAAATTACATAAAATGGGATTGAAAAATAAGTGGTCGGGAAGATTACCATTATATAATAATCAACTTGTTCCTTTCACGGTATCCAATACTATTTTGAAACAATGGGAGGAGAAAGGAATACATAATTTATCTGACTGTTTTTTAGAAGGTCATTTTTGTTCTTTTGTAGAATTGCAAAAGAGATTTGATATAAGTGGTTATTCTATATTTGTGTATTATCAGTTAAGATCTTTTGTAAAACAGGTATGCGGTCGTCAAATGAATTTACTGTCTGAAACTGATTTTGAGAAATATGTGCTGTCATTTCCAAAAAATGGTTATATATCAGGTTTGTATCGTATTTTGTTGGAAAGTGAAAGTAAAATAGATTGGGATAAAGATAAAATGAAATGGGAAAAAGATTTAAGTTTAACAATAACTGAAGAAGATTGGTCTGAAATCTGTCGTAATAGTGTTCGAAAATTGATTAATGCTAGATTGGCGATGATTAATTATAGTTTTATACATCAATTATATTTAACACCCGAAAAATTTAAAAAATTTGGTTTTAGTAAGTCAGATCTTTGTTTTCGTTGTGATCAGGTTTCTGGTACTTTTTTACATGCTGTTTGGTTGTGTGATCGGTTACAACAATTTTGGAAAGGTATTCAATCTGTATTTAATAATCTATATAATCTTCATATTGTATTAGACCCTGATATATTTTTATTAGGGAATATGCAACCATTGATTGATTTAGAATTAGATAATTACCAGATCTCTTTTATTTACTTAGTGCTGGCAGTGGCCAAGAAATGTATAGCGATTACTTGGAAGAATAGAAATGTATTGTCTTTAGATAGGTGGTAGTCAGAGATGAAGTTTTGTTTGGTTATGGAAAGAATATCTTTTTCTATTCAAGATAAGATGTCTTTTTATAAGTTAAAGTGGACCCCATTTATTGATTATATACAATTTAAATAAGTTTGAATTAATCATTTTTTTCTTTAAAAAATTTTATTTTATTATATATTTTTTCTATATATATGTTTTCTTTATTTTTCTTTTTTTTAGTTTTTTTTTATTAGTTGGTTTTTTTTGTTTAAGTTCTTTTTGTTTTTGTTTTTTCATATATATTCTTATATAATAAAATTTTTTTGGATTAATAATTAATACTTAATTAATTTTTTTTGTTTTTTTATATATATCGATCTTTTTTTAAAGATTTTTTTTTAATTATACTAATAGTATTAATTCTTCACTCTTTATCGTGGGGGTGGGGGGGTTTAGGGGTTAAAAATAGTTTTTTTTTTAGTCTTAGTTTTTAGTTGTTAGGGGGAGATGCCGAGATTGGTATTGTATTAACTATGTTACTTTGTACTTGCATTACTTTATTTTGTATTTTTTCTGTACGTGAATTACTTACTTTCTTCATATGTTAAAATTAATAAATAAAATTTCGAGAGAAAAAAAAGCTGGTGCAACATAGGAATTCACTAGTACTGCACCATCCGCTCAACATTTGGAAGAAGATTCACATAGAAAGGAATAAAATAAATTATCAACTACCAAAATTAATATTGACGCAAAATCAACTAATCCCTTTCACAATAGATAACCTTTCCTTTAGAGAATGGGAGAGAAAAGGGATCAAAAGAATAGAAAATTGTTTTTCGGGAAATAAATTATCTTTTGAACAAATGAAGGACAAATATGATATAACTCACGGTACAATGTTTGCATACCACCAACTGAAAACCTACTTGAAGGACAAATTGGGAAAGATTTAGGAGTAACGGTACATCGTTCCCTGAAGGTAGAAACTCACGTGAATAGGGTGGTGAAGAAGGCTTTTAGTATGCTGGCCTTTATCAATCATTGCATGGAATATAGGAGTTGGGAGGTGATGTTGAGACTGTATAAGACGTTGGTGCGGCCTAATTTGGAGTTCTGTGTGCAGTTCTGGTCGCCTAATTATAGGAAGGATATAAACAGAGTGGAGAGAGTGCAGAGAAGGTTTACCAGAATGTTGCCTGGGTTTAAGCATCTAGAGTATAGGGAGAGATTGGACAGATTAGGTCTTTATTCTTTGGAGTGTAGAAGGTTGAGAGGGGATTTGATAGAAGTATTTAAGATTATGAAAGGGATAGACAGAGTGGATGTGGATAGACTATTTCCGTTAAGAGGAGGAAAGATTAAAACAAGAGGACATGAGTTAAGAATTAATGGGCAGAGGTTTAGAGGTAACATGAGGGGGAACTTCTTTACTCAGAGAGTGGTAGCCGTGTGGAATGAGCTTCCGGGCGAAATAGTGGTGGCGGAGTCAATTGTATTATTTAAGAAAAGGTTGGACAGGTATATGGATGAGAAGAAGATGGAGGGTTATGGGCACTGTGCAGGGAGGTGGGACTAGAAAGGGGTGTTTGGTTCGGTGCGGACTAGAAGGGCCTAATGGCCTGTTTCCGTGCTGTAATTGTTATGTATTAAATAAAATCACAAAAAGCAACATACCAAAAAATCCAGAAATCTTTCTTCTAAGTAATATAAGTAAAGAACTTGGACTTGATTTGGATGGAGCACAAAAAAGATTTATTATGATAGCCTTAGCTGTAGCAAAAAAATATATTATGTCAACCTGGAAATTAGAAGATAGCCTGAGAATACAGCAATGGTACATAGAAATTAATAAATGTATTCCACTGGAAAAAAATAACATATAATTTAAGAAATAACATCACAGTATTCAAACAAATTTGGGAACCGTACATGGAACACAACAGAGAAGTCCTACTGCGGACCTCCACCCCCTAAAATGACAGAAGGAGAAGAAGACGAAATGAACTGACCCAGTATGTAAAAGTAGATGACACAAATTTCTTGTTTATTGTGTGATAACATTGTTTAATGGGTTTAATGTATCATATATGTTGAACGTTGAGTGGGTAGAGAGGGGGGGGGTGAAGGAGGGAGGGAAGGGTGGGGGGAAAAGTGGAGAAAACAACACTGTGTATATTCAAGAGGGAAATGTTTGTGTGTATTTTGGTCAGTATGGTTCATAGTGTGAAAATTTTTTTTTAATTTAAAAAAGAGAAGGGATAAAGTCAACACACTGTCAACATTAACGGCACTGAAGTCAAGGGTTGAGAGATTCACATTCTCCAAATACCCAACCCTGGACAAGCATGTTGTACTGATGGTTAAATTTCCTAGAAGACATGGTAAGTTTGGCATGTCCTTTGTTCCTTAACAACTTCAACAAGTTCACCATCAAAAGCACAATTGTTGGATACATCACAGTGAACTGCTCGACTCAAGACTGGAAAAAGATACAGAAAGAAGTGAGTGCAGGTCTTAACATTACACAAACTTCCCTCTGTGAGATGGACTCTCATGCTGGCTAGGAAAGGCAGCCAACATAGTGAAAGGCCCATCAAACCCCAGATACACTTTCTTCTTATCTTTCCATCGGGGAGAAGGTTTGAGAGTGTGAAAATACGCACTGACAGATTTAAAGTCAGTTTCTTCCTGCAGCCTTCAGGCTCCTGAATTAACCCCACAGCAGTGTGATTATACTGCCCTTGCATGAGGCTAATCAATTTTTCTTTTAATTGTAATCCTACATTCTTTAAATTGAGCAAGAGGTTCTCCCCTAATGTTCCCTTTCAACTTTTCCCCTTTCAGCCTTAATCCATGTCCTCTGGTTTGTATCTTACCTAACTTCTTTGGAAAAATCCTACTTGAATTTACTCTACACCAATCATAATTTTAAATACCTCTATTAAATCTCCCTCATTCTTCTATGCTCCAGGGAATAAAGTCCTAACCTGTTTAACCTGTAACTCAGTTCCTCAAGTCCAAGCAACATCCTGGTATATCTTCTCTGCACTCTTTCAATCTTATTGACCAAAATTGGACACAATGTGCAAGATTCAAGATTCAATTTATTGCCAATGTAATAAAACAATGTCATATTACATGAAATTGCTTTTGCCTGCTGTACGGCAGACAGATTTGCCATCGGTAGAAATTGCCGGAAGTGCCTCCTTACAGTCAGAGAAAGAAAAGCAAAAGAGAGTCCCACCACACCTCCAGTGCTTCTGTTTGCTTGGAGCCACCAAGAATCCAGTCAAAATCAATGGCACCTCAAGCTCCAGATCCGAACCTCTGAAAAAGTCAGGAACCCTTCAGTTTCTTTGGTACCCCCTCGCATCCTGGTTCTGATACTTGGTACCCCTTCGGCCAGTTTCGAACCAGTCACCAGCTGCCTGCAGCCTCCGTGGGTTCCTCGCCTCGAGTCGCCAGCAGCTCACAGAGCCCCCTCATTAATCTGCCGCCGTAGTCACTGTCTTGTGGGTCATCTCCTCTGCTTCTCCTTCCCAGATGGAGGGATGGTTTCCCCTTTTTCTTGTGCCCTGCACCAGTCCTCAGCTCTCTTTGCGGCTGCTGTTGATCAGAGGTGCCGGAATTTTAAATAAAACAGCAATCGGCTCCTTTAACGGGCCATTCCAAGCCCGTGCGGAGCTGATGGCAGTTGATGGCCACTTGGTCACCACGGGACTGCACCAGCGGCAGTGCTGCCATTACACTGGTCTCACCAATGTCTTGCTCAACTTTATAACAACATCCCAACTCCTGTACTCAGTACTTTGATTTATGAAATCAATATGCCAAAAGCTCCCCTTACAACCCTATCAACTTGTCACACCTCAAGTTTCATATAATTTCAAGGAATTATATATCTCTGTACCCAGATACCTTCTGTACTACTGCACACCTCAGTGTCATACCATTTACCATGTATGTCCTACCTTGGTTCGTCCTTCCAAAATGCAACATCACTCACTTGTATGCACTTAAATCATTTCAGTACTATCTGCATCGCTTCTTGGCCTTTTGGCTAAGAACAAGTGTAGTAAACACCATCTGCAATTTGGCAACCCATTTTTCCAGCTGAACTAGATCCTTCTGCAAGCTTTGAAAGCCTTCCTTGCTGTCCACTACTCCTCCAATCATTGTGCCATGTGATAAATAAACAAAATTTATAACTTTAAAAACTGCATGAGAAAGGAGAACCTGCCAATATCCAGTGCCAATAAATTAAGTTGTTTCGTCTACAATTGTTACATGCAAGCAGACAATAAATCCATAAGCAAAAGGAGGACATTTTAAAATTCATTTGACTTGATAATTTTCTTGCTTGTAAAGTATTCTTGAACTGTGGGCCTGTTCTTCTCTGATTCCCTCCAGCCACTTCTTCAGTTTTGAAAAGGGGGTCTATGACTTATTTATACCCAGCTCCCAGCCCCAAAATGTGAAGCTCAGTTCTTTTCTCAGTTCAGAGCTAGGGAATAACTACAGACCTAATGGACCTTAAACTAGACACCCTTTATTCGCAAGCTTGCATCGCTCAGTTGATATACAGAGTCTCACTCATGAACATTAGATATCTATAACCAAGTAAGCCCCCCACCTCCCCCGAAGAAGGTTCAAGGCTGATCCTTATATATTTTATCATTATGCACATTTGCATATCTCTGCCAGACGCCCTTGATGAAGAGTTCACAGCTACCTCATGCTGCAGGAATTTCATATATCAATCTTGAGCACCTCAGCATTGATCAGCACTGATGCAAATCAGTTCCTCTGCAACATTAAACCATTAACAGGTAGTTTAAGACTATGAATACATTTAGACATGTCCCAATTCTTCTTGTCTTTTACACAATTTCTCAGAACCACAAGTGATATTGTACTTCTTGATCATTTTGTTCTGCCCAAGATGTGGGGTTCAATATCTTGTCATAACTCCTTAAAATGATCTTGATATTGGCAGTCTAAATATCCATGATGAGGTAAAGAGCTAAAGAACTTTTTTTTCCCCCAATGGCAGTAATGAAAAAAATCAAGCAAAATACATTTGCAAGAGAGATTGAAACATCAGCTGTGGAGCTATGTTTCTTGCAAGATTGTGTACATCTAAAAATAACTGTGCAAGAAAGGAAATGATTGCAATCTTTTCTAGGTAATACCATGCCACACTTGCATATCCTATCAAGGTCTATTTATTGTGCTGACATGCAAGTAATGACATACACATTCACCCTTTTGGAGCTTTGAGGAGGAATGGAATCCACATTGGCCCGAAACATCCAAAGGATTCACAAAGCAACCATGTTTTCAAACCTTATTCGGATGGAGTCCCATTACTTACTCCCTTTATTTGGCCCATTTTCCATCAGTACCAATACTGAACCCACTGGACATAGTGTCAAAAACCTAATAAGCAGGTCCATATACCTTTGCCCTCCAAATTTCTCCAAATCCCCACTCCCCAACATTCCCAAACATTCCAACTGCTCACTCTCCTTAGGCAATGATCTTAGCCCAGTTTCCAGACACCCTCAGATTCAGAATGAACCTCAACCTCCATCTGTGTTACTTGATTCACTTGACCTGATCTGGTTTGAGGCATGAGGAGATCAAGGATAGATCAATGTTTATGTAAGTTGATTTTCCTTAGCTTTTAAGAGTGTTGAAGTATCTAAGATGAGCAATTGGTGACAGAGAAAAGATTTGATAGAGTGAGTCTTTCCAGTGCGACACACAAGGGAAGTGCAGATTTAGATGAAAAGAACAGTTCCTGTGTTGGTAATATGAAAAAAAAGATGTGCAAAAATCATGAATAATACATAGAAATGACATAGTGAAAATACTGGGAGAGACTATTGAGTTCCATTACTTCAACTAGGAACAACCTATGCTTTTCATGGAAGTCCTGAACTAGTATAGGCTTCATTCAGCAGTAGCATTTTTTGTTGTGCCACTTGCACTGCACCAGCCGCCAACCCAATCTGCTATTTTTCAGTTCATTTCACTAACACATCAATATCTCTCTGCAGCCTAAGGAACAACTTTCCCAACCTTGGTGTCATTTTGTGAACTTAGCGAACATGCCTCTCACATGCATATCAAAGACATTCTTTTCTTCTTTGGCTTGGCTTCGCGGACGAAGATTTATGGAGGGGTAATGTCCACGTCAGCTGCAGGCTCGTTTGTGGCTGACAAGTCCGATGCAGGACAGGCAGACACGGTTGCAGCGGTTACAGGGGAAAATTGGTTGGTTGGGGTTGGGTGTTGGGTTTTTCCTCCTTTGCCTTTTGTCAGTGAGGTGGGCTCTGCGGTCTTCTTCAAAGGAGGTTTCTGCCCACCGAACTGTGAGGCGCCAAGATGCATGGTTTGAGGCGATATCAGCCCTCTGACGGTGGTCAATGTGGCAGGCACCAAGAGATTTCTTTAGGCAGTCCTTGTACCTTTTCTTTGGTGCACCTCTGTCACGGTGGCCAGTGGAGAGCTCGCCATATAACACGATCTTGGGAAGGCGATGGTCCTCCATTCTGGAGACGTGACCCACCCAACGCAGCTGGATCTTCAGCAGCGTGGACTCGATGCTGTTGACCTCTGCCATCTTGAGTACTTCGACGTTAGGGATGAAAGCGCTCCAATGAATGTTGAGGATGGATTGGAGACAACGCTGGTGGAAGCGTTCTAGGAGCCATAGGTGATGCCGGTAGAGGACCCATGATTCGGAGCCGAACAGGTGTGTGGGTATGACAATGGCTCTGTATACGCTTATCTTTGTGAGGTTTTTCAGTTGTTTGTTTTTCCAGACTCTTTTGTGTAGTCTTCCAAAGGCGTTATTTGCCTTGGCGAGTCCGTTGTCTATCTCGTTGTCGATCCTTGCATCTGATGAAATGGTGCAGCCGAGATAGGTAAACTGGTTGACCGTTTTGAGTTTTGTGTGCCCGATGGAGATGTGGGGTGGCTGGTAGTCATGGTGGGGAGCTGGCTGATAGAGGACCTCAGTTTTCTTCAGGCTGACTTCCAGGCCAAACATTTTGGCAGTTTCCGCAAAACAGGACGTCAAGCGCTGAAGAGCTGGCTCTGAATGGGCAACTAAAGCAGCATCGTCTGCAAAGAGTAGTTCACGGAAAAGTTTCTCTTGTGTCTTGGTGTGAGCTTGCAGGCACCTCAGATTGAAGAGACTGCCATCCGTGCGGTACCGGATGTAAACAGCGTCTTCATTGTTGAGGTCTTTCATGGCTTGGTTCAGCATCATGCTGAAGAAGATTGAAAAGAGGGTTGGTGCGAGAACACAGCCTTGCTTCACGCCATTGTTAATGGAGAAGGGTTCAGAGAGCTCATTGCTGTATCTGACCCGACCTTGTTGGTTTTCATGCAGTTGGATAACCATGTTGAGGAACATTCACATATATTACAAACAACAAGGGTCTTAGCCCTGATCCTGCTAGCACACCATTTGGTATCCAATCACAAAAACAACTCTCTTACAAGATCCTCACTTTCCTGTTGACAAGCAAATTTTGGATCCATTTTTCCAACTTGCCTAGTCCCGTAATATTTGAAACAGTCTCCCATACAGGATCTTGTCAAAGGCCAAACCCTTGTAACCTCTTCAAATGAATTCCATCAAATTGCTCAGACAGGATCTTGACCTTGACAAAGGCATGCTGGCTGTCTCTGATTAGATTCTGCCTTAATCCTCTCCTTCCAATATTTTCAGTTGCTTTTCTAACTGTTATGGTAAATGCACAGGTCAATGGGCATTTCCCATCTACCTTTCTTGAAAAGGGAATTGTGTTCACTGTCCTCCAATCATCTGGTATTTCACTTGAGTCCAGCAATGATCTAAAAATCATACAGCCAGAGGCCCAATATTTTCTTTCCTTGCCTCCCATAGCAGCTTGGGATAAATCCCATGTGGACCTGGGTATTTGGAACCATAGAACATTACAGCACAGAACAGGCCCTTTCAGACCTTCTAGTCTGTGCTGAATCTTTTTTTTGGCCTAGTCCCACTGACTTGCACCCAGAACATAGCCCTTCATACCACTCCCATCCATGAACCTGTCCAAATTCTTCTTAAATGTTAAAATTGAGCCTGCATTCACCACTTCAGCTGGAAGTTCGTTCAACACTCCGACCACACTCTATATGAAGAATTTTCCACTCACGATCCTGTTACGAGCCCAGAGGACCCCAAAACCCAGCAGCAATAGATATTCACCAAGACAAATGGTTACTTAAACAAAAGTTGCTTTTAATTATCTTTAAACATGAAAACAGAATCACACTTTAACTTATCTCTATTTACTTAACTAACCTAACTTAACCCCCTTCTAATTCTAAGCATGTGCATATAATGTGTGTGTAAGTTCAGAAAAGTTCTTTGATTCACAGTCCAATCTCACTTCTTATTCCTGGCAATTCTTAATACTGTGCATAGAATTTAACATTTATAAAGTCCACCAGGCTTTGGTGTTTGAAAGGTAAATGGTTATCACACAGGAAGGTTCTTGACAGTTTTCAGAGAGAGATTTGTTGTTCCAGGATCCCCACAACTGATTTATACTTCCATCAGCCACTTCAGTGGCTTGCCAAAGAAACTTGCCCCCTCAGGGTTCTCCAGATGATAACCTCTTTCTTCCAGGTCACCACAGAGTGCCTTTTTGTTTCTCCTATTTCAAGTGAAACATTAGACAGCTAGTCCTCTCTTCCTGCATGAACCACAAGGGCTTTGCCCAGGCTAAACTAAGTACTCACAACCCATCTTCCAAATGGGGTTTTCCATAAGCTAGCCAGCTTGACTGTAACACTGTAGAACTGATCTCTGAATCTCTCTCTCTCTCTCAAACACACACACACACACACACACACACACACAGAAAGCCTGTTTGACTCTCTCTGCTTTCAAAACCACATGACCCTCTTGGAACAGTAAGTTCCACTGCAGACAGAATGAGGCTCCAACAAATTCTTTCATCTGTTGCCTTTTTGTAAACAATCCATTAGTGAAGTCTCATGGGCACTCTCCAAAGCTTTTGCAAAGACTGTTGGCCCCAACATGTCTAGCATGAGCAGAACTCCAATATTTTAAATATGATCTGTTTTAAAGTTTTTGTATGTGACATACACTAAAACCTGCCCCAATTTGTCTCCCAAAAACATATCTATTAACTGTCACAATCCCCCTAAACCGTTTCCCCTTCACTCTTGTCCTCTGGTTTGTATCTCACCTAGCTTCAGTAGAAAAAGCCTATCTATAATTACTCTGTCTATTCTCTCATAAATTTAAATACCTCTATCAAATCTCCTCTTATTCTTCTACACTCCAGGGAATAAAGTCCTAACCGGTTAAACGATTCCCTATAACCCAGTTCCTGAAGTCTGGGCACTCTTTCTATCTTATGGATAATTTTTTCTGTAGTTAGGGGAACAAAACTGCACAAAATATTCCAAATTTGGCCTCATCGATGTCTTATACAACTTTACCTTGTCATCCCAACTCCTATACTCAATACTTTGATTTATGAAGGCCACTATATGTTCTCTTTACAACCTTATCCTCTTGTGACACCGTTTTCAGGGAGTCATGTATCTGTATTCCCAGATCCTTCTGTTCTACTGCACTCCTCAGTGCCCTACCATTTACCGAGTACGTCCCTTCTTGGTTTATCCTTCCAAAATGCAACATCTCACACTTGTCTGCATTAAATTCCAGCTGCCATTTTTCAGCCCATTTTACAGCTGATTTGGATCTCTCTGCAAGCTTTGAAAACTTTCTTTGCTGTCCATAATGCCTCCAATCTTAGTGTCATCTGCAAACTTAAGGGTCCAATTTACCACATTATCAACCAGATCATTGATATAAATGACAAACAACAATGGTCCCAGCATTAATCTCTGAGGGACTCTACTAGTCACAGATCTCCAGTGCAAGAAGCTATCATCCACCACTATTCTGTAGCTTCTCCCATCCAGCCATTGTTGAATTCAGTTCACTACTTCACCATAAATACCTGGTATCTGAACCGTCCTGATTAACCTCCCACGTGGGACCTTTTCAAAGGCCTTACTAAAGTCCATGTAGACAACATCCACAGCCTTTCCTTCATCAACTTTCCTGGTAACCTCCTTGAAAAACTCTATAAGTTTGTTAAACATGACCTACCACACACAAATCCATGTTGACTATCCATAATCTGATTCTATCCTCATAATTGTATATCCGATCAATTTGATTGAGGTATTTAAAATTATAAGGGGAATTTTATCTACCTTTAAGTCAATTGAGGCATCGAGTACTTTGTGAAGGAGAATATACCATTTCAATGAGGGATAGATTACCCTCTGTATGCCCATGTAAATAGGTGTCAACTATGCACTGAAGTTAGTGTGACCTTGGTTCATTAATGAAGAAATTATGATCCCGCAGTTTTCCATTCATTCTGCTCCACTCAAATTAGGAGTTTTTTTGGAGAAAACGTGCAAAACACAGGAATAGATTTGAGAAAGGGCAGGCAATGATGACATCAGCCTGCGACCCAGGAGCCACCACTCGGGCTCCCATGGTGATTGGTGCTGGGGTTAGGGCTCCCTCCTGCCAGCCAGAAATGTACTCTTCCTGTTCCACCTCCACCCACCAAGCCGAGCTGAAAGGAGGCAGACAAGGGCATGGCAGATCCTAGAGGGGTGAGCCTCATACAATTTTGTTTGACCCATTTCTGTCCTGGGATTGGGTCATTGCTGGATCATAACATGGTAGCAAAACACAGGGCAATTATGCATTTTTAGAGATAGCCAGATTTGAAGGTGCACCATAATCTCACTAAGATAACTGATCTGAATCTAATTGATCTGAAACTCACTAAGCTAACTGATCTGAATCTAACTGATCTGAAACTCACTAAGCTAACTGATCTGAATCTAACTGATCTGAAACTCACTAAGCTAACTGATCTGAATCTAACTGATCTGAATCTAACTGATCTGAATCTCACTAAGCTAACTGATCTGAATCCAACTGATCTGAATCTCACTGATCTGAATCTCACTGATCTAAATCTCACTGATCTGAATCTCACTGATCTGAATCTCACTGATCTGAATCTCACTGATCTGAAACTAACTGATCTGAATCTAACTGATCTGGATCTCATTAAGCTAACTGATCTGAATCTCACTAAGCTAACTGATCTGAATCTCAATGATCTGAATCTAACTGATCTAAATCTCACTGATCTGAATCTAACTGATCTGAATCTCACTAAACTAACTGATCTGAATCTCACTGATCTGAAGGCTTTTGTCCCACCAATTATACACTATTTACTATTGTTCTCTGCACTTCTTGATTTGAGGTGTGCATCCAATGTCCTCCTTGATGGTGGATCTCTTCAGCCATGGATGAGGCCAATTGAGAATGACTCTCAATAGGCCTTTTTATAATGAAGAAATAAGTGAGTGTAAAGGTGGATATTCTCCACCTTTATATTACTAAACCTACCTCCATAAAACCTCCGAGGATGAATCCAGAATGCAAATTCCAATCTGTCCTGAGAGTACAGTCGCTCCACCTCATCCATAAAGGGACTGCAGCTGCAAGTAAAGGGTCAGGCAATGACGCCGTCAGCCTGCGACCCAGGAGCCACCACCAGGGCTCCCACGGTGATTGGTGCTGGGGTTAGGGCTCCCTCCTGCCAGCCAGAAATGTACTCTTCCTGTTCCACCTCCACCCACCAAGCCGGGCTGAAAGGAGGCAGACAAGGGCATGGCAGATCCTAGAGGGGTGAGCCTCTTCTGTTTTAATGCAAGATCAATTGCCATCTTTGTTACTCATAATTCCCCACACAAATGGAATGACTCTGTATTTCCCTGAGTGGTTCGAGCTGCATCAGGGATTATGGGTAACGAAGACAGCCATTGCTCGGCACATATGTTTGACCTCCTGATGACAGGCAGTGCTACTGCACCACTCACCCCACCTCTCTCAGCCCCAGAGGATGGTTCCTGACACCACTCTCCCTAAACATCTTCAACCTGCTACCATCAGGTAGGAGCATCAAAATCAAGAGAGCCAGGCTGGGAAATAGTTTATTTCCACATTCTGTGGGATTTGTGGAGTTCACTTAAATTGGTGCGGACCAGAAGGGCCGATATGGCCTGTTTCCGTACTGTAATTGTTATATGGTTATATGGTTAAAGGCAACACTGGAGCAGCCTTATAGGCTTTCTCCATAAAACGTAGATCCGCCTTTTTCATCTTGTTGATCCGGCTTCAATGCGGCGGCGCTCCATAAAACGGGCAAATGATTCTAGCCATGGTCAAACCTCCCCCCTCAAAACCCTCCTGTAATTACTGCAATCAGTCTTGTCTCCATTAATAATCAGCACTCGTTCATCCCTAAGAATTGCAATTCCCAGAAGAAAAAATGGAGATCATAACTCATGCTAGAAGTACCTCACAACTTCTCTAGAAGTACCTAGAAGTACCTCACAACTTCTCTAGAAGTACCTAGAAGTACCTCACAACTTCTCTAGAAGTACCTAGAAGTACCTCACAACTTCTCTTGAGCATCTCAACAGGAATTTTGTCCATGGGAGGCCTTACAGTTCTTCAGAAAATGGGTAGTACTTTCAGCATTGTGCTGAACTAAGCTATCACCAAGGCTGTGGTGGATAATATGCGGTGGAATAGAGACAAGGGCGCTCATGACCAAGAACAAATCTTGGAACGAAATTTCATCTTCCAGCTAACAATGACTGTGTCACTATCCTATATGGAGACTGTGTCTCCATATTTTTGGCTATTAACAGAATGGCGCTTGCCCCGTCCATTTAGAACAAAGCCGGAGAGTTATAGTTGTTGACTCGATGCTGGTTGTTTTTACCCTCCATCTGTTCTTTAGGTCATGGTTTTAAGGTCACATTTTGGCCTTTTTTCTCTCTCTTGATTTCTAACAAGAGCTTCTGGTTCAATAAATTACAATTGTTTCATTCTTGGATACCTTGATCCTTCTTCCAATTCAATGATGACAGGTAATGAAGGTAAAAGTGTTTTCACTGATGGTGAAGCATGTCAATTCAGACCAGACATTATGGACCAAAAAAAGTTTTTAAAAATCTGCAGATACTAGAATTCTTAAATAAAAGGAGAAAATATTGGAACCATGCATCAAATCAGAAAGCATCAGGAGAGAGAGAAACCAAGTTAACATGTCAGGGCATTTTTCATTCAATCCATTAATCAAACATGTTGCTGAGAAGGGGAAGTGAACAAAGGAAATGTCTGTAATAAGTTGGCATTCAAGAGAGACGGGTTAACACAAATAGTGGTGATGCTGGCTGAGAGAGGGTAAAGGCTTATTAATCAAGACCCAATGTTTTGGAGAAATTTAAAATGAAAGAGATGAATGGGACCACAGGAGGAGAGAGAAAATAGATAAATTTAATTTATACATACAGCATGGTAACAGGCCCTTTCAGCCGACAAGCCCAGTTACACCCAATTGACCTACACCCTGGTAGGTTTTTGAATGGTGGGAACCCACACAGATATGGGAAGACCATACAAACTGCCTACTGACAGCACCAGATTGAAACCATATTCACTGTTACAGCATTGCACTAACCACTACACTAGCTGTGCCACCCGTGTATTAATTTTACCCTCTTGAAATAAAGAGAACATCTAACTCATTGATGCAAAGTGATATGGACATCCAGCATAAATACCTTTATCTAACGCTATGAAGTTTTTGCCATGATGCTTTCTACCTGTATCTCTGATAAAACAAGAGAATGGCTGTGAAACAACTATTTTGTCAGGAGAAGGGATTTACTGGAGATAGTTTTGCCAACTGCCTTGTCAATCTTACTTTTCAAGTTCTTTCCAACCGACACCTGAAATTATGTTTTGCCTCTCAGTGTAACACATTGTGCAGGGATTGCTCAAGGTTAAATTCAAACAATCCTTCAGACATCTTTTGCTTCCAAGATCAGGACACTGTGTGCTGATTTTAAAATAGAATGACCCAACGGGTAACTTGGCATCTGATTAACCCACAGGGTTAACCCACAGGGCCAGATGTCCATTTTTGATGGTAAACCAATGCCATAAAGATGCCATTCCTTTTCCAGTTCGCCCTTCCAAAAGAAGATTTTTCTTGGGTCTGTTAACCATCATGACTCTTCAGAAAATAAGTGTCAGTTTAGAAGCATCCAAGTTATTGACCTGTCTTGGTGGAGCGACATCCAACTCTGAAAGGGCCAAAGGGTCCCAATGTTCCAGTTTCTCAGCTTTATTTTGAGGAGTGGAGGTGGCCTGCATGTGATTCCTTTTAACATGGGGACACTGCTACACATCTAATGCCACACAGTGTTGACAAAGGAAGGTCTTGGTTGAGTGGCAAAGAGGTCCAAGGAGAGGCTCAGGCAGTGCTGTGCAAACTTAACACATACATCCCCCCCACATGCGCAGACTTATGTTTTTCTACATTCTGTCCACACCCAGAAGCATTGCACCCCCACACCCTCTTACACAGATGAACACAAATAGAATCCTCTTGCCCTCTCCTTTCTCAGCCTCTCTCCCACAAACCCCTGCAGTATCCCTTTCCTGTTGTCTTCCATTTGCCTAATCCCTTCCTCACCCACCTTCTCTCAACTATTCTGCCCCTTCATTTCCCCCTTTCCTCTCCATACCCCAGCTCACCCTCTACCCTCCCACCCCACGCTGCAACTGACAGCTTCTTACCCTCTTGTGGAGTAAGTCCGTCCTCTAACCACTCATGCTCCTCCATGTTGTAGATCCAGCAGGATCACCACACAATGTCTTTAACCCATCTGTCACCTGCTGAACCCCCCCCCCCCCCAACTTCTAGAAATTCTCAGGTAAACCAGCCACCAGCTCAATGTTGCCTAAATTCCTCTGCAATTAAATAACATAGAATTAGATGTCTTTGTTTGAAAGGGACTGATTTAATTTATTTTTATTGTAAATTTTGACATACAGCACGATAACAGACCATTTCAGCCAACAAGTCCGTGCCACCCAATAAATTTACAACCCGCTCCCCCAGTACATTTCGAATGGTGGGAGAAATTCAGAGCCCCTCGGGAAAACCCACACAGACATGGGGAGAATGTATAAACTCCTTTCAGACAGTGTGGAACTCGAACCCTGGTCCCGATCTCTGGTGCTGTAAAGGCATTGTGCTGCCAAAACAGAGATAGTCAACATGACTTTGTGGTGTCTAACCAACCTTATGGAGCTTCTCGAGGAGTATTCCAGGAACATTATTGAAGGATTATCTGC
This sequence comes from Narcine bancroftii, assembly GCF_036971445.1. NCBI lineage: Eukaryota > Metazoa > Chordata > Chondrichthyes > Torpediniformes > Narcinidae > Narcine > Narcine bancroftii. Next base: position 112,187,512 of record NC_091469.1, read on the forward strand.
CTCTGACAAAGACCCACATAGAAGGTTGGTCAAGAAGGTTCAGTCACTCAGTATTCAGGATGAGGTAGTAAATTGGATTAGACATTAGCTTTGTGAGAGAGGTCAAGAGGTGATATTAAGGTTTGCCTCTCTAAATGGAGGCCTGTGACTAGTGATATGCCTCAAAGATCCCCATTTAATTGTCATCTATATCAATAATTTGGATGATAAATTGGATTTGCAAATTTGCAGAAAAGATTAATGGTAGAGTGGGCAGTGAGGAAGTGGCCTGCAAGAACCAGTATCTCAGGTTTATGTGAGGTCATCTATATACTCTGACAATAAATTTGAACTTGAACTTTTAAAGCTTTCAACAGCATTTGGACCAGCTGGGAAAATGGCTTGCAAAATGGCAGATGGAATTTAAAGTAAAGAATTGTAAGGTGTTGCATTTTCGGAAGACAAGCCAGGACAGGGCTTGTATGGTAAGCAGTAGGGAACTTCAAAGTATGACAGAACAGAGGGATCTGGGAATACAGATACCAATTCCTTGAAAGTGAAATCATGGGTGGATAGGGTCATTACGAGAGCCTTTAGCACTTTGGCCTTCATAAATCAAAGATCTGAGTACAGGAGTGCAGAGAAAATTGACAAGGATGTTGCCAGGACTTTAAAGAGCTGAGTTAAATGGAAAAGTTAAATAGGTTAGAACTTTATTCCCTGGATTTTCAGAGAATGATGGGAGACCTGATTGAGATAAACAATAGACAATAGACAATAGGAGCTGGAGTAGGCCCTTCGGCCCGTCGAGCCAGCACCGCCATTTTACAGATCATGGCTGATCACTACCATCAGTACCCCTTTCCAGCCTTATCCCCATAACCCTTAACTCCTTTTCCCACTAGAGTCTTATCTAACTCTCATAACAACGTTATGAGAGGTATAGATAGGGTAAATGCAAATGGGATGGCATGGGTTAAGGGCGAAAGGTGAAATATTTAAGTGAAACATTCAGGGGGTGGGTGGGGAGAGTCCATGACACCCCATCACCCACACATTTATACCAATATTGCCAGCCGTTTTTTTAAATTTTTCCCACCCACATGTTCATAAATCCTCCTAAGATTCTGCCACTCATCTACTCACTAGGGGGGATTTTGAGTGACCATTTAACCTACAAGCCCTTGAGTCTTTGGGATGTGGGAGGAAACTTGAGCAACCGAAGGAAACCTATTCTGTCAGGGGAAGGACAGGCAAGCACTGGGCAGACAGCTCCAAAGGTCGGAATTGAACCTGCGGCACTATGAAGCAGTAACTCTACTGGCTATGCGACCATGCTGCTGCTCCATATCATAGTGGGAAACTTCATTATCAAGAATGGGTTTTATAATTTGTGGGAGACACTATATTTCTATCAGCTCACAGAGGAAATTCGGATGCAGAAACAATTTATTGCACAATAAACATGGGAGAACATTGTCAGTCCAGTTATGATTTCTCAAAACCCCTTAGCTCACTGACAGAAAGAAATCCAAAGATGATCCAGTGAATATGCAAAAGCAGTCATTTGAACCTCCACTGAGATCTAATGGGATGTTTGCAACATCATGCCAACAGAAAATTTGAAGGGTGTCATTTGTGAGGATGAAAGACCAGCAAGTCTCAAACAAAATGTGATTCCTTTTTACCAAAGGCTCAGATCAGTGGGAATGATAATTAGAATATTCAGAAAGGCATTCCAAATTCAAATAACAAGTTGTAAATAATTACCAGGAATAATAAAATACTTTTTTTTGCAATGATCACAATATTTTCTACACAAAATGTATCAGTGACATGTATAGCTCTGATGAATAATAACTGCTATGTGGAAGCAGTAACCTCCCATTGTTCTAATGGTAGTGATTCACAGGGTTTCAAATGTTTAAATCTTGGGCCTCAGCAGGGTAGTATGGAAGCATGTGGGCTGTCCTGACAACAGTCTGGCACATAGCATTGACAAGTCTCCAGTTGTCATCTCAGCTGGAAAAGTGAGAAAGCATTGAGACTATGGAAATGGAAAAAGAAAAATGAAGCACATAGAGTTGCCAAAGCCAAGATTCACTTCACTTCTCTGGAAAATTTTGAGCTTAACAATTTGCCATTGTGCAAAACTTGAAAGGACAGAAAATAATATGGAAATATATTGGAAGCAGCCGATTGATAAAGGATCACTGAGTTCACAATGTTAAATTGATAGCATGCAATGTTGCCAGCTTGACAATGCTCAACTTAACTGAACTCAAACAAGAATGTCTGATGACACTGTGATTGTAGTTTACGTAAAATTTCTCCAGCAATTATGTGCACAACTTAAATGAAAGTTCTTTCTCTTGCTGGTCTGAAGTCTCTATATGGCAAGTTCCAGCTCTCAACTGGCCTATTCATGGCAGTGTCATTGAGTCATTCATCATTCAGGTGCCTTGCCATTTGGCGTGGGCGATCATATCTCTCCATCCATCACGATCTCTAGTTGTTTCCTCCCGTTCTCCTTCCGTGAAGGCTCCATCTTTGAACTGAGACCATAGTCAATGTTGAGTTTATAATTATACATGGGAAAAAATACTGAAGTGGTTTCTTCAGTTGCAGTGTTCGTACTGGATGGGTAACCCTGGCCATTTGATCAGCAAATTCATCTGCCCAGCAATTTTAGGTTTGCAACTATAAATTCCAATTTGTAGAATCTGCTTGTAAAAACCATCCACCATCTGCAATCCACGGCTTCAGATGACTCTGACTGGGAAGCTAAACAGATACTACACCTTGCCCAAGGTTGACCAGTAGGCTATCGGACTGAAGGGATGCCTTACATCTCCTTTTGCTGAGCAATTGTGCAGCACCGACACCGACATTAGGGTGTTGAAATAGGCCATTCAGTCTATCAATTCCATTCCAGTTGTTTGCAAGTCACTGCATTTCATTCGGTCCCCCCGTTGCTTCCTCATAACCCTGTAAATTGTTTCATTTCTAATCCTCTCCAATTCCCTTTGGAAAGCCCAAAATGTCTCTGCGTCCACTGCCTTCTGTTCCAGCTATAATTTCAATGATAATTAGCATGAGAAAATGTGATGCCTCTAATTGTTGAAGGAAAGAGAAAACCAAATATCCACGCCTAAAGACGGATTAGGTCAATGAACTCTGCTTCCCAGTACCACAGCAATTTTATCCCAGGAGTGCAACCAGACTAGAATTGAAGTTGGTGTAGTTAGTTGATCCCAAAGGTGAACAGTCAATTTGACTTAGGTCAATGGAAATCCCATGGACTTTTCATCTTATCTGTCTGTGTATTGTTAGTCTACATTGTGATTTCCCCCTTCCCCTGTGCATCATTCTCTTCATTCCTGGGCATTTCAAGGTACCAATATGTAGGCACTGACTTTGATACAAAAAGCAAGAATGAGCCTGAGTTAACAACAGCAGCAGTTAGCTTCAGATCATGTGAACATGAGCACGGGAGAAGCAAGCCAACAAGGACCCTAACCCTATCTGCTTTCAGGTGACCCCTGTTATGTAACTCCAAGTATATGTCAGATGAGAACAAACTGAGACAAAGATTACGTCACTGCAAAATCAGATTTTTACACTCACTGTCCTAAGTCCACACATGAAGAAAGAAAGAACACTCTGATAAGTATTCATTCAGTTTCTTATGGATCTCTGCAAAGCACGAGTCAAGTTGAAGATGAATTAAAGTAAAAAGCGAGAAGAAAAAGTTTTATAAACGTGAGCTGGTGATTCTGGTGGTTCAAAGCAGTATGGGTTCTCATTGTCTGCGTGTTGGCATGGACCGAGTAGAATTACTACATGAGTTAGGTGAAGTTCAATTGAAACCCTGTCGAAATTCAATGTAGTCTAGAGGAAGTAAAGACAGCGGGTTAGTCTTAGTCTTGAATTCCCTACAATAGTCATTAAAGGAGCTCATAGAAGCAGTTGGAAACCAATGAAAACCGGCTTTAATCAACTATTGAATTAGCTCCAAAATTACCATTGCCTTGGTTAATAACATTAATGGGCTTCATAATATTATCCGCAGATTTGTGCGGCATTTTTATCATGGAAGTTCAGTCAAACCCCATTCTACTGCCGAACCAAATGAGAGTTGCCTTGACCAAGTTAAAATAAATCCACCCTTACAATTGTATAGAATGACGCACAGGAAGTTTGCTTAAAGCCACAGAGTGCAGTTGATGGCAATCCAACCCTTCCAGTGCCAGCAGACTCCAATGCATTAAATTGTCTTAAATATACTTAAGCGCTCTCACTTCCTTCGGTGCACAATTGCACTGCGTCCCCCCACACAGAATTTTGCATTGAATAGTTACAGGTTGGGCTGGTTCAACAGCTGGATTCTGTTATGCTGAATCTGCAATGATTTACCTGAAACCAGATCCGAAGCCAATGTTGGGATTTCTAACTTCTTTCTTCCTCAGTCACCGCCGACAAGGCGATTACACGCCTGTCTCGAACCGGCTAGTCCTCTTGTCGAGTGATCCGTTAGTTGGGCCAGCAGTTTCTTCAAACGCTCGGCGTTGCTAACCGGATTAGCAAAACCGACTGAAGCAGACACAATTGATTGAAATGTTATCGATTAAGTCAGTGATGCACCGCTTTGTCACCCGTTCTCCATCCTTTTCGGAAGAAATCTGTGTGTGTGTGTGTGTTGGGGAGAAGGGATGTTTCAATTCGCGCGATTCCCTCACATCAAAGACTGCAATAACCGCCCAATTACATTTGATTCATTCCCCCTTCCCCCATTTAACAAAGCAGCAGAAGATTCTCTGTTGAATGGGGAATTCTCTCTCTCTCTCTCCTCGGTGCCCACAGCACTGGGCACATTGGGGTAGTTGCGGGGAAGCCATTTACCCCGCCACTCTGTACCCACGCCGCTTCTAACCTTTTGTCACTGTTGAGCATTATGAGTAAAATAACTGGCAATAAACACTATATTATCCAGTCATGACGAACGAAGCAAATCTAGTCTTTTGTAACCGGATCGCAGCATTTCAACCGATGCAGGGATCTGGTATATAAAAAAAGGTACAAATTACACTTGAAATGTTTCACTGTTTAAGCCATTGCATGTGTTTTAATTTAGAGGCAGAGAGGACTGACTGGGTGCAGCAATAGTTCACGCAGATTAACCATGAGGGGGCACCAAACGCCGCCTTAACCCGTCCACAGCAATCCCGGGACCTGGTCTGAAGCGCTCGTGTCCAACCAGTCGACTTCATACCCAGTGAATGGCATCGGAGGAACTCTTGCTGAAGGAATCTTGCGAGACCTCCAGTGACGAAGTTGCACAAAGAAACTGCCTTTCTTTTTTTTTAATGAGCCTGGAGTTTCTGATTAAAAGTCCTGTCCATTGGTGTCGACGAGACGCTGTTTTGTGCTTTTTAAAAAATCTTGATTTGCATTCTAATGGGAATTTTACCCGCTTTCACTGATAATTCACCCCCAGTGTTGCCTGGGTGTCAGAAAGACATTGTGGCAGAGAATGAGAGCCAGTTGAAGGAAATAGACACGGTTCCCTTTTTTGACTCCATTCCTCAGCTATGACACACACGCTGGATTTTAGCAGGCGCACTGACACCGTCCAGGAACAAGTGAGAATTAGTGGAAATGTTAAGAGCATTGACGCTTCCCCCCCCCCCCCCCCTCATTCTGTCATAATTTCCATAGACAACCCCTGACATTCATGGATGGTAAGCTTTCAATTGATTCTAACTCTTGCAACTGAATCGTGTTTCCTTTCAGTTCTGGGTCTTGTTAATTATGCGTGGGCTCTGGGTCTGGGAGTTTCTCGAGATAATGCTAAATAACGTGTTATTGTAGAATTTGATACTGTGCCCAGTATCCTGTTGTAATCGCACATTTAATGAGCCTTGGTAAAGCTACATTGGATTCAAATTTAAGGGGAGGAGTGGGGGATCAAATAAATCCGCCCAACAGTCTTTTGTTCACTGAACCGTCCTCCCCTCCAACAAAATTGATTTATTTGAAACGGATTTCACTTGCACATAATTTATTCTGTTCTAATTTCCGTTGCCACCAGGAACCGCGTGTGCGCCAACTGAAACGAGCCATTGACCAGCATGAATTAATTGCGAGGTGTTTTCTTCTCGTGCGCCCCTCCGGAGGCGTGTTCAGACCAAGCTCGACAATGCAGTTGTGCAGACAAGAGCATTTTGTCCGATCTTCAAAAGAGGGTCCATTTCACCCTCGGGAAACTTCCGCAGAAGAGAGCACTGTCGATTTGCCTTTTGCTCCCCCTCCCCTTCTTCCCCAAGCGAAGCCGAACAGAGCCAATGCTTTCTAGGTACTTGTCCTCGCCTCTGCAATAAAGGGGACCGCGCGCAAGAAAAGGATACTCTCTGGAACGATTGCCATTCTTCCTGCTCTCTTTTAAACTGCCCCGAGTAATTCGACCAGTCGCGGGAATCCTGGCCGCCACGATCGCCCGCCCCACAAACTTGTTCCCCTCTAACGAGCCAAACCATGCCCTCACTCACACACTCACCTCGTACGCAGCGCACGTACCTATTCACACCGCAAACATCAAATCCCCTTTCTCTCACACCCTATAAATCTACTCATGCACAGTCAAGAGACAGCACTTTCAAATCGGCTCAGCACCCCCGCCTCCCCCTGCACGCACACGCCCTCACACTCGCGGACCCCGCCGCATTCACATGCAACCCACACGCTCTCCTGACCCACTCGCTCTTGCCCTGTCTCTTTCCCTCGCCAGTCCCTTTCCTGAGAGCCTGACTCCCGTGCTTCTGTGCTCTCCCCCTCTTATCTCGAACACTTCCACCCTTTCAGCTTGATCTGTCAGGCTTGCGGTCTTTGTCAAACGTGGCCCCGATTAATATCCGAGAATGAGACACAGAGCCCAAATCACTTTCAATATCGTTGCTCTAACGTCAAATCGCCCTTACCTCTCAGTGGTCGGGGACACGAGACAGTCTTTTAAAAAACCGTGACTTATAGTTCCACAGCCAATATTGCGGTAGTTCCCGGAGAAATCAGTCGCTGAGTCGATCAGAGCCCGGGTTCGGTTCCCCCTTGGCTCTTTCAAGACTCCGCCCGTTCCAGAGTGCTGAACCGTGGGCAAGTGTCTGCTCTCGACCGGAGGGGAGAAAAGAAGCAAAAATCCAAATTGCTGGAAGTTCAAATGTGGGATTTGACACCTATCATTATTCCGTCAGCGTTACAGAGGAGGAGCCCTCCCGACTTCGGGGCTGGGTTGCCGGAAAAAAAAGACATTTGAATCTCTGATGAATTACAAAGAGCCAATTGATGAAAAGACTCCCACGACTACCTTTAACCCTTAAAAGGATATTGTCTACTTGATAAAGTCTGCTGCTTCTCAACCCCGTCTTCTCTGTGATACCCCTGATTAAATGTATCTGACCTATCGTTTCCACAAAGATGCGCTTAAATGATTTTTGGAAAGAAGCCCCGGTTCCAGCCATTGGCGGGACGTGACACGGCTGACTGTCCGCAAATAGCCGGGAGTGCAGGTAGCACAGGAAGCAGTTCTTATTTCTTGGTGTATGGCTTCACTGAACATCTTGTGTGGGTTAATGACCATGTAGTATCACCTCTCACAACCCCCATTTCGTGCAAAGGACTCGGCGGTTCCCAGCAGGTCCTGAGAGAGCGGAAACCGGCTATTGCAAAGTTAGTGTCGAATAGTTTGAATTGAGCAGTTCCAAGTTAACGGGCTATAGAAATTGCCGACAGAAAAAAAAACCGAATTCCTATTTATGAAATTAAAACACACTGTTTCCTAAAAATGATTTTCCGTCCGCGTTTCTGAAAGACGCCAGATTCCAAATTAATACGTGGTCCTGATTCAAACAATAAGATCAATGTGGCAAAACACAATCTGCTCGTGAAATGCAGCGGGACGAACAGCATCAGTGGGATTTGAGTGGCGCACCTCGAGTGATGACCATCGGAATCTCCGATTGAAGTTATTTTCTCTCTCTCTCTCCCTGGAAGAAATCACCTATTCTGCACAAGGATCGCTCAGGACAGGGGATGGCAAAGGTCCAGGCAGCAAATCCTACATCCGCTATTGGGATATGTTGCAAGCACCATTTCTGTCCCGTTCATCAAAGTTCAATTGCGCTCAGGTCCTTTGAATCTCACTCTTCGTGGGTAATGAAGAGAACCCTTTACTAAAAATATACAGTGTGTAAAGGAGCTGCAGTACACACCTCCCCACATTCGGCTCCGCTCCACACCAACAGAGCCCAGCGCGGAGTTGTAACGCGGAGCCTTTGCAAAGAGCCGTGTGCTTCCAATATTTTCTAAATCATTCCTAAACAGCTAATACGAAACATTTTTAACACGAACGCCATTGTGAACTAAAAGGCATTCAGTTCAGTCTACATAGGCTGCATTTAAATTACAGAGCTAACTAGCAGCCTGTTAGTTCTACCGATAATTCGACGATAACGATTGAGAAAAGGTCAATTAGACAGGCGAAAGCCATCCAAATGACGAGCAACGCCAGAAGTTCCATTAAATTTGAAATATGTTTTTAGAAATTTATCATGGAAAGTACGGTGATATTCCTTTCACCCACACGCGTTGGCGACACTGATGCTTCGGGGGATAACAGTTTGAATGAATTTGGGGAATGACACGGTTTATCAGGAAATGTAATCTGGTTCTACGTTTGGAGATTATCCAAAACATCGATCGCCCTTTAGAATTGCAGTCAAACTAAAAGAAAATAATTAAAGATGTCGTCTTGGTTTAATGTCTGAGCTGCAGCGGGAGTGATCCGGGATGGAGAGGGAGGGGCAGCGATACCTGAGTCATAGTGGTTCGTAGTTGGGGTGAATTGAGGTTGGGGAGACATCAGGTGGTCTTGCTGCCTCACACCTTCCGCCACCGGGCTTGATTCTAACCTCCGCCCTGGGTGTCCTTGCACTGCTCCAACACATCGTTAATTGACTACTGTGAAGTGCCCTGGATGTAGATGTGTCATGGGAGAATGGGGGTGGCGCAGTTCCCGGGCATCGGAGAGGGAACCCTCATCGGGAAGTAAATGAGAAATTTGATGGAGGGATCGCTCTGAGAGCCGGTATAGACTTGACGGGCCGAATGGTATTCTCTCGAGTTGGGAGAAAAAAAATCTTGGTTTGGGTTGGGTGAACTCCGTTTGCGATTAGGGTGAGGGGATGATTTGGTTTTGATTTATTATTGGGTCAGCAGGGAATGCCCGCGATAAAGTACCACTACAGCTTGGGCAAGCATTCCTCTGCATCCGCTCCCATTTTCCTTTGTTTATTTGCCTTTAACGCTGGAATCCATACCACCAAAGCTCAGCTCTTCGCAAACTTCCTTCCATCGCCATTTTTCATTGAAGGGAAGTGTCCGAAATAGTCGATCAGCTGAGATTTTTTTCCTCGCAGGTGACGAATCCGGGCTGAGCTCGGGGAGTGAATGGGCGTGATCGCAGGGTGGTCCAGCCCCTCTTTCCCTTCGAATCGGGACCCTTTGTCACTGACTCTCCCGTGGAAGATCGATGTCGTTCCTCCGCAATCGTTTCTTGCAACCCACTTCCCTGCAGTTAAATAATTAACCCCAGCAATCATTCATCGCAGCGGCCGGCGTGAAGTGCACCTTGAACACAATGCGCTCGAAACTGGAGTCAAACTCTTTTCAAGAGTTGCCCGCCCCCCCACATTCTGCCCTAAATTCATTTTCTAGAAAAGGATTGGGTTTTTTTTTTGGCTTCTCCCGAGACCTGGTTAAACTCCTGTAAGAAACGATAGTTGGAGCTCGGTTCACTGGCAAACAGAGCAAAAGAATAAAGGCTTTAAAATCGAGTGAGTAATGTACAGCTGTGGGAGGAGAAACACAGTTCAGGGGATTCGATCCCACTGAGCTTGTCGAAAACATGGAGACTGAGCAGAGGTTGTGATGAGATGAACCAAAACCACGTTGCCGACCACCATTGTCCTTCGATATCATTTCGACGCCCCATTGTCTGGATGGGTTGGCCAGTTCCCTGCAGATTTTATTCGACCGAGTCGGAGGGTCTTCCCTGTGTGTTGGACCTTTGTTCAACCAATCTGATTCTGTTGCCTAATTAAACTTAGACAAACTGCACTGGAACAGGCCCCCCAAATTACAGCCCATAAACCTACGTTTTTGAAGGGGAGAAGAAAACCGCAGCCCCCGGAGAAACCCCACGCAGACACGGGAGAAGCGCGGGATTCGAATCCCTTGCCCCGGTGGCTGGCGCTGTAAAGGCATGGCCAAGCTAATTTCATCGAATTCCCAGTGTCGTGGCTGCAATGTTCACTCTCCTCGTCGGCTACCAGCATTACGTTTTATCGAGCTCTCAGACAAAAAGCAACGTGGTTGTATCAGGGGTGGGGGAAATGGTTTTTTGTGAGTGATGGATTTCTGTCTACTCATTGATTAAAATGAACCGATGGTCGGATGTGTGTTTGCTGGGAGCTCGGAACCTCAGGATGGGTGAGCTCTCGGCAGTCCATAGTCAGTCCGTGTTAAATCGAGGCATCAAGGTTTTCCCCACGTAACCAACGTTACCCTCTGAAGGGGAGGGGGCTTGCCGTTGGCGCTGTCGGTCGTGGAAAGGAGAAAGAGTAGGGACGCACAGAACGACCCGGGGGAGGGAGGAAAGAGAGAATAACGAAAAACAGGACGAACAAATAACAAGAACATTAAAACATGCAGGTAGTTGGTGCCAAATTCTCATGCTTTTCTCCTCTAGGCGAAAGGAGTGGTTGAAGTAATAGCATAATGCTGGTAAAGCTCAGCAGGTCAAACAGTGTCCTTTATATGGTAAAGATAAAAAAAATACATCACCGACGTTTCGGGCTTGTGCCCTTCTTACCCTGATGAGAAATGTCGGTGATGTACTTTTATCTTTGCTGTGTAAAGGACACTGTTTGATCTGCTGAGTTTCTCCACCATTGTTTTTTTACTTTTGCTCTTCCCCTCTTGCTGAGATTGTTTCCAACGCCTGAAAGCCCCGAACATTATGGGACTCGAACGGGGAGTAGGACTCCCCGTGGGGGTGGTGCTCCAGGACTGTCTCCGCACTTAAGTGTTTCAGTGCCTTACGTTCGCTGTTGCTCGGATCAGGGAAGGTGTACACGGTGGCCAGTTGTTGCATCCTTCCTGACTGCTGCTCAACTGTTCATATTACATGAAAACTTGAACCTGCGTTTCTCTGCAAGATAATTTGGAGATCAAAACAGACCATTTCATTTCAGGCCACGATCACCCAAGATGTAGGGGAGAGGTTACTTTTACAGCATTGCACATAATGCTGGTCACCTTGGTACAAAAGCTACAGAAAGAGGGGTGGTGCTGGAAATGTGAGGTATTTATCAGATAAGAACACAAAAGTGTTGGAGGAACTCAGCAGGTCAAGCAGCACCCACAGGAGATAAAGATATTTCGCCAGAGTTTTGGGCCAGACAGTCGGTCTGGGAAAAAGTTAAAGAGATTTTTTCTAAAAGGATATCTTCAATGAGGAAGTATTTTGTAAGGTGCAGCAAACCACGTTTCCCTGCGTGTGATAGAGTACTATTAGAGTTCTACACTAAATGATCATTAAGAAATTCAAGCATGTCTACCCAGAGATGATGAGAATGTGGAGTCTTTGAAGAGAATAGTGTAGAAGCATTAAGGAGAGGCTAAACAAGTGTACAAGAGGAAAGGAAACAGAGGATCCACCAATAGATGTATTTAAGTAGCCCATGAAGAGATTAGAGAGGAACATAAATGCTGGGATGGGATTGGTTGGGTCCAGTGACCTGTTTTTATGTTGTGTAATCCCTTTCTACATAACTCCAAACAATAGTTGAATGACTTGGATCTGAAGACATGAAAATGGTACTGAGCTAAAAGACTAGCTGTGGTCTTATTGAAAAGGAGGACAGGCGTGAGGGGCCAAAAAGCTGATTCCTGCTTCTGTTCATAATATAAAATGTCACCGCCTCAAGATATTCTGCCTTGGAAATATATCCCTATTCTTTCATCACCACTGCACCCAAATGCAGGAAAGAATATTCTAACCTGCACTATAAAATTGCCTCAGAGTCCAATAAATTAAAAAAAAACACATTTTATAAAAGGGTACAAGTAAAAAAAAGAAAGGAAACAAAAATGATGGTATTTATGGTCGTGTCTTGTCCAGAATTGAATAGTTTCAGTATACCCACTAGTTATGGAAGATCTAAAAATTATGCCTTCTTCCAGGAAGCCAAGACATAGACAAGACAATGATACCAAAGCTACCAGAGTAACAAACCTTTCCCTAAAGGCCATGTCTCATCTTGAACCAGTGGATGGATGGCTGAAAAAGTCTTAGACTTTTTCACCCACTTTGCCCAGAGTAGAGAGCAGAAACATGGGAATGAAGTGGACTCATAAGTTGAAGAGCCATCTCTTCAAATAATGTAACGGGCCTGCAATTTCTCACATGGTGTAAATGTGAAACAGTCCTTCGTCCCAGTCACAAAGCATCAGTGTGGATTTATTTCATGAGGATACAAATATTTACTGAGATCGATGATATTTTGTATGGTTATAAGTTCTGCACAAATCGAGTTAAATTTTGATGTCCTACTCATATTTAGTTTGACCCTGATTGTTACAATTTCTGACTTCCAAAGGCAACTAAAACTTGCTACTCATGAAAGGGTGACTCCAAGGTAATTCAATACAAAATTCAAAATGTTTTGCAGCTGCTCTTATTTCCACATCTCATTTAACAACCATTACACATCCTGGATTTGTTTCATTTGTTCCAGCATATACAATTTTAATTGGAGAGGAAGACCACTAGTTTGTCAATACTCGCAGTTGATATTATTTATGATCCAATACCAACAAAAACATATCTTATATACTGTTCAATGGAGCAAATTTCTACTTTTGCTCTAACTCAAATTTGTAAAAGCTTTTGCTCAATGCCGGATTGTTCCGAATTAAAGAGGTAGGGGAGGAGAAAGTACAAATCAAAGTATTCTGCCTGGCAGTAGAATATTAGCCCCACCTCACTTTGCAGGAAATAATATTATGCATCATTTAGTTGGATAAGATCTGAATTAATCAGACTATTGTTTCAAACTTAGTCATTTTCTTCATTTAAAGAGTATAAAATTAATGTTTTCTACTCCTGCAGCAAAAAATCTTCAGTATGCACATTTAAACTGGATTATTCTCTCCATTTCAAATGAACAACATGGTCTTTATTTGATTAATATTATTATTAGATTTGCCATGTGATGTTTAGCAGTTTATAGGATCAGATATAGGAGATCATTCAACACATCTGTAGTGTGGATTGTGAAGTGTCATATGACCTCTCCATTTGGAAACTGGTCAGAATATAGATTGTGGAGGGTCATGTGGCCTCTCTGGCTGGAACCTAGTTGGAAGTCATCTCTGCTGCCAATCAGGGCCAAGCCCCGCTCACAGGGTAGTGCACACCTTGCCATTGTTCCCTTTAATTACCCCATCAATACGTGGGCCAGGCTCTCTAGCTGATGGCATTTTAAAATCTACCATGTGTGGACCATCTGCTTCTGTTCTTCTTTCCCCAGCTCCACACCAGGTTGGACAATGTTGGAGAGTCCTTGGTAAGGTGTGTGCTGACAAACGGTTGGGAGGTAGAGTACTGTGTGTCTACAAATCACTGTCCCTAGTTTAGTTAAGAACCATGCCTGCACTCCATCAAGAAATGGTGGGTATCTTATTGTAAAGTTATCTATCCGCAATTGGGTGTGAGTGTGTCATACATTCCAACAAGTGTCTGTGTTTGTTTGCCTTTTATCGATGTTGTGACTCTCTCACATGTGTAAATAAATATTCCTGTTTAGCCTGTGTTCAGACTCATTGCTCCTGGAACCTGCTGAATCTGTTTATCCACACTTGCTGTCCCCTTGAAAGGCCAGTAAATTAATCACAATCCCCTGCAAAATTTTCCACTTCAGGTATTTATCCTTTTGAAATGACAGATCACTGTGAATCTGTGATTTTTATTTTCTCTTGCCTCATGTCTGATTTAGTTTTTTTTTAAATTTGGGCATACTGTGAATTTGTTACGGACCCTCCGCAACTAGAATGTCTCATTGCTTAATTATTCCATAAATACATCACATGAGTTTAACACATCAATCAAATTTTCTTTTAATTTTGTTTATTCCAAGAGGAAAGAAAATCAATTTCTGTCTCTTCACACAATTTATATCATTCAATCCAGTCACTGTCTTAGCAAGTCTCCTCTGCACCATTTCAAGGAACAAGGAGAGGTGATGTCTTTGAAACATACTAGTTTCTTTATAGGAGGGACATGGCAAGGATACGAAAGTCTGATTCACGGGATGGAAAGTCCTCAATTAGAAGGATAGCTTTAGAATAAGGAATAGTCTTTTTTTTCCTGAGATGCGGCACTTACTACAGTCTGATTCCATTTCAAACTGGAACAGTGATGGAACAATGTTTATACAAAAATGCTGGGACAATGCTTGAGCAAGGGAATTGTTTAAGGAAATTGTGTGTCTAGAAATCACTGTCCCCTAGTTTAGTTAAGAGCCATGCTTGCACTGTATTAAGGGGTGGTGGGAATCGTATATTATTACCTTATTGTAAAGTTATCTATCCATGATTGGGTGTGAGTGTGTCATACATTTTGGTGTGTGTGTGTGTCTCTCTCTCTCTCTCTCTCTCTCTCTCTATATATATATATATATATATATATATATATACATACACACAGAGAAATTGACAAATAGCAGAATGAACTGACTTATTGAGGTTGACAAGCTTAAATGCTAAAATGACGACACGTCGCAGCGCTTGACCATACCTGAGCTACTACTAGAGACTTGGGGTATCTGCTGTCTTCCTTGTCGATCTTCCTTTATACGGTCTTCTCATGTTTCTTTCCTTCCAGTAGGAACCCTTTGCAACCGTGCCAGTATCGCTCTGGCTACTGCAGTTTCTCAGTCCGCCTCCACCTTCTGCTGAAATGATGGACAATTGCCACATTTCCTTCTGTGCCCTTTCACCAGTCTCTGATCCATGATCACATGGCCCCCAGCTTTTCAGCCCCTCTCCAAACCATTCCAGGTGACTGTCTTCTCCAACTTTGCTCCACTGCAGCCTGAAATTCCTCACTATAATAACCAAGCAACTGCAGGAAAGACCTTTGGCCTGCATAAAATATGTAAGGACTGTTCCATTAAACACGGGACTTCAAATGCACAGTGATCCTCTTGAGGGGCTAGTTGCACTTAATCTTAATCATGACCAAATATATGCTAATAAAAAACTTCTGGAGCCCCTGATATTCTACCCATGGATCTTTTCTCATGTTCCTTCTATTACTGTTTTCCTTTCTCAGTTCTCTATCTTTTGGGTGAACTTTTCTCTCCATCATTATGCCTCTTTTTTAATGTTTCACATTAAATTCTGTCATGGTAGAAATTCATTTTTGTTGCATGTTCAAGCACAATATAGTAATGTGCATGTTATACTGCTTCAGGAACAGTTCCATTGACTGGAATTGAATTATATTTCAGGAACAATCTACAATGCATCACTGGTAGATAATGCATTTACTACATTTAACAAAGAAGTATTTCAACCTTACTCATCCAGATAGGTCTTTATTTGAAATATGCTACAATGTATTCACTTCATTCTCCAAAATATTTCCCCTTAAAATTCCAAGGAATTGGCATACACGCATTAATGTTTTATGGAATTATTTCTCCAAATTATGTCTGTAGTAACTTCCACAATGTACACCAGTACCAATTAATGTTTAAATGTTGCAAAATTTCTTTAACCAACAAAAGTTTTAGCAAAATGTTTTGGCTTCAAATGCAATGTAGAAGTTGTACAGCCATCAGTATATTACAACTGCATTATTGAACTTACTGTTTGTTCCCTCTGTTATCCATTAATACCACTTTTGAAATGTTCTTCCAGGGTTCTAGCTTAAAAGAAATACTTGTCCTGTTCAATTACTTCATTCCACATTTCAAGCAGGAAAGTCTTGTCAAAGAATCTCAAAGGGACTGACTAAGCGATTAAAAAATTTGGCCTGAAATAATACAACGTAATATTATTACTGAAAGAAAGTTGAATGAATCATCACTGGCTGGTTAAAATGGAAATCAGCATGAAACTAGTCAGGTAGGAAAAAGGAAAATCATTCAAATGGCAGACACAATTGAAACTTCACTTGGCAGCCAATTAAAATGATAGTCTGTGGCACTCTGCGCAGCTGAAGAAAGCACAGCCACCACATTGAGGGTCGTTAACAACTGTTTATTTGAATTAAGCGCGGCCCTTTAAGGGCAGCGCTGGCTCTGTCACCACGTGCGTTGTGACATCATAATCACTGCCCGAGGCACACGCTGAGAGGAGGTTTGAGTCAGGAAGAACCCCTGATGGCGCCATCTTCCCATGGCTGCCCCGCCCAGTTCGCCTTGAGAGAGTGCGCCGCTACACAACCTTCCCCCCCAGAACCGGCTATGCGTCCCGCCGCTTGGGCACAGCCGTCTGTACCAGCTGCAACAAGACCAATGGATTGCCTTCAAGCAGTCCACTGTAAAAAGTTCCTCCTCCCCCCCCACCCCCACATCCAGAGTGAAAGTTCCGCCAGATGGCCGGAGGACTTTATACGGACTTTCGTACGGGCGCTCTAATGGTGCCCTCTGTGGTCCTCTCTGGACGAACAGAAACTTTGCCAAGTCTAGCTCCTTGGGGTGGTGGGATAGCTGGGTGCCATGATAGGGGTGGAGGGGCCAGGGAGGCCAATTTCCTGCGGAGATCTGCCAGCAGGTTTGTGTCCTTGGGTGGTATGTCGGCTTCTGAGCCAAGGAACTCGCTGGGCAGGGAAAGTGGCGTGCCATATACCAGTTCCGCCGACGAGGCTTGCAGGTCCTCCTTGGGTGCTGTCCTGATCCCAAGGAGGACCCAAGGCAGTTCGTGTGCCCAATCCAGGACAGTGAGTCGGGCCATGAGGGCGGACTTTAGGTGCCAGTGAAACCTTTCCACCAAACCTTTGGATTGTGGGTGGTAGGCCGTGGTGTGTTGGAGTTTAACCCCCAAGAGTCTCGCCAGTTGGGCCCATAGTGCAGAGGTAAACTGGGTGCCCCTGTCATTGGTGATGTGCGCCAGCATGTCAAAACAGGCGATCCACTGACTGACCAGGATCCTAGTACATGTCTCCACCGAAGCTTCTCTGATCAGGATGGCCTCGGGCCATCTCATGGCTCGATCCACTATCGTAAAGAGGTAGCACGCCTCCCTGGCAAGGGGCCGATGGCATCAACGTGAATGTGTTGGAACCTCCGTGCTGACGAGTCAAAGGGTTGGATTGGGGTCTGTGGATTTTGGAGGCCTGGCTGGCACCTGGTGCAGTTCCTAGCCAACTCTGCCACCTCCTTCTTGAGCCCGTGAACCGCATGGTCGTCTTCACCGAGGGATGAGCAAGGTCGTCGATTAGGCTAAAGACTCTCGCCCTCCACTGTGGTGGTACTACCAGGCGTGGTGGGCCTGTGGAGACGTCACAGAGCAGCACATCTGGGCTGTTGGGCAACTGGATGTCCTTGAGGTCAAAGCCCGAGATGGCAGTCTGGAGGGCTTGTGTCTCTGCATCATGCTGTTGGGTCTGGACTAGTTGTGTATAATCAAGGCTGGGGGCTAGCGTGTTGATGGACGGGCACGAGAGTGCATCCGCTACCACGTTGTCCTTGCCTACCCTGAGCCGGATATCGGTAGTGAATTCCGACATGTAAGAGAGATGGCGCTGTTGTCTGGCTGACCACGGGTCCTTGGCCATGGCGAGTGCTTGGGCAAGGGGCTTGTGGACTGTGAAGACCATAAAGGATCTGCCCTCCAGGAAATAGCGGAAATGGCAGATGGCCAAGTACAGTGCCAGGAGCTCCCGATCAAACATGGTGAACTTGAGCTCCAATGGGTGCAGCTGTTTACTGAAAAAGGCCAGTGGGAGCCATTGTCCATCGAGCCATTGCTTCAGAACTCCCCTGACCACCGTAGCTGAGGCGTCCACTGAGAGCGCTGTGTGTGCCTCCAGGCGAGGGCGCAACAGCAACGTCGTAATGGCAGGGGCTTCTTTCGTTGCCGTAAAAGCCTTGTCCACCTCTTCTGACCAGGATAAGGTCTTTTACTTTGTAGCGATAAGTGCAAACAGTGGACGCATGGTACAGGCAGCACTGGTGATGAACCGATGGTAAAAGTTCACCATCCACACGAACTCTTGCAGGCCTTTGAGGGTGGAATGTTTGGGGAAATGTTGGATGGTTGCCAACTTCTCCAGTGCCAGAGCGGCCCCAGCTGCCAAGTAGGTGTGCCCCAGGAACTGCAGCAAATGCTTGTTGAACTGGCATTTGGCCACGTTGACCTTGAGGCCGAATTCCGCCAGCCAGGCAAACAGGGTGCGTAGATGGGCCTTATGTTCTTCGCGGTTGCGACTGGCGATAGGGATATCATATAATTAGATGAACATAAATTCCAAGTCCCTACCCACTGCACCCATGAGGCGCTAGAACGTCTGGGCCACTTCTTTAACCCAAAAGGCATCCGGAGGAACTCGAAAAGGCTGAATGGGGTGATGATCATAGTCTTTCCCACATTGTTGGGGTGCACTGGGATCTGGAGATATCCCCACATTAGGTCGACATTGGAAAAGAGCTGCGTGCTGTGGAGTTTGGACAAGAAATCTTGTATGAGGGGGACTGGGTACCTATCGGGGGTTGTGGCATCATTCAGCCGTCGGTAGTCTCCGCAGGGTCTCTAGCCCCCAGTCGACTTGGGGACCATATGAAACGGTGATGCCCAGGAACTGTCTGAACGCTGGAGCCTTGAAAACTCCTGCTTTGCCTGCTGTAGCTTTTTGGACAGCAGTCGTCTGGGCTTAGCATGCAATGGGGGGCCTTATGTGGCTAGGTGGTGGCAAACTCTGTGTCAGGAAAAAACGGAATGGAAGCGTGGCTCCAAAATGGCAGGGAATTCGTGGAGTATATCAGTGTAATCATCCCTGGCTGTGGCCACGGCGGCGATCTCGGGTCTGATGGCATCCACGGTGTCCAAAAGCACGGAGTGGAAAGTGCGGGCATTGACCAGCCTCTTGCTCTTCATGTCAACCAGTAAGCTGTGAGCCCTCAGGAAATCGGCCCCCAACAGCGCGGTGCCCACTGAGGCGAACATGAACCTCCAGTGGAATTTTTCTTTGCCGATCTGGATCTGCACCTTGCGGGTGCCGTAGGTCTTGACGGTGGAACCATTGGCCACCCACAGGGTTGGACTGGGAGATTAGGTGCAAGTCTCCAGCACTGTAGAGTGTAGGATGCTCAGCTCGGCCCCTGTGCCCGCCAGGAAATGCCGGCTGGTGGATTTATCAGTGACGTAAAGGAAGCTGTTCACATTGCCAGCCATCGCAGCCATCAACAGTGGCAGACCTGGTCGTTTCCCTGGAAGCTACAGGGTTGGTGGCACTTACGGGCTTGCACTCTCCAGAGCTGGTGATAAAAGCACCAGGTCAAATGGCCCTTCTTTTTTAAAAAAAAACATTATTTAAAACATTTTAAAATAACGTAAAATCAATAGCAACAACAAAAAATAGTTATTATACAATATAGTAAACCACCCCTCATTCCCCCCAAGGAGCCAAAAATGAAAACATGAAACATATACAATATTTTAAGATATTTCCAAACCCATATATTCTAAATAAGATTACAACATTTTAACAAAAAAAGAGTAATTATCATGTAAATTATATGTTATTTTCTCCATATAAATACAAGATCTCAATTCATTATGCCAACGCGCTATATTACTTTCCAAGTAATTGCTACACTTTTTCGTGCCACAGATAGCACCAAACATACAAATGCTATTTGAAACTTATCCAACCACAAGCCAGTCAAAGAAACCATATAATCCAACAAAAAAATTTCGGGACCTAATGGTAATTTAATTTTAAATAATTTCTCCAAAACCAACCTAACTTTTTCCCAAAATGGTTGTACCCTATCATAAGACCAAACTACATGCAAAAAAGTTCCAGTACTTAACCCACATCTAAAGCAAAGATACAAATTACTAAATCTGTATTTTTTCAATTTCTCAGGAGTCAAGTATAACTGATGCAAGAAATTATAATTAACCAAACCATATCTTACATTAGTCAATTTAGTTACCCCTTCTTGACACATAGCCTCCCAATTCTCTGGAGGTATAACATAAGTTAAATCGCTTTCCCATTTATTTCTAGATTTCTCCAAATTTGGTTTATCCATAGTTTCCTGTAACAATCGATGAATGCCAATGAATAATGCGGATTTCACAAAGTTTAAGAAAAAAATCACCATTTAGATGGCAAACACAAGCAATTCGATACCTAGGTATACAAGTAAATAGGAATCTCGGCCATCTATACAAACTAAATTATCAGCCATTAATGAAAAAAATTACAAGATGACTTAGAGTACTGGAAAAACTTACCACTAACACTGATAGGAAGGATAAACTGTATTAAAATGAACATCTTCCCAAGGATACAATACCTATTTCCATCATTACGAATTCACCTAACAGAGAAATTCTTCAAGGAGCTAAAGAAAATAATAAGGAAATTCTTATGGAAAGGGGGGGAACCGAGGATAGCGCTAGATAAATTAACAGAATGGTACAAACAAGGAGGCTTACATCTACCAAACTTTAAGAATTATTATAGAGCAACACAATTAAGATACCTATCAGATTTTTATCGAACAAGGGAAAAACCAGATTGGACCAGATCCTTTGGCTTGGCTTCGCGGACGAAGATTTATGGAGGGGGGTGAAAGTCCACGTCAGCTGCAGGCTCGTTTGTGGCTGACAAGTCCGATGCGGGACAGGCAGACACGGTTGCAGCGGCTGCAGGGGAAAAATGGTTGGTTGGGGTTGGGTGTTGGGTTTTTCCTCCTTTGCCTTTTGTCAGTGAGGTGGGCTCTGCAGTCTTCTTCAAAGGAGGTTGCTGCCCGCCAAACTGTGAGGCGCCAAGATGCACGGTTTGAGGCGATATCAGCCCACTGGCAGTGGTCAATGTGGCAGGCACCAAGAGATTTATTTAGGCAGTCCTTGTACTTTTTCTTTGGTGCACCTCTGTCACGGTGGCCAGTGGAGAACTCGCCATATAACACGATCTTGGGAAGGCGATGGTCCTCCATTCTGGAGACGTGACCCACCCAACGCAGCTGGATCTTCAGCAGCGTGGACTCGATGCTGTCGACCTCTGCCATCTCGAGTACTTTGACGTTAGGGATGAAAGCGCTCCAATGGATGTTGAGGATGGAGCGGAGACAACGCTGGTGGAAGCGTTCTAGGAGCCGTAGGTGATGCCGGAAGAGGACCCATGATTCGGAGCCGAACAGGAGTGTGGATATGACAACGGCTCTGTATACGCTTATCTTTGTGAGGATTTTCAGTTGGTTGTTTTTCCAGACTCTTTTGTGTAGTCTTCCAAAGGCGCTATTTGTCTTGGCGAGTCTGTTGTCTATCTCATTAGAGCTAGATAAAATAGGGGAGAAGGTACCTGAACATATACTATACAAGTGGGATGAAAAATTGGTGCAACATTGGAATTCACCAGTATTGCACCATCTGCTCAAAATTTGGAAGAAGATTCATGTAGAAAGGAATGAAACAAATTATCAACTACCAAAATTAATATTGTCGCAAAATTAACTAATCACTTTCATAATAGATAACCTTTCCTTTAGAGAATGGGAGAGAAAAGGGATCAAAAGAAGAGAAAATTGTTTTTCAGGAAATAAATTATTATCTTTTGAACAAATGAAGGACAAATATAATATAACTCACGATACAATGTTTGCATACCACAAACAGAAGGACAAATTGGGAAACAGACTGAGGTTACCAGAAGGAAGCAATTTTGAATATGTGATTACAGACACAATGATAATTAAAAAATTTATAACAAACATGTACATCAAACTGCAAGAAAAGGAGAACGAGGAAACAAACTGTAAACCTAAACAAAAATGGGAACAAGATCTAAACATAAAGATAAAGAATGAAACATGGGAAAAGCTATGCTCCGTAACTATGAGAAATACAATGAACACGTGGTTACACATGATACAATATAATTGGTTACGCAGGCTATACATCATACCCCAAAAGTTAAATAAATGGGACCCAACAGTATCAGACAGATGTTTTCGCTGTAAGAAGGAAATGGGAACAACAATACATGCAATTTGGGCATGTGAGAAAGTGAAAAATTTTGGCAAGATCTAAACCAGATATTAAATAAAATCACAAAAAGCAATATACCAAAAAACCCAGAGATTTTCCTTCTAAGTAATATAAGAAATAAAGAATTTGGACTCGATTTGGATGGAGCACAAAAAGGATTTCTTATGATAGCCTTAGCTGTAGCAAAAAAATGTATTATGTCAACCTGGAAATTAGAAGACAACTTGAGAATACAACAATGGTACATAGAAATAAATAAATGTATTCCATTAGAAAAAATAACATATAATTTAAGAAATAACATCACAATATTCGCACAAATATGGGAACCTTACATGAAACACATAGAGAAATCCTACCATGGACTTCCACCACATAAAATGACAGAAGGAGAAGACAACGAAATGAACTGACTCAGTATGTAAAAGTAAAAGACAAAAATTTCTTGTTTATTTTTATTAAGTGACAACATTATTTAACAGGTTTAATGTATCATATAGATTGAACTTTGAATAAATGAGAGGGAGGGAAGGGAGGGGGAAAAAGGGGAGAAAATGACACTATATATTCAAGAGAAAAATGTCTGCATATATTTTGGTCAGTATGGTTCATAGTGTGAAAAATGTTTTTAAAATTTTTAAAAACTTAGGTAAAATCATCTTTTTACCATAATTATCCCTTATCAAAGCTCTAAGTTGATAATACACCAATAAATAATTTACTGGTATACCAAATTTCTCCCTCAATTGATTAAAAGAAACTGTCCCTCTTCAAAACAATTCTGAATCACTTTTATACCCTGAAAATACCATATCTTTAAATGCCGATTAAATATTGAAAAAGGAATAAGCTGATTTTGATATAATGGAGTTTGGATTGAAAATTTACCCTTTGTTCCTATACCATTATTTATTTTAACCCATATCTTTAACAAATGTTTTAATACTGGCATATCATATCCCAGCAATAAATTCAAATTCCACTATGTATAAACTGGTGAACATCAAATTCAGAAATACCTTGGCCCAACTAGGAGGTTGATTTATATCTATCATTCTTCTAACAAACTTCAACTGTGCAGCTTCATAATAATTTTGAAAATGAGGCAACTGGAGTCCACCTAGTGCCTTTTTCCATGTCAATTTCTGTAAAGCTACTCAAGCTAATTTTCCCTTCCAAAAAATTTCCTCACCACCTTATTAAAATCCTGAAAAAAAACCCCTTTGAAAATGAACATGGAATTGACTGAAATAAGTATTGAATACAGGGAAAATATTCCTTTTAATACAATTTACTCGACCTATTAATGTTAGTGGAAGATCCTTCCATTTAAGCAAATCCATTTTAATCTTTTTCAACAAAGGTACATAATTTAACTTGTATAAAGATTGATAATTTGCATTCACAGTTACCCTTAAATATTTAATTTTATCAGAGCATCTTAATTTTATAATATTTTTTACACTCTTTATAATCCCCTTCCAAAATTGGCAATATTTCACTCTTATCCCAATGTCTTGGGTAAACTTGTACCTCTCACTTTGTTCATTTTAGATTGGTCACAGTGTTTGAGCTACCGAAAGAAAATAGACACACACACCGAGAGCAGTTCAGTTTATACAAATGTTAATTACAAATTCAAAAGCTGATTTCACACTACAATATGCAAGCCCTTCCCAACTATACTTATCAACGCTTGGACTGGTCCCAACTTCCAAAGCGAGGCAACGACTGCACACTTGTAGTTGGTTGTCAGAGCGCCGGTAGCAGTTTCTCCACCTCCCCTGACCGGGACAATGGCTGGACTCCAGAAGTTCTTCTTCTTCTTGCTGAGAGATGTTGCCACCTCTCGGAGAGTCTCTCTCTTCAGCAGCGGGACCTTGCCTTTTATTACCCAAAAACTGCTTAGCCAAGCACCTATTCCCAGCACAGCATGAAAGTTAAGCAAGCAAGCTAGCATGCTAGGTTAATTAACGAATAACATAATTTTCAGCTTATCATTTTTAATACAATGGTTTATTCTACATCAAGGCTAGGCTCTGACAGTCTGTGACCAAAACAAGCAGGAAGATTAAATGTTCTCAGTACACAGATGTCCTTTCTTCAGATAACGGCATCTCTGGCCCCTCGGTGGAATTTTGCTTATGTCTGCTGATTCTAAAACATAAGCAGGTTCTCAGCCTTGCAGAACCCAAAGCTGCAAGTTTTTTTTAAAAAAAGTTTCTCAGCTCCACAGAACCAAGAGCTGGGAATTAAGAAAAAATAGGTTAAAAAATAGGTGTTAAAAAATAGGTTAGAATCTTCCATTACACCCAATTCACCTTATACCCAGATAACTCCCCAAATTGAACTAAACATTCTTGTAAATATTTCAAAGAATATTCTGGATGTGTCAAATAAATCAATACATCATCAGCAAATAAATTAATCTTATATTCATCATCTGCAATTCTTATCCCTTTAACATTGTCGTTTTGTCGAATTGCCTAAGCTAATGGTTCAATGACCAATGCAAACAAGGCTGGTGACAATGGGCAACCTTGATGAGTTGATCGCGATAATTTAATTGCCAAAGATGTTTGACCATTCATCACCACCCTAGTAATTGGATTTTTATGCAATCCCTTAACCCAACCAGTAAAAAAAAAGGGCCAAATTTAATCTTCTCCAACACCTTAAATAAAAAATTCTATTCAACCCTATCAAAAGCTTTTTCTGCATCAAGCGCAACCACCATTGGTTGGTTGGGATGTTGTCTCGATGCATTGATCAACGTTATCTATCTAAGAATATTATCAGACGTACATCTATTCTTAATAAAACCTATTTGATCTGTATGTACCAACTGAGGTAAATATTTAGCAAATCTTTTTGCCAATACTTTAGCCATTATTTTATAATCCACATTTAATAAAGAAATGGTCGATACGAAGCTACATCCAATGGATCTCTATCTTTCTTTGGAATCACTGTAATTATCGCACTTGAACAAGATTCCGGTAGTGACTGATCTTCAGTTATTTGTTGCAACATGTCCCTAAATATAGAAGATAAATCTTCATAAAACACTTTATAAAATTCCACTGAAAATCCATCATCACCTGGTGACTTTCCATTCAGCATCTCTTGTATAGCTTCTTTAATCTCAAAATCTATAAACAGAGATTCCTTTACCTCTTCCTCCCCCAAAACCAGTAAATTTAACTTTGATAAGAAGGATTCAATAGAACCATCATCCTGTTTTCCCTCAGAAGTATACAATTTCTGATAAAATGAATAAAATTGGTCATTGATTTCCTGAGATTTATAGGTAACTATTGAATTCTTTTTAACAGCATTAATAGTTTTTGATACTTGTTCCGTTTTTAATTGCCAAGATAGTACGTTATGAGCCCTCTCTCCCAACTCATTATAACGTTGCTTGGATCTTTGAATTAATCACTCATACTGTTATGTTTGTAAAGTATTATTACATAATTTCAACTTAGTTAATGCTGCTTTCTTATCTTCTGTAACCTTCTTCTGAAATTCCTTTTCCAACTCAGTAATTTGTTTTTTCAATGCCAAACTTTCCTCCAGATAGTTTTTTTTTTAACTTTCATAGAATAACTAATAATTTGACCACACAAATATGCTTTTAAAGCATCCCACATTACAAAATTACTACTTACTGAATTAGCGTTTTCAGCCAGAAATAAAGCAATCCATTCCTTAACAAACGTAATAAACTCTGGTTTCTTCAATAACATTACATTAAATCTTCACCGGTAAGTTGATGGCAACACTTCAGAACCTACACAAGAAATAAACAACATAGAATGATCTGATCTAACCCTACTCTTATATTCAGCCTGCACTACTCTAGACTGTGAATGTGCGGAAATCAAGAACAAATCTATTCCAGAGAATGAATCATGTCTCCTCCAATCAAAATATTTCCATTGACCTGATTTAATGTTAAGAAAGCCTCAGATATAAATCAATCATCATCCACATTAGGTGCATAAATATTAAACAATGTCCATGGTTCTGCAAAAATTTTACAATTCACCATCAAAACCCTACCAGCAATCTCCGTAAATGATTTCAACTCAAATGATAGCTACTTATGAATCAGAATCGCTACACCCCTTGCCTTAGAATTAAAAGAAGAAGCAATCACATATCCAACCCAATCTCTCTTCAATTTTAAATGTTCTTTTTCAGTCAAATATGTTTTTTGTAAAAAGATAATATCAACTTTCTTT
Organism: Narcine bancroftii; assembly: GCF_036971445.1. Classification (NCBI taxonomy): domain Eukaryota; kingdom Metazoa; phylum Chordata; class Chondrichthyes; order Torpediniformes; family Narcinidae; genus Narcine; species Narcine bancroftii. Next base: position 112,214,082 of record NC_091469.1, read on the forward strand.
TTTTTATATATAAGCCAATACACATTTATGGTTAATTGGATTATTCAATCCCTGTACATTAAAAGTTGCAAAATTCAAATTAGACATTTCTTTACCCTAATAATGCAGTTTTCCCCTATTACAGAATATTACGCCCCTTGCTAAGAAAAATCCCTTGAAAATAAAATAACCTTTCCCCCTTATATATAAAAAAAAACCCCAACTAAAAAAATGTTTTCAATCACAAACTACAATAGTGTAGTAACTCCCCAAAAATCTGGGTGTGGTAAAACCCACTAGTGGCAGATGACTATCAAAAGCATCAGTGCCATCCACCTGCACCCCACCCCCCAGTCAAACTATTCCAAAGTACTTAATCAAACACATTCAACCCAACGATTCCAGTCCCAATGACTGTTCCGGATCTTCAATGTCAAGAAGAATCTGTGTCAAATCAACCTTCTTTCCATTCTTTCCGTTCCCATTTATCCACTTTTTAGGAGACGATAAAGGTGACGATCATCCATTTCCTCGTAAATCTGGCAACGAATTAGCAAAAATTAATGCATCATGATCATTCTCAAAAAACTGAGACTGAAAATTTCCATAAAAAACTTTCAATACAGCAGGATAATGAAAAGCAAATATATAACCCTTTCTCCACCATACTTCTTTAGCTGAATTAAGTTCTCTACGCCTCTTAATCATTTATTGACTCAAATCAGCATAAAAGAGCACTCTATTGCCCTGAATCATCATTGGAATCTGTTTTTGTCGAGCCTTTTGAACTGCAATCTGCAATATAATTTCTCTGTCCTGGTATCTCAATCAACGAATCAAAACTGCACATAATGATTGGCCCGGAAAAGGCTTCTTTCTCAATGCTCTGTGTGCCTGGTCCAATTCCAGACCATCCAGAAAAAATTCACTACCCAGCACATCAGGAATCCACTTCTTGAAAAATTTCACTGGGTCTGAGCCTTCAATATCTTCTGAAAGACCTAATATTTTTACATTATTCTTCCGACCTTGATTTTCTAAAGAACCAATCTTCTTCAACAATTCCTTCTTCTGGATCCCCCAACCCACAAAATAATCCTCCACTTTTTCACTTTTTTTCTCAATTCCGTTCCACTTGATCTTTATATTGATAAAAAGCCTCTTCAATTTAAAAAAAAATATCCTGTACAGTATCCACCACCTTTAAACATCTATTAACATCAGTTTTAACCTCATTCATATCATTCTTCACAGAAGACATTTCTTCACAAATATTATTCATTTTAATTTTCATTTCCATAAATCCTTGATTTAACTGTGTAGACATCTGAACTGACATATTTTCCATCTGATGAGCAATCCCTTCCAGAAAAGTAAATACAGAATCCAGTCCATGTTCTACTACTCCCTCTTGAGGCCTACCTTCCTTAACCACAGCCTCCAAAGTAAATTCCTCCTTTCCACCAAGGTAGGACTTACTTCTTCAATTGCGCTTGCCACTCGTCCAGTGTGGCTGTGGGTCTGCATCCCCTGCCGTCTGCGTCCCCCCACAGCCCACATTTTATCTAAAAGCTCTCGTATGCGTGACGCACCGTGCATGTCTGGGAGCATCGCTGGCCGTGCAAGCGTGTCCTCCAACACAGCACTGTGCGCCCCTAGACCACCAGTCACTACAACAGGCTTGCGCAACTGTCCTCGCTTGGCCAACCCGCCCACGTGCACAGCTTCACGGGTGTGCGAGTCGACCAAACCCAAAACAATGCCGGTGCCATCTTGTGATTGCCAGGTCAGCGCTGGAGTTATGCTCAGCCGGCCTGGGATACGTTGAGGATTGGACACTCCTGCAGACAACTCTGTGGCTTCAGCTTGGTAAGTAAGCCTCAGTTCTTCCACACTTTTATAAGGTAATTTCTTCTGTAACTGTGTCTTGGATTTCTTAACATTTGTAGTCATTTTGATTCTCCACTGTTCAGACACCTGTAAAAACTACTTTTCACCACTTTCACAACTTTTAAATTCAGGCATTAATTAGTTCAACTGGCGAGAGGTGGAAATGCATGTCTTCTTTCTATGCCATCTTGCCAGCCCCCTCTGAATGGCTCTCTTCTGGCTTGTGCTTGGGGGTGGCTTGCGGTTGACCGGTTCCTGGTCTTGAAACCTGGTTGAGGGCTGCCTCATGCTCCCTCTTCATGTGCCAAAGGGCACCCGCTCGGACTGCAACCTTACATGGGTCCGCAAAATCCTCGGCTACTAGGAGCAGCTGGATATCCTCTGGCATTTGTTCGAGGAAAATCTGGCGGAAGATTAAACAAGGCCTATGATCTTCTGCCAGGGCCAACATTTAGTCCATCAACGCTGACGGGCTGTGGTCCCCAAGCCCGTCCAGGTGCAAGAGCCTGGAAACCTATTGCTGGGGGTTGAGGCCAAAAGTGCCATCAAGTTCTTGAGGGTGGTATATTTACTTTCAGCTGGAGGATGATGGATGAGGTCGTCCACCCTAGCTGCTCTGACTTGATCCAGCATGGTCACGACATGGTAGAACATCGTGGCGTCTGCTGAGATGTTTCTATGGTGGAATTGCGCTTCCGCCTGCCCAAACCACATCCATGGGCGCTGGGTCCAGAAGAGGAGAAGCTTAATTGCCACGGCGTTAACCTCAACTGAATCCATGTCTTTGAGTCCAGAAAGGCATCTGGGCTCATCGGGGACACCACTGTGGTGCTCTGCGCAGCTGAAGAAAGCACAGCCACCACATTGAGGGTCGTTAATGACTGTTTATTTGAATTTAGCACACGCCCCTTTAAGGGTAGCGCTGGCTCAGTCACCACGTACATGGTGACATCATCATTGCTGCCTGAGGTGCGCACTGAGAGGGAGATTTGAGTCAGGAAGAACCCCTGACGATGCCATCTTCCCATGGCTGCCCCGCCACATGGCATTACATGGGGGGCCGGTTCGCCATGAGAGAGTGCGTTGCCACAAGTCTGTATTTTAATAGTATTTTATTGTGCAATCACAGACCTGGGCAACAGTGACAAATTTCAAAGAAATGGATTCAACAATGACTGGGCAGGAGAACCCAGAGAGTAGTGGTAGATGATTGCTTCTTGGACTGGAGGCACAGGCTGGAATCCAACATAGCAGCTAGATCATTTCAATTCAAGTAACTAACAAATCTAGAAGTAGTTTAGGTGTATACTCGTGACCGTTACACCACCAAAATGTTGTAAAAACCTACTTGGCTCACCAATATTCGTCACGGGATTTAAAAAATCTGCTGCCCTCTCCTGGGCCTGTAAGTGACTTCAGACCTGTAGCATCATCCCACGCAACCCCTCAGTTATTCCAACATAATCCCTCACTCCTTATCCACCATCAAACTTCAATCCCCTCCACCTCAGTACAACAGGTGGGACAGAACAATACAAAGATTATTCATTTATTTCAGCAGAAGTAGGAACAGGAGAGAGCGTGCCTCCCACCACTGCCCCCACCAACCTTGCCCCCCACCAACCTCTCCCTCCCCCCCCAAAATCCAGACAAGGGAGGATTAGAAAGTGCAGCACCTTTCCAAACTTGAAGAGAATATCCACTGCTCCTAGTTTGAAGGGTCGCAGAAACACAATAAACCTCTGAAATCGAAGACCTCCAGCTAGATGTGTTCACTAACACCGTCTCTTTGTGTATGCAGCAACTCTTCAACATGAACAATGGTGGATCACCACATATACCATAGAAGTCAGGGTTATAGTGTACCATATGGCATGCAAACAAGTCCTTTGACCTGACAAGTGTCATCAAAAACCTATTTACATAGTCCAACACCAACACCATTTGATTCTCCCCACTTTCCCATCAACACCCCACATACTACCTATCGCCTGCACATGAGGGACAATTTATTGTGGCCCATTAGCCGAACAACTTGTACTTCTTTGGGATGTAGTAGAAACTGCAACACTCAAGACAGAGACAATGCAGTAACGAGGAAATTGTACCAAATCCAAATTGAACCTGGAGCACTGGAGAAGTGAGGCAGGAGTTCTACTAGCTGCATCATTCTGCTACCCTGAAAGATTTAAATTTAGACACACAGCACAGTAACAGCCCATTTCGGGCCACAGGCTAGTGCCACCCAATTTACACACCATTAACCTACACCCCTGCTATGCTTTGAATGGTGGGAGTAAATCAGAGCCCCCATGGAAAACCCATGCAGACACAGGCCGAATGTACAAACTCCTTACAGAAAACGTGGGATTTGAACCCCAGTCCTGATCACTGGTGCTCTAGAGGCCTTGCGCTAACAACTATGCCAAACATGCCACCCATGTTAGGACTGTGGTGCTACCACTATGTATATAGATGTGTGGATGTGCTGTATGGGCTGGCCCACTCCTTGAACTTGTGACTCCTCCCTCCCGGATATCCCCATAAGCACTGTTATGCCCAAATCCCTCTGCCTTGGAACCGGGCCAGCAACATGCACGCTGTGCTGACACTTTAAGGTAATTGAAGCCTATTAATCAAGATTCTCTGTCTGATTGCAGTTGATTGTAGAATAACTTAATCACCTTAATTTTAGACCTTGGACAAGGCAATACGGGCGGATAAATTAGCACCGACCCTAAGGATCTGGAGGCCTCGATTAAATTCAACCAGTGGGTGCACTGCCTCAACGCTTACATGAAGCGCAATGACATGCGGAGCAAAAAAGACAAGAGGGAAGTGCTCTTTGCTCAGCTTGGCCACCGGGTTTTCCAAGCGATAAGAGACTTTGTTACTTACTCTGAACCGATGGAGTTCCTGCAGAAGCAGAATCGGGCCCCGACAAACGTCATATACGCACGATTCCTCCTGGGCAGCCGTAAACAAGCGCTGGGTGAGATGATCAATGAGCACATGCAGGCACTGGGGGAGCCTGAGACTGCTGAGAAGTCTCTGCAGCTGCCCACCTCAAAGGCCTATTATGGGACACATGCATGGCTGGGTTCAGCTCTGGCTACATCAGACAGAGACTCCTGGAAAATGGCGATCAGATCCTGCAGGAACTCGTGGACTTGGCTATATCATTGGAGGCGGCGCAACAGAGCGCTGAAGCATTCTCTTCAGGCAACATGGCCGCCTCGTGGGGGACACGGGCACCGTCATTTTGGCACATGGGCTCCCACGTCACTACCGCCACTATCGAGTGCCGGAAGTGCTCTTTCAGTGGGCACGGTAAGCAACCCCGGACGAGCTTCCCAGCCCATGGTGCCACGCGCTCCACTTGAGGGAAGAAAGGGCTCTACACAAGGGCTTTCAGCCATGATCTCGTTGAATGGCGGAGCAGGCTCAAAGAGTTGAATGACCTACTCCTGCTCCTATCTATCTTCTATGTCCCTCCCTTCCCCCCCAGCAGAACCTAATCGGACAAAGACATCAGGGAGTTAATATGCAATTACCCGGTCTGCACTGAGTGCAAACCCCAGTTCTATCAGCCAAACAAAAGCCACCTTATCAAAGTCACTATCCCCTTTGAGTGGCTGAGCATGGAGTTTAAGGGACCTCTCCTTTCCACCAACAGGAATGTATACTTCCTTAGCATCATGGATGAATACTCCTGCTTCCCCTTCACCATCCCCTGCCCAGATATGACCATGGCCATGGTCATAAAAACACTACACAGCATCTTCATTCTGTTCGGGTCCTCCTTTTTGAGTGAGGAGCTGCGCCAGTCCCAGTTGGCCAAGGGCATAGCCACGAGCAGGACCGCGGGCTATAACCCCCATGGGAACAAGAAGAGAGAGAAAATGCCACCTTTTGGAGGGCGGTTCTCTTAGCCCTCAAATTGAAAGGACTACCCATCTCCCAGTGGCAAGACATGCTCCATGCTACTCGGTCACTTCTCTTTACAGCCACCAATGCAACACCACGTGAAAGGCTCTTTTCCTTCCCCAAGAAATCGACATCTGGAACTACACCACCATCCTGGCTGATGAACCTTGGGCTGGTGCTGCTCTAAAGGCAATGAGTCCCTGATTGAGGCTGTTGTTTAGGAGTCTAATGGTGGAGAGGTAGCAACTGTTCCTGAATCTGGTGGTATGAGTGAGATGTCCCTGATTCCAGCCTGCCCAGCAATGGAGAACATCCAGTCAATACCAAGATAGTATTCCTTAGCTAAATGTTGGAGAAGATACTCCCTGTTAGGAAACACAATGCAAAGTCTAGAAGATATTTGTATGGTCTACAGTGAGGATACAAAAGGATAGAGCTAGGTTAAATAATTGGAAATAGAACTGACATTCTACTGTGGAAATGGGATACTGTTTGTTTTTGGAAGAATTGTTTAAAACATTGCATATAATCTAAATGGAAAGAGCTCTGATTTCAGAGAATGATTTCAATGCCCCTAAAAGGCTGGAAAGCAGGCAGAGCAAGAAATTAGGAAAGCTGACAGAATGAATACAGAAGTGGGGACATTATACTTCAATTATATAGGGCATTGGTGAAATCATATCAGGGTGCTGTGTGCAGTAATGGTCACCTTAAATGAAGAAGGATGTTGACGTATTGGAACCAAATCATGGAAGGTTTACTGGACTACAGGATTTATTGTCTCATAAGCAAAGGTTGACTGCCTAGATATGTATCTGCTGCGGTTTGGAAAGTTGGAGCGGCGTGAATGAAAAGGATAAGAATCTCTGAAGCCATGCTAGAATGTGGAGAGAATGTTTCTTTCTTGTGGGAAAATCTAGAACTGAGATGTAACTCATGAAAGAGAGAAATCAGTTGTTTTTTTTAAATCAGAAAATTTGGATATTTTTTTAAGCAGAAGTAGAAAGATATTGGATCAGCAGAGGGTGGGGGGTGTGGTTTGGGTTTGGGAAGTTGCAATGAACATATGGAAATATTAAGTTCAGGTTACAATCATATCTTATTAACTGACACAGAAAGATTAAGGGACCAAACTCATTTGTAAGCAGAGTGACCCCTTCATCGAGTTCTTGCAAACATTTTCCATAAAGGCTGGATTGTGGAGCTTTGAGCTCCGATTTATATCGCTACAGGTAGAAAGGGGAAAAGTGCAAGCAATGACATCATTAATGTATTTGTGATTCCAGAAAAAGGACAGACAGGCTAACATTTCATGGTGACAGAAGTACATTATTCCATGAATGGTGCAGGCTCACATGGAAATTATCACAATGCCATTTACTTCAAGTACATTTGATTTTGGTAGGTATGATCCAATTTCTGGGTTTTGGTTCTGTATGGAAAAAATAGTGCTTCTATACGACAGAGGTATAGTGAATTGCGAGTATTCTAAATAAATTAAGTGTTTTATATTTCTTTATATTATGTAATTAAATCTAAACTGAATGTTTCCTTCAAATAATTTATTTTGTTTGCTTATCCAATACTTTTGAATCTTGAAAAATATAGGGTTTTCCTGACACATTTTTCCCAAGAATAAAATATTCCCAGGTTTTATTGTCAATCTTAAACCTTTTAACGTTCTGAACATGTGGCTGTTCAGGTCTGCATGTTCAGAACGTTGAAGTCTTATTCCATGGGAATGCTCTCCACATGGATGTATGGCAATACTTTGTCTTTAACTTGGCAATTCTCCTCAGTTGCCCAAATACAGGTTACAGGTCAGCGGTGAAATATTAGAGGAATCTCTGAATGTCAGAAGTAATCAGTGGGATTTTGCTACACTGTTGGATAATGTTAATGTCTTCCCTGTATCCCAGACTATCGAATTAAAGCTACGAAAACCTTTTAATGACATCAAGTTAATCATTCCGAAACCAATTCTTCCATGTAATCTGCCACTACGATGCAAAAATCATGATTCACAGGCTTTTTTACATTGCCAAAGGATGTTGTAATCACACAAGACATTTTATTTGATCTCATCCACATGAGCAGATCAACACCTTAAGTAGACTTTATGGTCAAACTACAGAAACTGTCTGTTTACATTACATCAGAATAATAGACAATGTGGGAGAATAATTCTGCTCACCTTGACATCCAGATTGTCCCACTTGGAACACCCTCTCCTCTGTCCAAACCTGCTTGAAATCCCTATGACACAAGAAAAGCTACTCCTGTGCCCGAACCTCTTCCATCACCACCTTTTGAGGCTCCAAACAGTCCTTCCAAGTGAAGCAACACTCCATTTATGAGTCAGTACAGATTGTCTACTGCTCCCATTGTGGCTGCCTCTACATTGGAGACAGTGAATGCAGACTGTTGAGCACCTTTGCTTTGTCTGTGGCAATAGTGCTCCAAGTAGCAATCCATTTCTATTCTCTGCCCCATTCCCATGCCGACATGTCTGTCCATGGTTTCTTGCGCTGCCAGACAACCTGCAAATTGGAGGAACAATACCTAATGTTTGCGCACCCTTCAACCAGATGTCATTAACATCGACTTCCCTGGTTTCCCCAACCAATTGTCTTTCCTTTTCCCCTATCCATGTCTCCTTTCCTCTAGCTCTCTCACTCTCGCTTTCCCTCTGTCTCCTTTTATCCAGCTCTGCATTTTCAGAGCCATCCCCTCCCCCAATCAATTCTCACCTTTTCTCTCCTGTTCTCTTATCAATGACCAATTCTGGTGTTTTGTCTGTTGGCCTGTGCTCCTCCCCCTGCCCTTTCTTCCCTTCTCCCCAGGCTTTTTATTCAGTTGCCTGCCCACTTTTTGCTCCAACCTTGAAGAAGGGCTCAGGCCCAAAACATTGGTTGCTGCCACCACAGCCAGCCTGGCTCTGTGGAGGTTTTTGTGGATTAAAGACTGTTGTACAGTCTTTACCTTCTGTGTGTGTCTGATTCTGGCGGACAGCGCCGCACAGTGTCTCCTATGGACATTGCGTGACCTGCTGAGTTCCTCCAGCATGAGCAGCCTTGTTGCTTTTTGCTCCTACCTTGAAGAAGAGCTCAGGCCCAAAGTGTGGGTTATATATCTTTATCTCCTTTAGACACTGCATCACCTGGGTGTTTTTACTATAATCACAGTGTCTGCAAACTTTCATGTTTCAATCCATTTCAGAAGTTGGTTCTGACCTTTAATATTTTAAAGAATGGAACACAACAAAATTAGAAGTTAATGCAAGACTATTAGAACTTTGTTCTGAAACCTGACTCAAATCTAACTGTCCATTGCCAATCTAAATGGACTTGAACCTATGCAGTAATAACTTCCTCAAGTTCATTGCCATCTGATTGCACAAAGTACAACCCGATGAAACGGCTTTCAGAAGGCCCTGTTACCATGCTTTATTTCTGCAAAAAAAAGATGCCCCTTTCACTCCCTTGTTGGGTGATAGAAATGGCTATCGAAACCCATGCCACCCAATTATACTCAATTAACCTCACAACAATGCTGACGGGCCAAAACGAGATTGGCCGGAAATTTGCATGCATTATCAGCAATAGATTACTTCCTACAAAATTAGTTTTACTTTAGCCCATTTTTATTGAAAACAATGCAACAGTGGACACGAAAATCTGAAATGGTGTTTCTGTCAGCGAACGTATCTTTAATGAACTCTTATCTACATTTGTCCTCCAAAAGATCCTTGTGGAACCTCAATCTCTCAGATAAAGAGCAACAGTAGGGTTTGTTTGTTACATAGAAATAATGAACTAGTTACTCATTGACTTCAACATCATAACTGTTTAGTCTGTTTAGTTTACATTAACATTATAAGAGGCACTAAATAATTTAGCTAATCAAAGCTCTTGTTTGCTTTAAGGTGCAATGAGGTTTAAAAAGTAACTTTGTTAAAGCCAAAAGGTCATTAATCAACTCCACGATGGTTAAGTATATGTGCAGGTGAGTAAATGCTCTGTTGGAGTTAAAAGAAAAGGGCTTTCATTGCATCTGGTCACAACCATTGTGTCTTCTTGACGAGATGTGAAGGTGAAGCTGAAATCAGGAAGCTATTCAATGAAATACTTCCTGCAACAGAGATGAGTTAAGACCTTTGAAGTTCCCCTTAATTTTCTTTTTGATCTTGCACAGATTCCCATGTGCCTCTCATGGAGGCATGTTAACCAAAACAAATGAATTGTGCTTTGAATACAACACTGTGTTGCCAGTTTAAAAACAAGAACATAGAACATTACAGCATAGTAAAGGCCCTTCAGCCCTCAAAGTTGTACCAACCTAAGTAAAATAAGCTCTTCCTACCCTGTAACCAGCTATTTTTCTTTCATCTATGTCCCTGTCTACGAGTCTCTTAAGTGCCTTGAATGCTTCAGTCTCCACCACTACCTCTGGCAAGGTATCCTAGGTACCCGCAACTCTGGATAAAAAAAACTTACTCCTGATATCTCCTCTAAACTTTCCTCCCTTCTCTTTGTACAGATGTCCTCTGGTGTTTGCTGGGGAAAAGGTTCTGGCTGTCTACCTTATCTATGCTTCTCAGGATCTTGTCAACCTCTGTTAAGTCACATCTTATCCTCTTCACTCTAAAGAGAAAAGTCCTAGCTCTGCTAACCTTGCCTCATAAGACTTATTTTCCAATCCAGACAACATCCTGGGAAATTTCCTCTGCATACTCTCCACATGCTTCCTATAATAAGGTGACAAGAACTGAACACAATACTCCAGAGGTTTGTAGAATATTACCATGTAAAGAATGCAACATTTAATTAAATTCTCAGACTAATGAAGCTCAGTATCCCAGAGGCAATCTAATCTATCCTGTCACACTGCACAGCAACCTTGAGAGATGTATGAATTTGGACCCCAAGGTCCCTTTGTTCTTCCACATGAGACGCAAAACTTCATCCTGGAAACAAAGTTCACAATCGTTTTTTTTTAAAAGGCCAACCAAACATAAGCATTTCTCTCCAAAACCTCCAGCAAGCTCCATCTGTTTATCATCCTGGTTCCATTTAGTTCCACCTATCACCAGCATCTGTCTTAACCCTCCCTTTTACTGGCCATTTTCTCTCCATATTCAGAATCCTGACACAGGGTCTCTATCCAAAATGGTGACCATCCTTCTGCCTCCTCCAGCTTGATCAGCTGAATTCTTTCAGCAGTTATTTTTTGCTCCAGATTCCAGCATCCCTGGTGTCTCAAAATGTTGTTACTCTCCCTTTTCTCAATCTGTCTCCATCTCGGGAGACAAACTCACATCCAACATATCATCCTCTGTCATTTCCACCACCAAATACTTAATCCCATTACCAGACACCTTCTCCCCTCTCCACCTACCGCAAGAACCACTCCCTCTATCATCCCCTCCTCCCAATTAGCCCCTTGGTATCTACGCCTGTGACCACAAGAGTTGCTCCGTTTGCACTTACATCTCCTCCCTCACCAACATTTGGGTCTTCCAAGTGAAGCAATGCTTCACCTGTGAATTTGCAGGGGTCATCTGCTGCATCCAGTGTTCCCATTGTGGTCTCCTCTACATTGGAGAGACTGGACACAGTCTGGGAGATCACTTCATTGAGCATCCCGGCTCTGTCCACTGCAATAGTGTGGATCTTACAGTGACCACCTATTTCAATTCCCTGCCCCATTCCCTTGCTGAAATGTTTATCCATGGTCTCATACACTGCCAGAATGAGACTACCTGTAAATTGGAAGAACAACACCTCATATTCCATCTGGGTACCTTCCAACTAGATGGCATTAACATCGACTTCTCTGGTTTCCGTTAGACCCCACCCCATCTTTCCTTATGTCTCCTTTCCTCTAGTTCTGTCTCTCTCTCTTCCCTTTTCCTTCTCTCCTTTCACTGAAGCCAAAAATCCCCAATCAATTCTCAACATTCCTCCCTTCCGTCCTCTTATCACATTTAATTAACACGTTTTGTCTGTTAGATTGTAGTCCTGCCCCATTTTTCCTATTCCCCAGCCTTTTTAATATAGACACTTGTCTATACCTTGAGGAAGGGCTCAGGGCCCAAAATGCCAGTATTATTTAACTCCTAGGGACACTGCAAGACCTGTTGATATCCTCCAGCATTTCTTTGTTTTTGCTACAATCACATGATCTGCAGACTTTCATGTTTCCCTCTCAAAAACCTATGTTTCCCCAAAACATTTCACTCAGGCTTTGTGTCTTTTTCCTTCAGTCATATGTGCACAAGCAGAGAGGCAAAAAAAAAATACTGCTATGAATAATTAAGTTGAAGATATCTGCAGGATTTCAGTGGAAATAATTTTATCGACTCTTGTCATAATAAAAAAATAAATAGAAATGTACCATTAGTCGAAAATAGCATTAATTAGAAGAAGAAGAAGAAGGAAAATGGCATGTTGGCTTTCATAAAGAGGGGATTGGAGTATAGGAACAGAGACGCCCTTCTGCAGTTGTACAGGGCCCTGGTGAGACCCCACCTGGAGTATTGTGTCCAGTTTTGGTCTCTAATTTTGAGGAAGGACATACTAGCTATAGAGGATGTGCAGTGCAGATTTACAAGGTTAGTTCCAGGAATGGAGGGGTTGACATATGCTGAAAGGCTAGAAAAACTGGACTTGTATCCGATGGAGTTTAGAAGGATGAGGGGGGACATGATTGAGGTATACAAAATCATCAGGGAGATAGACAAGGTGAAGTCGGATTACTTGTTCCCAATGATGGGGGAGACGAGGACTAGAGGGCATAGTTTAAGAATACAGGGTAGGCCCTTTAGGAGGGAGATGAGAAAACATTTTTTTACCCAGAGAAGTGTGAATCTGTGGAATGCTCTGCCACAGAGGGTGGTAGAGGCAGATTCGCTGATTATGTTCAAAAGAGAGTTAGATAAGACTCTAGTGGACAAAGGAGTTAAGGGTTATGGGGATAAGGCTGGAAAGGGGTACTGATAGTAGTGATCAGCCATGATCTGTAAAATGGCGGTGCTGGCTCGACGGGCCGAAGGGCCTACTCCAGCTCCTATTGTCTATTGTCTATTGGCATTAATATTCAGCAATGGTCTATGGAAATTTGCTTTGTGGAAATTCTCTGCCCTGTCCACTCCTCAGTTGATGACATGAACATTTTGTAATGCTCACAGTCTCTGGCCTGAATCTCACTCCCTAATGATGAAGTTGCTGGAACAGATCCTCATGATATCACCACATTTGACCTTTCTATTCACAACATCTGTATTCTAACTGTTTTAAAGTGTAGTTTCAATATGGAAACATGACCAATTTATCCACTTCATTTACTGGGCAGACAACATCCTTTACTGGTATTTTTCATTAAAAGGAAATATCAAATTCTCATGACACATTGGCCCATCGAATTTATGTTGGCTCAAGAGAAATCTCCTTCCACATTATATATTTTTTTCTGTAACCAGTTCTCTGCATAGTCCCATCAATTATCGCCACTCCTCCCCCCCCCCCCCCCCCCACCCACCATCCCCAATTCAGTCAAACACTCAGGGAGTTGATCATCCCTCGTATATTTCCCTAAAGCATACATTTCTCCAGAATGGAGGACCATCGCCTTCCCAAGATCGTGTTATATGGCGAGCTCTCCACTGGTCACCGTGACAGAGGTGCACCAAAGAAAAGGTACAAGGACTGCCTAAAGAAATCTCTTGGTGCCTGCCACATTGACCACTGCCAGTGGGCTGATAACGCCTCAAACCGTGCATCTTGGCGCCTCACAGTTTGGCGGGCAGCAACCTCCTTTGAAGAAGACCGCAGAGCCCACCTCACTGACAAAAGGCAAAGGAGGAAAAACCCAACACCCAACCCCAACCAACCAATTTTCCCCTGCAACCGCTGCAACCGTGTCTGCCTGTCCCGCATCGGACTTGTCAGCCACAAACGAGCCTGCAGCTGACGTGGACTTTTTACCCCCTCCATAAATCTTCGTCCGCGAAGCCAAGCCAAAGAAAAAAAGAACATTTCTCCATGTGATTTGCACATTGGTGGAGCTGTGAGGTAGTAGCTCTACTCGTGGCATGACCATAATTAATATTATGAACGCTAGAATAATTTAGGCATGCTGCTACAGATAAAATTCCTATACCTGTAATTATGAAGCCCAAGGCATTCTCAAAATTAAGGTCATAGAGGTCCACATTGAATCAGCAAGAAAACTGATTCAAGATCTCAGGATTCTTTTGTCATGTGAGAAAACAGATGCAATATTGCATTTAATCTGCATTAAGGCAAAGATTCGCCATCAGCAGAAATTGCTCGGTGTGCCTTATAGTCAGAGAAAGAGAAGCAGAAGAGTCCCTTCAGAGTCATTAATTGTCCATGGATTTGCCTCCAGTCCTCCCATAGCCACTGCAGCCACACAGACTTCAGTCCAAACCATCAGCAACCTGAGCTCCAGATCCAAACCTCCGACATGCCCCTCCCGGGAACATACCCCTTCAGCCAGTCTTGAGCCAATCTCTAGCATTCCGCAAACTTAATGTGAGCCCTCTGACCGCAAGCCGTCAGTAGCTTGCGTGGGTTCCTTGCCTCAAGTCGCTAACAGCCCACAGCCTGTGTGTTCTACAGATTGCCTACAAATTGTACTGTAGAGCACCACAATTTTATATTATTTCTTAGACTGATGTGTGTTTGATAATGCAAACTGATAGATTACCTTGAATGGGCAGTGGTGTTTCACAACAGGCAAATCACATCTGGATTCCATTTTCATTATTTTCAGTTGGGTATGTCTGGCCCACTAGCAGATGTGAAAGCTTTTCTGGGGGATTTTAGCAGTTTTGCGATTTTGAATGTGCCACCTTTCATAAGCGTTATCAAATTGAAGCCCCGTGCTCTCTCTCAGGTTGAAATAAAAGATTCCAAGGGATGATTTCAAAGAAGAGCAGTTTCTTGGTCCATTTTTGTCCATCAATCAAAATTTCTAAACCATTTACTTGGTGATTATCATGTTTATTCTTGTGTGAGTTTACCATTTAACATCTTAATTACTTTTCCACTGTAATTCACTGCTTGCTAAGTGGTCATAGGTACAATTAAAATGAGAAAGCTGTTATACTATTGGGTTTTTTTGATAACTTTTAATGACTCTAAAAAGTGATGAAATGGAAGTTTATTACAATGTGAAATATTTAAATGGAATTTTATTTTCTTCATCCTCTGCAATGTAATGTCAGGCAAAAGGTGATTTTTTTTATTGAGAGTTTCTGTGTTGATTGCTAGGTAATAATTTATATTAAACATGTCCCATGTTCTAATTCATAAACTGTTGTGACTTAAAAGAGTTGAGAAATTAATGCCTGCTTTATCTACTGCTCAAATAAACAGGTATTTAACATTTACAGGCAGTGACACCAGAACTGTTTGCTTTGTTAATTCTTGACAGTTGTTTTACATACAAGTGTTCCCACATGGCCATTTACAACCTTTTTGCCTGGAGGGATGATAAAAAAAATACCAAGTGGTGAAAAGGCTTTTATTTACCCTGTCTGACCAAATTTATTAAGATAATAAGTAAGCCTCTTCACAATTATAATAGTATAAGCAAAACTGAATTTAATTTTCAATAGGAAACTAAGTTACAACAAGGTAAAATACAGACAACCAGGGTTTTGTTCAGGACGAGAATTGCAGATTCATATCACTATACAATCTTGAAAGAAGCCATTTGGCCGATTTAACAATGAGCTAATATGGCACATACGCCACCACACAAGTGCAGGAAATGACAACATTCAACAAGAGAAAATCCAGCAATTCCTCCCCCCCCCCCCCACCCCACCCCCCACCGATATTCAAAGGCTTTACTAGCACTGAATACTCCACTACCAATATCCTGGGGGTTACCACTGGCCAGAACCTAAATTGAAGTAGCCATATACACAAGTGGCTGCAAGAGCAGGTCGAGAGCGGAGGAACTTGCAGCAAGTAACTCACCTCTGAGCTCAGCAAAGCCTGTCCCCCACCTCAAAGGCTCAAGTCAAAAGTGTAAAAAAAAAACACAAAAATTTGTAGATACCGTGGTTGAAGTAAAAACACGAAGCTGGAGAAACTCAGCGGGTCAAACAGTGTCCTTTATATAGCAAAGATAAAAGTACATCACCGATGTTTCAGGCTTGAGCCAAGGTTTGGAGAAATGTTGGCCGGCGTCCGAATAATAGAGCAGGCAGGGAGCGTGGTCGCAAAGGCAGGAGGTAATAGGGACGGAGGGGACAGCAGCAAGCAAGGGGAGGAGGGATGGTTGGGTGAATAGATGGAAAGGGGAAGGGGAGGAAGAGGAAAGCAAATTAGCAAAAACTGAAAAGGTAGATGTTAATACCACAATGGAAAATCCAGTGTTGTTCCTCCAATTTACAGGTGGTCTAGGTGGGATAGTACATAAGGGCATGGACAGACAGGTGAGTATGGGAGTGTGACACAGAACTTAAATATTTGGCTAATGGGAGGTCCCTGTCACTGGTGCAGATGAAGCAAAGGTGCTCAGCGAAGTGATCTCCCAATCTGCACCCAATCTCTTTGATGTAGAGAAATTCACATAGGGAGAACCGAATGCAGTAAATCATTTCTGCAGATACACAAATGAAGTGTATCTAGTTTGAGGCCCCGGACTGTGAAGAGGGAGGAGGTTTGGGCTTGGGCAAAAGTGTGGCTGGGGGTGCGGGCGGAGTGATTTGTGGTGGGATGAGTGCACAAGGGAGTTATGGAGTGGAGCGGTCCCTACAGAAGGCAGAGAG
Organism: Narcine bancroftii; assembly: GCF_036971445.1. NCBI lineage: Eukaryota > Metazoa > Chordata > Chondrichthyes > Torpediniformes > Narcinidae > Narcine > Narcine bancroftii. The sequence continues at coordinate 112,230,685 of NC_091469.1, forward strand.
GGGAGAGAGGGGAAGATGTATCTGGTAGTGGGATCCTACTGTAAGTGCTGGAAATTCCAGACGATAAATGTGTTGGATAAGGAAGCTGGTGGGGCAGTAGGTGAGGGCAAGTGGGATTCAGTGTTTGTTGCACCTTCCTGTTGTAAGTGCCAGAATTTCCAAAGGATAATGTGTTGTCCTGTTCAAAGTGCCAGAAAATCCAGTGGAAATAATGCTGCCCTGTTGTGAATGCCGGAGGTTCTGGATCCTGTTGTCAGTGCCAAAAATTCCAGAACAAGTCAGAAGGGTAATGGAATACACGCCACTTGCCTGGATGAGTGCAGTCAGGAGCGTATCTATGGAAAATACACCTATGGCAGGGTGGCCAACCTTTTACAATCCATGTGTCAAAATAAACAGTACCTAGGAAGTCTCATGAGGGCAGGCCTTGGTGGCCACCATGTTGAACTTGGCTTCAACCTTTTAATAAGTTGAAAGCAAATGGGAGGATGAAGAAAGGTGGACAGAGCAGAGAAGAAAGAGGTGTGTGTTTTTTTAATGTTTGTGGGGGGTGTGGCCAGGGATGGCACTAGCTGGGGTAGGGTGGTGGCTCTAGTTCGGGGGTGGAGGCGCTGGTACAGGGGAAGGACCCTAGGTGAATTGGGCCTCTGTCTACACTAATCATGCCTCCTTTAATGCACCACTTCTAGTCGTCAGGGAAGGTGCGAGAATCACCGGGGGCCCGGGCGAGGATTTTAATAGAAATGGCTCAGTGGTGCCCCCCTCCCCCCCCTTCAAGTCGTGTCCAGGGCACATGCCATACTTGCCATACCTTAGATATGCCACGGAGTGAAATAGCAGGATAAGCACCCCATCTATAACCATTAACTAACAGTGACAGCAGGAGGTATCATCCATGCGAAGCACTTCAGCAACTCACCAGAGCTCCAGAGGCAGCACCTCCCAAATCCATGACTTCCACCAGTTAGGACATGGACAGCAAATGTATGGAAACACCACCATCTAGAAGCTTCTCTCCAAGCCACATATCATCCTGACTTAGAAATATATCACTGTTCCTTCACTGCAAATCCTGGTATTTCCTCCCAAACAGTGTTGTGGGTACATCCACACTTCAAGGGTTCAGTGATTCAAGAAGGCAGTTCACTGCCATCTACTCTCGGCAATTAAGGATACAAAATCAAATGAATAAAAATAATTCATTAATCCTCAAATGATTTAAAATGCATCTCCTTTTTCCTTTGAATACTCATCATTATGTTTTTTCCAACACTGTTTAATGTTGAAAGGTTAACAAAAGCTTTGCACAAGATAAATTCACCTCAAATCTTTTTTTTCCTGGCTAGTGATTTCAAAATTGAAAATATCTATTGATAAGATATCAAAGAGTCAGTAACATTGCAGCTGTAGGGCATTGTTAAATAGTATTCTTTTCTAATATTTTTATTAGATTTTATATGAAAAAATGCAAAAAAAAAGAATGATGCATAACAATAAAAACAACTGTAACAAAATAAACCAATGTAGCAGTGGCTACTCTACTACTGAATGATCTCACAACCAAATGTGTTGAGGTCAGTGAGCAAAAACTCGATATTGAGATCTGCCTGGACCAGCCCGGACATGGCTGAGAACCACGCCGGGGGTCCTGAAGTTGCCGGGGCATCACGTGGGCCGAAGAGCGCGGGGCTTCTGAGCCTGGTGCCGAGGTCGGGGAGAAACCCCCAATGGCAACATTTTGGCCGGCTGCCCCACTGCATGTGTGACATACGGGGCCGGTTCGCCTGCCTAATGGCGTGCCGCCATACCAACTCACTATAATAGAAAAAAAATCGTTATGCCACACTGTTAATTTAAAGATAAAGTGAAAATTAGAAGAAAAAAACAAAAATAACAAAAATATTTTTTATAATCCAAACACTACACCATTCCAAAGTCACATGGCTAACATAAAGTAAAAATATAAAGAAATACAAATCCATGAGAATCATATTAATTATCATTACCATTAAAAGTTATTGATCATCTAATTTCTTCCACAGTTAAATATGACATCAAATCACGTAATGGTTGACTATGAGTGGGCAGGACAGCATCTTTCCATCTGATCAAAATAATACATCTTGCAATAAGAGAGGCAAAGACTAAGATAAGACATTGAGATGCAGACAATTTCACCTCCTTCTGATGAACCATCCCAAACAAGGCTATTAAAGGATCTGGTATTAGGTTTACATTAATAATTATTGATAAAATACAGAAGACCTTTTCTCAGTATTTAACAAGGGTTAAACAAGACCAGAATTAGTGAACTGTCCTCATTTTTACATCTGTCACAATAAGTGCTAATATTAGGATAAATATGAGCTAATGTGACTTTTGACATATGCTTTATCCACAATTTTAAATTGTAATAATGAGTGATGGGTACATACAGATGATGTGTTAACTAATTTAAAGTAGAGTTACAAGAATTTTCAGGAATTGAAATATGGAGATCCTGCTCCCATGTATTTTTTTTTAAATTTATTCAATGAAGCTTGCCTTGATTTCAGCAGAATCCATGTACAAAAGATATTGCTGAGATGGTTGTAGATTGCAAATTGTTTCCCTAAAATTCATAACAGGAGCTTGAAAAAGATTTAATAGTTGAGAATGGAGAAAGTTCCTAATCTGCAAGTACCTAAAAAAAAGAGAATTTGGCAAATTAAGTTTAGTAGAGTTTCTCATATGTAGTAAGATTATTATCGATAAATAAATCATAAAAAACATTTAATACCTAATCTGGACCATTCTTCAAAAGCAGAGTGCATCAAAGAAGGTTGGAAAAAAGTATTTTGATAGAATAGGACTTAAAAGAAGAAACCTTTGGAGTCCAAAATGTTTTCTAAATTGGAACCAAATCCTAATCATGTGTTTGACCACTAGATTATCAATCTTTTTACCAATAGGAAAAGACAAAAACACTATGTTAAATAGTATTGATTCTTCTTCAGGAAGATATCCTCATAATCGAATATACTGAGGAATAAATTGAAAGTTCTGATTGCTTGGATTGGTAAACATTGCAGTAGATTGATAACAGTATGATCCTAGATTTAATAAATATCAGAATCTCTATACCAAGGACACAGATAATATATAAAAATGAAATACTGGCAATGTAATCATAGATACCACTTACTCCAGTAAATGATGTTAATGTCCCTTCTGTAGAGGATTGAGAGATTGGATAAACTCTCAAAGAAGAGGCAGCAATCCAAATGAACAGGATCAGAATGAAGATATACTATAAAATGTGATTAAATCTCATAGAACTTAAAGCTTGTTCAATTGAATGTACGATCTATGACATTTAATAATGAGAACAGAGTTCATCTGAACAAAAAATAACCATTTCTTAGCTGAAACTTAAGTAAATATTTGAAGGATAGATTTCAAATTTATTGTCAGACTACATACATAACATCATATACAACCCTGAGATTCTTTTTCCTTCAGGTGAGGCAAAATTACCACATACTGGTAGTGCAAAAAAATGTACTCAATGTATACATGTAAATAAATAAAAAAATGTAAACAAAATGACTGTGAGTAAATCCAGGATTCAATTACATCACAGGTGTTGAGTCCCAGGTCTTGGAGTTTGCTGATCTATTTTGAAGGAATTGTAGTGTTGAATGCTGAATTGTAGTCGATAAAGAACATCTTTGATTAATGCATCTTTTCTGTCCAGGTGATCCAGGGCTTTGTACAGAGCCAATGAGATGGCATCCACTGTAGACCGGTTATTACAGTAGGCAAATTGGAACAGATCCATGTCGCCACTCAGAAAGGAGCTGATATGCTTCAATACCAGCCCTTCAAATAATTTCATCACTTCTGATGTGAAGGCCATTTGTCGATAGTCATTTACATAGGAACATAGGCCAAAAATGGCCCATCGAGCCTGCTCCGCCATTCAATACAATCATGGCTGATCTAATTTATGACCTAACTCCACCTACCTGCCTTCTCCCCATATCCCCTAATTCCTCTATCATGTAAAAATTTATCTAACTGAATTTTAAATATGTTTAATGAGGCAGCCTCAACCACTTCCCTGGTTAGAGAATTCCAAACAGGAATTTAGGCAGGTTACAACACTCTGCTTGGGCACCAGTATGATTGATGCCTGTTTGAAACAGGTGGGTGCTATCCCCAGTTGGAATGAGATTTTGAAGATACATTACTGAGGATATTTAATACTATGAACAATTTCAAAGGTGTACACATTGGCTTTATTCGATCTTAGTCCAATGTTCCATTACTGTCAAACAAGTTATGTAAAACAGGGTAAAATGAAACTTTGCTGGATCAGTGTTGGTGTGGAGCAGTTACACATTCATTTTAGAACAGCTTTGGGATCAATATCTCATTGAAAAGAACATTTAAACCACAGGATTTTCTAATCAGATGAACTAAAATGACCTGAATTTGAATGGGGGAGGGGGGGGGAAAGAAACTTGATCTATTTTCTCGACTAGAACCACCTGTGATTATTGTATAGGTTATGATTTTCTACATGGAGAATTCATGTGTATGGCTGGATTATTAAATTTCACATGCATGTGTAATTATCTGCCTGAGAAACACAAAAGTATTGTAAAATGTCCACTACTTTTCCAACACTGCGCCAAATTGAACTCGTAGAACATAGAAATCTATGGCTCAGTACAGGCCCGTTGGCCCACAGTGTTGTGCCAGCCTAATAACCCACTCTACTAACTGCCTAGAATTCACTTACTGCATAACCATATTTCTCATTACCATGGGCCTAGTCTCTTAAAATGTCATATTCTACCTGCCTTCGCCACTGTTGCTGGCAGTGCACTTTATTCACCCACCACTCTGTGAAAAACTTACCCCTTCTGTATTTTTTCCCAAGTGCCTTTAAACTATACCCCATGTGTTTGCCATTTCAGCCCTGAAGTAGGAAAGAGCACTGGACCAATGCCTCTCATTATCTTAGACACCTCAGTTAGGATATGCTTAATCTTCTGTTGATTAAAGGAGAAAAGACCAAGTTCACTCAACCTATCCTCACAAGGGATGGTCTTCAATTCAGGCAACATCTTTGGAAATCTCTCTTTTGTATCTACATATTTTCTTCAGCGAGGTGACTATAACTGGACACAATATTCCAAACAGAGTCTGAGAGCTTGATTACCTGCAACATTATCTCACAGTTTTTAACTCAATTCCATAGTTAATAAAGTCCAACGCATCTCCTTAACAACACTATAAATCTGTGTAGCAGCTTCAAGGTCCTTAGGACATAGACCCCAGGATATCTCACCTTCAAATTAACTACGTCACACAAAAGGTTAAACTCCATCTGCCACTTCCCAGCTCAGCTCTGCATCCTATCAATGTCCCTCTGTAAACTCTTGTAACCCTCCACGAAATCCTCAACACCACTCACCTTCGTGCCATCTGCAAGCTTATTAGCACACTTGTCCCTTCCTCATCCAGGTAATTTATAAAATTAATGAAGAGAAGAAGTTGCAGAACAGATCCCTGGTCACTATCTCACTCCATGCAGATTATGGACCATCTCCAGCCACCCTCTGCCTTTCCTGGACAAGCCAATTCTGTATCCACAAAGCAAGGCCTCCTTCCTTCTGAATAAACCTTGTACGGGGAATCTTATTGAATTCCTTACCGAAATCCATATACTCTACATCCACCACTCTACTTCTATCAATGTGCTTTGTTATATCTGCAAATAATTCATTCAGGCTTATGAGACACTATCTTCCATTGATGAAGATATGATGATTATTTCTAATCCGATTATGCTCTCTAAATGCTTGTAAATCCTGTTTATCATGATCTCCTCCAACAGCTTCCCTGCCACTGAATTAAGACTCATTGGTGTACAATTTCCTGAGCTATCCCTATTGCCATTCTTGAACAGGAAAACAATATTTGCACTCTTATTTTTCTCCTATACTTCTCCTGCAACTCGTGACCATACGAAGATCATAATCAATGGCTCAGCAACCTTCTCCTTTGCTTCCCACAGTAGCCATGGAACCATAGAATATTACTGCACAGAAACAGGCCCTTCAACCCTTCCAGTCTGTGACAAATTATTTTTCTGCCAAGTCCCACTGACTTGCAACCAGTTCATAGCCCTCCACGCCTCTGCCATCCATGTACCTGTCCAAATTCTTCTTAAATGTTAAAATTGCACCCATATTCACAACTTCAGCTGGCAGCTCATTCCACACTCCCACCACCCTCTGTCTGAAGAAGTTCCTCATGTTCCCCCTAAACTTTCCCCCTTTCATCCTTAACCCATGTCCTCTGGTTTGTATCTCAGTTGTAAAAGCCCATCTACATTTACTCTGTCTATACCCCTCATAATTTTAAATACCCCTCTATTAAATCTCTCCTCATTGTTCTACGCTCCAGGGAATAATGACCTAACCTGTCTAACCTTTCCCTGTAGCTCAGTTCCTGAAGTCTGGGAAACATCCTAGTGAATCTTATAACTTATTGATATAAATCATAATCTTATTGATCTATAGGAAAGACATCTTATTGATGTCTTTCCTATAGTTAGGTCACCAAAATTGCACACAAACTCCAATTTGGCCTCACCTATTTCTTCTACAACTTTACCATAATATCCCAACATCTATACTCAATACTTTGATTTATGAAGGCCAATATGCCAAGAGATCTTTTTACAACCCTATTTACCTTTGATGCCACTTGGAGGGAATTATGTATCTGCATTCTCAGATCTGTCTGTTCTACTGCACTCCTCAGTGCCCAAACATTTACCATATATGACTCTTCTTAGTTTGTCCTTCCAAAATGCAACACTTCACACTTGTCTGCATTAAATTCCAGCTGCCACTTTTCAGCCCATTTTTCCAACTGTTCCAGATCCCTTTACAAACTTTGAAATACTTCTTTACCTACCACAACACCTCCAATCTTTGTGTCACCTACAAACTTGCTGATCCAATTTATCACATTATCATCCAGATCTTTGATGTAGATGACAAACCACAATGGTTCCTAGTACCAACCTCCAGTCTGAGAACCAATCATCCACCACCACTCTCTGGCTTCTTCCGTATCGTCAGTGAAGAAATCTAGTTTACAACCTCACCGTAAATATCGAGTGTCTGAATCGTCCCGACTAACCTCCCATGTGAGACCTTGTCAAAAGCCTTACAAAAGTCCTTAAAAATAATATCCACAGTTCTTTTTCCTTCATCAACTTTCCTGGTAATCTCCTCAAATATCTCTTAAAGATTTGATAAATACCATCTACCACACACAAAGCCTTGTTGTCTATCCCAAATTGGTCCTTAGCTATCAAAATACTTGAATAATGTATTTGATGTCTTAGAACAGATTCCAACAATTTACCTACTACTGATTTCAGATTTATTGTCAGAGTACACATGACATCACAACCCTGAGATTCCTTTTTCCTGCGGCGTGACAGAATTACCACTAAATGGTAGTGCAAAAATAAACTGTACACAATGTAAACATGTAAACAAATAAAGAATGGTAAACAGATAATGAATATAAACAAAGGGTGACCTGCTGAGTTTCTCCAGCATTTGTGTGTTTTTTCACAAATATAAACAAACTGACTGTGTAATACAGAGAGAACAAAAAGAATATCAATAAAGTGCACAATTAAGAATCCTTAAATGAGTTCCTGATTGAGTTTGTCGATGAGGAGTCTGATGGTGAAGGGGTAGCAACTGTTCCTGAACCTATTAGTGTGAGTCTTGTGGCACCTAGACCTCTTTCCTAATGGGAGGAGCGAGAACTGAACATGTGCTGGGCAATGAGGGTCTTTGATGATTGCTGCTGCCCTCCAACAGTAGCGTTCCCTTTAGATGTACTCGATAGTGGGGAGAGTTTTGACTGTAATGTCCTGGGCTGTGTCCACTACCTTTTGCAGGGCTTTACACTCAGGGGTATTGGCTTGTCCATACCAGATCATGATGCAGCCGCTCAGCACCCTTTCTACCACACCTCTGTATAAACCACACCACACCTCTGATATCGGTCTCACTGGAAAATACTTTCCAGGATTATTTTTTGGAGCCTTTTTTAAGCAACAGGACAACATGAGCTAATCTCAAATCCTCCTGCACCATACTTACGGCTAAGGATATTTGAAATATTTCTGCCAGAATCTCTGCAATTTCTACACTAGCCTCCAAGGTCTGAGCGAATATCTTTTTTTTTCAAATTTAGACATACTGCACGGCAACAGGCTGTGTCGGCCCACAAGTCCATTCTGCCCAATTTACACCCAATTAACCTACTCCCCCAGTACGCTATGAATGGTAGGAGGAAATCAGAACCTTCCCTCCACCCCGCCCCTCCGGAAAAGCATACGCAGACATGAGGAGGACGTACAAACTCTTTACAGATAGGACAGGATTCGAATCCTGGTCCCGAGTGCTGGTGCTGTAAAGGTATTGCGCTAAACCACTGCACCAACCATCCTGTCCTATTTTGTCAGGCCCTGGGGATTTATCCACCCTTGTTTGCTTTAATTATGCAACATTTTCAATTACTTCCTTTTGAAATCAAAAACAGTGAAGCTTAAAAGTAAATCAGTACAGTTAACATCATGGTTAGCCCAATACTGTCACAGAGCCCGTCAGTAAGGAAATTATACGTTCTCCCCAGCTCTGCATAGGCTTCTTCTGGATGCTCCAGTTCCCCCACCTCCCCCCCGCAAACATTCCAAAGATATGCAGGTTTAGTTGGTTAATTCACCACATGGGTGGTATTTTTTTTTATTTTTTTTTTTTTTTTAATTTTTTATTTTTCACACCATAAATCACAATAGCCATGATATACACTTTTTCTTTTCCACACATTTACAGTGACTTTTTCTCCCTCCCCCCTCCCTCCTCCCAAGCCACCCCCCCATCCCCCCCCCCTCTCATCCATTTTAGTTATACAATCTAGGTTGCATTAATTCAGTTAGACAATGTTGTCATTCAACAAAAATACACCAGAAATTCTACTGAGTCCATTCTTTTCTTCTCTTCTCCTTCCATCAACTTAGGTAATGTTTGTTCCCGGTAGGTTTTCGCTATTGTATTTAATGTAAGGCTCCCATACTTGTTCGAATATTTCAATATTATTTCTTAAACTATATGTTATTTTTTCTAATGGAATACATTTATTCATTTCTATATACCATTGTTGTATTTTCAAATTATCTTCCAATTTCCAGGTTGACATAATACATTTTTTTGCTACAGCTAGGGCTATCTTAACAAATCTTTTTTGTGCATCCTCCAAGTCAATTCCAAATTCTTTATTTTTTATGTTACTTAGGAGAAAGATCTCTGGATTCTTTGGTATATTGTTTTCTGTTATTTTATTTAATATCTGATTGAGATCATCCCAAAATTTTTCTACTCTCTCACATGTCCAGATTGCATGAATTGTTGTTCCCCTTTCTTTTTTACATCGAAAACATTTATCAGATACTGTTGGGTCCCATTTATTTAACTTTTGCGGTGTAATGTATAGTCTGTGTAACCAATTATATTGTATCATACGCAGCCTCGTATTTATTCTATTTCTCATCGTTCCAGAGCATAACTTCTCCCATGTTTCCTTTTTTATCTTTATATTTAAATCTTGTTCCCATTTTTGTTTAGTTTTACCATTTGTTTCCTCATTTTCCTTTTCTTGCAGTTTAATATACATATTTTTTATAAATCTTTTGATTAACATTGTATCTGTAATCACATATTCAAGGTTACTTCCCTCTGGTAAACTCAAGTTGCTTCCTAATTTATCTTTCAAGTAGGATCTCAGTTGGTAATATGCCAGCGCTGTATCTCCCGTTATATTGTACTTATCTCTCATTTGTTCAAAGGATAAGAATCTACTTCCTGAAAAACAATTTTCTATTCTTTTAATCCCTTTTTTTTCCCATTTTCTAAAGGCAAGGTTGTCTATTGTAAAAGGGAGTAGCTTATTTTGCGTCAATATTAGTTTTGGTATTTGGTATTTTATTTTATTTCTTTCTACATGAATCTTCTTCCATATATTGAGGAGATGGTGTAATACTGGAGAAGTTCTATGTTGTACCAATTTTTCGTCCCATTTATATAATATGTGTTCAGGTATCTTTTCCCCTATTTTATCTAATTCTAGTCTCGTCCAGTCTGGTTTTTCCCTTGTTTGATAAAAATCTGATAGGTACCTTAATTGTGCGGCTCTATAATAATTTTTGAAGTTTGGCAATTGTAAGCCTCCTTGTTTATACCATTCTGTTAATTTGTCTAGTGCTATCCTCGGTTTCCCCCCTCTCCATAAAAATCTCCTTATTATTTTCTTTAACTCTTTGAAGAATTTTTCTGTCAGTTGTATTGGCAATGCCTGAAATAAGTATAGTATCCTTGGAAAAATGTTCATTTTAATACAGTTTATCCTTCCTATCAGTGTTAGTGGTAGCTCTTTCCAATGCTCTAAATCGTCCTGTAATTTTTTCATTAGTGGATTGTAATTGAGTTTATATAATTGGCCTAGATTTTTGTTTATTTGCACACCTAGGTATCTTATTGCCTGCGTTTGCCATCTGAATGGGGATTCCTCCTTAAATTTTGAGAAATCCGCGTTATTCATAGGCATTGCTTCACTTTTATTTACGTTTATCTTGTATCCCGACACTTCTCCATATTCCTTCAATTTCTTATATAGTTCTTTTATTGATAGTTCTGGTTCTGTTAAGTACACTATCACATCATCCGCAAACAGACTGATTTTATTTTCCCTGTCTTTTATTTTTATTCCTTTTATATTATTATCTCTTCTTATCGATTCTGCTAGTGGTTCTATAGCTAGCGCAAACAATAATGGTGATAGTGGGCATCCCTGCCGCGTTGACCTGCTTAAGTTAAATTGCTTTGATACATGTCCATTTACTGTCACTTTCGCTAACGGTCCCTTATATAATGCTTTAATCCAATTAATATACTTCTCCGGTAAACTGAATTTTTGCAATACTTTGAACAAGTAATTCCATTCTACTCTGTCGAAGGCCTTCTCTGCGTCTAAAGCAACTGCTACTGCCGGTGCTTTATTTCCTTCTACTGCATGAATTAAGTTAATAAATTTACAAATATTGTCTGTTGTGCGTCTTTTTTTGATAAATCCAGTTTGGTCTAAATTTACCATTTTCGGTACCTGTTCTGCTAATCTGTTCGCTAATAGTTTAGCTATTATCTTATAATCTGTGTTTAGCAAAGATATTGGTCTATATGACGCTGGTGAGAGTGGATCTTTCCCTTGTTTTAGTATCACTGTAATTATTGCTGTTTTACATGAATCTGGTAAGTTTTGTGTCTCATCAATCTGGTTGATTACATCCAGGAGGGGCGGTATTATTAGGTCTTTAAATGTTTTGTAGAATTCTATTGGGAGTCCATCCTCTCCTGGTGTCTTATTATTTGGTAAATTTTTTATTATCTCTTGTATTTCTACTGTTCCAAATGGTTCTGTTAATTTATTTTGTTCCTCTATTTGTAGTTTTGGTAGTTCAATTTTAGTCAAAAATTCATCTATTTTCCCTTCTTTCCCTTCGTTTTCGGTTCGGTATAATTGTTCATAGAATTCTCTGAAGTTTTCCTTAATTTCTTTTGGATTATATGTAATTTGTTTGTCTTTTTTCCTTGTTGCCAATACCATTTTCTTAGTTTGCTCTGTCTTAAGCTGCCATGCTAGGATTTTGTGTGTTTTTTCCCCTAGTTCATAATATTTCTGTTTTGTCTTCATTATATTCTTCTCCACCTTATATGTTTGTAATGTTTCATATTTTATTTTTTTATCCGCCAATTCTCTTCTTTTGGTTGTATCTTCCTTTATTGCTAATTTTTTTTCTATGTTTATTATTTCCCTTTCCAACTGCTCTGTTTCCTGATTATAGTCCTTCTTCATCTTGGTTGCATAACTTATTATTTGCCCTCTAATGAATGCTTTCATTGCGTCCCATAGTATAAACTTATCTTCCACTGATTCCGTATTTACTTCAAAGTACATTTTTAATTGTTTTTCAATAAATTCTCTAAAATCCTGTCTTTTAAGTAGCATGGGGTTTAATCTCCATCTATACATTCTTGGAGGGATGTCTTCTAGCTCTATTGCCAATAACAGGGGTGAGTGGTCCGATAATAGTCTAGCTTTATATTCCGTTTTCCTAACTCTCCCTTGTATGTGGGCTGATAACAGGAATAGGTCTATCCTTGAGTATGTTTTATGTCTAGTCGAGTAGTATGAGTATTCCTTTTCTTTTGGGTTTTGTTTCCTCCATATGTCCACAAGTTTCATTTCTTGCATTGATTTAATTATAAATTTGGTTACTTTGTTCTTCCTGTTAATTTTTTTCCCCGTTTTATCCATATTTGGATCCAAATTCAGATTGAAATCCCCTCCTATTAGTATGTTCCCTTGCGTATTAGCTACCTTCAAAAAGATATCTTGCATAAACTTTTGATCTTCTTCGTTAGGTGAATATATATTAAGTAGATTCCAAAGCTCTGAATATATCTGACATTTTATCATAACATATCTCCCTGCTGGATCTATTATTTCCTCTTCTATTTTAAATGGCACATTTTTGCTAATTAATATAGCCACTCCTCTTGCTTTTGAATTATACGATGCTGCTGTTACATGTCCTACCCAATCTCTCTTTAATTTCTTGTGCTCCAATTCAGTTAAATGTGTTTCTTGGACAAATGCTATATCTATTTTTTCCTTTTTCAGTAAATTTAGTAGTTTCTTCCTTTTAATTTGGTTATGTATTCCATTAATATTTAGAGTCATATAGTTCAGCGTAGCCATTTTATATTTTGTTTATCTTCTCTTTCCGTTTTTCCATCATTACCTTTCCTCCTTTTCCATTTCTGTTTTCTTATTTTCAACTCTTTACCAGACAACATTCCTACAACATCCAACATTTTCCTTATTCTCCTATTTCTATCTTCTTTATCCCCAATCTCCCCTTCCCCTCCTGAGTTGCCCTTTATCCCTTGTCGGACAACCACATCTCCCCTCTCCATTTGGATTTGCGAATCCACTCGCAAGCGTCAACAGATTTTGCAGTGACCGCTCTTTTCCCCCCACCCAGCCCCCCCCAGAAAAGATTTCGTTTTTTATATGTCACAAAGGTCACTCTTTTAGTTCCTTCCTTATTCTCTCTATTCCATTACCTTCCCTTATTAATTCTTGTCTATACTTTCTATGTTTTCCTCTAATTACAGATACTTTCACATATGCCCATTGTCTCTATTCACTCTTATACCTCTTTACCCGCATACATATCAATCGTGGTCATTTTTACCCTCCTTACCCGTCTTCATCCCTCAGTCTATTTTTGTCTTTACCCACATACATATCAATCGTGATAATTTTTGCTCTCATTACCCGTCTTCATCCCTCAGTCTATTTTTGTAATTGTTCTGCAAATTTTCGTGCTTCTTCTGGATCCGAGAATAGTCTGTTTTGTTGTCCTGGAATAAATATTTTCAATACCGCAGGATGCTTCAGTGTAAATTTATATCCTTTCTTCCATAAAATCGCTTTTGCTGCATTGAACTCTTTTCTCTTCTTTAGGAGTTCAAAGCTTATATCTGGATAAATGAAGATTTTTTGCCCTTTATACTCCAGTGGTTTGTTGCCCTCTCTTACTTTTTCCATTGTCTTCTCCAGTACCTTTTCTCTTGTAGTATATCTTAGGAATTTTACTACAATAGATCTTGGTTTTTGTTGTGGTTGTGGTTTAGGGGCCAATGCTCTATGTGCCCTTTCTATTTCCATTTCTTGCTGTAGTTCTGGACATCCTAGGGCCTTAGGGATCCATTCTTTTATAAACTCCCTCATATTCTTGCCTTCTACATCTTCCTTAAGGCCCACTATCTTTATGTTATTTCTTCTGTTATAATTTTCCATTATATCTATTTTTTGGGCTAGTAATTCTTGTGTCTCTTTAGTTTTTTTATTAGATTCCTCCAATTTCTTTTTTAAGTCTTCTACCTCCATTTCTGCTGCTATTGCCCGTTCTTCCATCTTGTCCATTTTTTTCCCCATTTCTGTTAAGGTCATATCCATTTTATTTATTTTCTTTTCTGTGTTGTTTATTCTTCTTCTTAAATCATTGAATTCCTGTGTTTGCCATTCTTTAAATGACTCCATGTATCCTCTAACAAGAGCAAGTACCTCCTTTACCTTGCCTCTCTTTTCTTCTTCTATTTCACCATACTCTTCCTCTTCTTCTTCCTCTGGGTTGACCATCTGTTGTTTCTTTGTTGCCCTTTCCTCCTCTTCTTTCTTGTTTCTATTGTCTTCTGTGGTCTCTTCTTGCTGCAGGTGTTCTGCAGCTGTCGTTGCCGGCTGTGGAGATCGACTCCCCAGCTGGTCCCCCCTCCCGTCGGTGTGTTTTTTTGTATGCGCATCGCGCATGCGCGAGGAGTCGCGCATGCGCGGTTGCGCACTTTTACTCGGCTCTGTGAGCCATTGTTGTAGTTCTCTTTCTACCGACCTGAGGTAGTGGGGTCTTCTCTCCACAGCGGGCCTCTTCGGACAGGTAAGGCCTTCACCTTTTTCCTCCGTTGTCTTCTCTTCCTCTCTTCTTTCCGTTGATTTTGATTTTTCTCCTTTTGTCTCCATCTTCTTTCCACCTTTATACTCACTTTTCTTTAACTTGTATTTCTGTGCCTTTGTATTTTCTCTTGTTTTTCCCGACTTTTCTGGAGAGGGCTGGAGTTCACCGTCCGGCCACTACTCCATCACGTGACTCCTCCCACATGGGTGGTATTTAGGGGCAGCAACAGCTCATGAGCCAGAAGGGTCTGTTTCCGTGCTGTATCTCTAAATTAAAAATTAAATTAAAACTTCTTTAAGTGAAGAAGCTTTTTTTTTTGACATTTTCTATCTAAAGTCAATCACGATGGTTACCAGTATGTTTTCCAAAATATTTGAATATTTTTAAAAATTAATTCACTGTCTTTTCCAAAACAAACTCTCTACTAATTGTTTGTTTTGACATTTCTGTCAGTGGAGAAGTTCAGCCCATTAAATAGTGAAGCAAAATTAGCCAAGAACTTTGGCTGTTCCACGACAACTGCTGTGAAACTTGAATTATGATAACTAATATTGTCCTCATTCTGCTTTGCTGAATGCACGGACAAATAGTCTGATGGCTAAACAAGAACGATAAGTACTGTAAGGCAGAGGAACCCGTTTGATGAAAGCGTAATGCTTGAATGAATAGAATCAGCCATGAAAGCAGTAATAAGAGCATGGGGGATGCTTTGGCAATTTTCTGTTCCTTATGTGAAGACAAACACTTTAATGCCTACTTGATTTCACACGTGCATTAATATTAGTAATAAAATGTCAAAAGAAATAACAACCTCAATAACTTATTGAGTTGTGAAAACTGAGGTCGCACTTTGGTAATCAGAAATCTGTTGTTGAAGTACTTTGCATAAAAGTTAGATGTATCTAAATTACATTCTGGCACATTTTATATCTCTTTTTTTTGAAGACTAAGGCATTTGTTTTAGAAGTCCATTGAGATTAAACAAAGATAAAGATCCACACAAGAAACCCTGAGCTCGACTGGCTCCATATGACAGCAATGTTTGACAATCCACTGAGGGCCTGTGTAGATGATAGGCAGTGCAAGCTTACAAGGAAATAAACCACTAATTACAAGCCAACACACATATGGTACATTCTTTCATTTTTAATTCTTCCGAGATCAAGAATACAACTAACTCACATCAACTGCCTTTTTAAACTCTCCTCCACAAATGTCATTATTCTGAGTAAAGGCTTATAATTTACAACTTAATAGTTTCAGTTTGATTTGATCAGTCATGAAAACATCACCAACTTGCTTTATTATTTATCAAGTATCTGAGGGAAGAGATTACCATGTAGATCAATAGTTCTCAACCTTTTTCTTTCCAATCACATTCCACCTATGCCTTAGGTGCTCTGTTATTAGTAAGGGATTGCTTAAGGTGATATGTGGGTGAAAAGAAAGTTTGAAAACCAATGTTTTAATCAAACTTAATTGATTTGTTATGTGCACTGTTTCATAACTCCAAAAGAAATAGGCCAATGACAATTTTTATCAAGCAAAAGATTTCAGAAACAATTAGGACTTGAGCAGAGATTCTCAACCTTCCCTTCCCCCTCACATACCACCTTGAGCAATCCTTTACTAATCACTGACCACCGGTGGCATAGGGATTACTTAAAGTGGTATGTGAGTGGAAAGAGAAAGGTTGAGAACCACTGATGTAGATGGAGGAAATGATTTTAGGATTTGCTTATAGCCTCCTTGAAAATAGAAACATCCTGACGGCCTCCTGGCCCATGACCACTTAAAGTGGAGAATCATCTGGAATGGTATTGAGAACCTCAAATCAATGTATCACTGAAGCCCTGTGTAAATGCCAGAAGGAAAACACTACCTCACAAACTATCCACAAAGATGACTGATCAGGACCTCAGGGCTCCTCTTGTGGAAGCGACTACTGCTCCCACTGTGGCCTCAGTCATCTCAGAACCCACAAACATCAGAACAAAGCAACTCATCCTCCATCCCAATGGACGTTGAGTGTTTGATGATGGCATTTTATGCTGGGCCAATAGGCAACATTAAATGAGGAGGCATGCATTTGTTATGGATTAGGATCATTGAGTGAGTTTTAATTTCACGATTTTAAAACCATTGAGAATAAACTGATATTGAAATGGTGAAACAATGCACTCATAGGGTTCACTTGAATTTTAAATCAGAAGGTTCAGTAGATTGGTAATTGCTCCCAGAGTTCGGAAATTGTTCAAGCACAGTTCCCCGAAATAAGTCTAATTACAAGGAAGTACAGTTTGCTATGTCTGCTGATCAGCTCAAAAAGCTCATTAATACTTCACTTTTCACATCTTGACACCTACATCCCTGCACTCTCTATTGAGTGCTCTTTATTTATGACCTAAAAATGCCCCTCTGTGTGAATATAATAAAGTTAACCCAACAAAGGGGAAACTTGTTGTGGGTATTAATATACTGACTCAGATTAGCGTCTGTCTGAATAGCAACTCAGAATAGCAGTCTTGGTTTGAAATATTGTCAATTCTCTTTCTCACACTGATGCTACTGGGTCCCTCCAGCATGTTGTATCTTGCTCCAGATTCCACCATCTGAAGGAAAGTTTAGAGGAGGTGTCAGAGAGAGTGGTGGATATCTGAAATGCACTGCTGGGGGTAGTAGTTGAGGCTGATACAATGGTGACATTTAAGAATCTCTTAGGCACATGGATGTAAAATAATAGGGGACATGGACTGTGAGGGAGGGTAAAGTCAGATTGATCGTAGATTAGGTTCATATAGGACGGTACAACATTGAGACCTGAAGGTCTGTACTTTCTCGTGTTCTATACAGTCACTCATTTATCCTGAGCACCTGTGCACATACATTTGGGATTAAAACAAGATCCTTTTCTCGCGATTTAATTTCATTTTTGTCAGTGCAATGGTACGTTTAAATGGATAAACATTCACTAATCTGCAGGCATTTTTGTGCGGCCTCAGTATATGTGTTATGTTGAATGGTACAACCTTGAAATGCAAACCACAAGAAAGAGTAGACATAACAGTTGGGACACTCCTGTGTCATGGAACAAGCCAAGAGCCTAATGTCTGTTTCAACAGCCATGACCAAGGTGCTTCACAAAGCTTGTCTTTGAAATTTCACATGGAAGTGAAAAGGAGTCAGGAGTCCTTGATTGTGTGAATGCTCACAGGCTAATGTGCTGCAGTCCATTTTGCATGAATGCAGGTTGTTGAAAGGCTGCTTCTGATTTTGATGTTAATGCAGGGGTGAAGGGAATCACCAACTGCTCTGATGGTGCTGTTTGGGTCACATTTGTTCTCACATCATATACCTGCAGGCCATAAGGTCCAAAAAGATCGCACCCTCAGTTACTGTTGTATATCCCACTGCTGTGTGACCCTCAGTTTACTGGTATAGCCCCCTGGTATGTAACCCAGATGAAACACTTTGCCACAATGAAGTGAGAATATCTTCAAAGAGCTCCTGCCTAGTCATTCCAGTGTACTATAATGTATTTTACTCACTATTAAGCATATCAAAATCAACATCAGGTCTGTGGTTGGAGCAGTGAGGGATGGTCTGAACACGATTAGGTCAGCAAAAGACATCGGGGGTGGGGGGGTGGGTTTAGTTTGAAGACAAGGAAATGATAGCATAATCAGATATGATTTTTACACGCTCCCTTCCTGTGTTGCGGAGTTTGTCAGAGGGTGAACATCGTATTCATTAGCTGAGTTTCTTAGGGAGTGCCTGTGGTCAATTTGCACTGCAGTCGCTCCATAAAAATGTGTAGGGGTGTTGGTGTAAAAATTACGAGATGGAATTTATCAAATACATTCCGTCAGGGCATTTTTACACTGCCAGGGGAGCCGAAAATTTGCGCAGATTTTCTGCTTCTCAGTAGCTGTGTAAAAGTGCCTGGAGAGGTAAATTTCAATGGTTAAGCAGAGGCAAGTCAGCATTTATTTATCTCTGTCAACGCTGAAAGGGGAGGGGAATATTGAAGCTCTGCACAGTTATGAGAGTCTGAGGGAGAGGTTGTTGGAGTGGAAGAGGGCTACAGAAATGGTGGGGGGGGGGTAGCTGCTGGGAGAGAAGGACAAGATGGGTAGGATAGTAAAAATGTAGGCAATTTTGTCACTCATCTGCAAATTTCCAGAATTTACCACCATGTTCCTTTTGGAAAGCCCTGCAAAATGCAAGAGAAGGTGCTCCAAATTTGGTTGTAACATCTCAAAATGATCCCATGTCAGCATCACAATGGTGACTCAAGAACTATCATAGAGCCCAGAGAGCCCTGTGGCCCACCATTACCAGACCAACCAATAGCCAAACGAATCCCATTTTCCAGCACTAGGTACATTGCTCACTCTGCCTTTGGAAATCTAGGATGCGGCTCATTCTTAAAAGTTTCAGTGTACCCACCTCCAGCCAGAATGTGCCAAATTCCAGCCATCCTCTGGGTGACAGCATTTTTCAATAAATCCCCTCTAAATATTTTCCCCATTACCCTAAGCTTACATCTCCAAATGGACACCCCTCAGCTTCCACTACTCTCAGGAAAACAAAGCCAGCCTATCCAATGTCTTCAAATCACTGGAAAGGTTTTATCTCATAGATCATCCCGGCAAATCACTTGTGCGCTCTCTCCAGAACAACCATGTCCTTCCTTTATTATGGAGATCAGAACTGCACGCTTTCAGAAGTACCAACCAATGTTTTATAAAGTTGTTTCATAGTCTCCTTTTCTTATTCATTGCCTTGAAGGCCAGAATTTCATATGCCTTCCCACTACCATATATCTCTGTGCTGTTACCTTCAGTGATCCTTGGACAATACTCCCTATGGCCCTACCAGTCATTGCGTATGTCCTACAATTATAATCCTCCCAAAATACATCATCTCACACTTATGGATTTCAATTCCATCTGGTATTGCTTTGTTCATCATTATCACCTTATTAATTTCATCCTGTTGTGTAAAGATTATTCTCCCAATCATTAACAACATCACCAATTGTTGCATCACTGGTACATTTACTCATCATATCTCCAAAATAAGTCATACATTTATATAACAAAGAGCAAAGGTCACCTCTGGTCCCGAAATCTCATCACAAAAACAACCTCCACCATCACTTTATGCCTCCTACTACCAAGCCTAGACCACTATATCTTTGGAAAAAGACAGGCCATTCACATGCTCCTCGTGATCTTATAAATTAAATCAGGCCCCCCTCTCAGCCTCCTTCATTCCAGAGAAAAGTCCCAATCCATCCAATCTCTCCTCATAGCTCTATTCTTCTAATCCCAGCAACATTCTCTTGAACTGTTTCTATACCCTCTCTAACTTAATCACATCAGTCTAATAGCATGGCAACAAGAACTGTACAAAATATTCCAGGGGTGGCCTTCTACAGCTGGAAAAATGGTGCCCCAATTCTTATAATGCCCTGTCCGATGAAGGCAAGCATGCCATACCCCTACTTCATTGCATTATCAAGCTAAGCTGTCACTTTCAGGGAACTTTGTACTTGTCCTGGGAAGTCTCACTGTTCTATAATGAGCTGCCAGCAGAAGTGGTGAATGCGGGCTCAATTTTAACATTTAAAAAGAATTTGGGCAGGTACGTGGATGGGAGAGCTATGGAGGGCTATGGACTAGGTGCAAGTCAGTGGGACGAGGCAAATTAAAAAAATGATTCAGCACAGACTAGAAGAGCCAAAGGGGCCTGTTTCTGTGCTGTAGTGTTCTACAGTTCTTTGGCTCTCTTTCTAGGTTCTCACCATTCACAATGTTTTGCCTTGGTTTCACTTCCCAAAATGCATCACATTTCACTTTAACTCAAAGCATTCTGTGCCCAATTTGACCACCAGAATAAAGAAGAACCACTGAGCAATCCCCATGTCCCACGATGATCGTCTACTGTCTTTATCTGAAGATAATGCGCAGACTGCCTTCAGGAGAGTGAATCCTGGGAAAGTATCTGGCTCGGACAGAGAACTCACCCGAGTACCAGAATGCTGTGCTGATCAACTAGCCAATGTATTCACGTATATATTCAACATCTCACTCCAACAGGTCTCAATCGTACCAGTACCCAAGAAGAGTGTGGTTACCTGCCTAAATGACTACCAACCAGTGGCATTCACACCCACAGTGATGAAGAGTTTTGAGAGCCTGGTGTTGACACATAGCTCATGTTTGAGCGGCAACATGGACATGGATCGTTCCAATTTGCCTACTGCAGCAATAGGTCCAGGGTAGATGCCATCTCATTGGCTATACACAAAACGCAAGAACACCTGGACATCAAAATACATGCATCAAGATTCAAAATTCAATTTACTGTCATAACAATAGAACAGTGTCCTATTACATGAAATTCCTTTTTGCCTGCTGCAAGGCAGACAGATTTCTCACTGTCAGAAATTGCCCAAGCACTTCTTACAGTTCTTGCACTCAGACTTACAGTCAGAGAGTGAGAAGCAAAAGAGAGTCCCCCAGAGTCACCGAGTGTCCATAGATGTGCCTCCAGCACTTCCGCAGCCTCTGCAGCCATCCAGAGTCCAGTCCAAACCATTGGTGATTCAAGCTCCAGATCTGAACCTCCAACATGTTCAGTAACTCTTTGCCATCCTCGGCACCCCTTCACAATCCGGTTCCAATACCCGGTACTCCTTCGGCCATTTTGAGCTAGTCTCCAGCAGTCCGCAGCCTGGTCCAAGTCTCCCGAAAGAAGTCTCCAGTAGCCCACAGCTTCTGTGGGTTCCTTGCCTCGAGTCACCAGCAGCCCACTGCTTGCACTGGTCACTCAGCTGCAGAGCCTCTGTGGTCACAGTCCCATGGGTGGTGTCGTCCGCTTCTCCTTCTCAGATGGAGGTAATCTTCCCTAGCTGTGCTGCTTTGCTCCAGTCCTCAGCTTCCCTGGAGTCTGCAGGGGGGATCTCAAATAAAACCTACATCAGCTCCCTCAATGGGCTGTTCCAAGCCTGTACGGAGCTGATGGCTCTTAGTAAATGCACAATGCTGGAGAAACTCAGCAGATCAAGCAGTGCCCTTTATATAGCAAAAAAATATAACCGATGTATCGGGCTTGAGCTCTTCATCAAGGTATGAAATAAGGTCAGCAGGCATCCAAACAAAAGAGTAGGATGACAAAAGGTCATCCACGCAAGCACTATAAAGACACTGTGAAGGAAATCCTATACTACTGTGGCATACAACCAAGAGAACCAGAAGCTGCAGCTGCTGACTGATCCCATTGGTGAGCCCTGTGCTATGAAGCTAAACTAGTTTCGAAGAAAGGCACTGCCAAAAACTGATGGAAAACCACAAACAGCGTCACAAAGTAGCAGCCACGGTTATTACAAAAATGGATTTCCATTGTGCTAAATTTTGTGCTTCCAGATTCAGACTGCAAAGTCACTTTCAATTCCACAGATGAACTGTACAACAACGTGTCGTCTTTGAACGTGATTTCCTTCACAGTGTCTTTATAGTGCTTGCGTGGATGACCTTGAGGACTCCTTCTGGTCTTCAGTTCACGATAGAGCAGCTGGAGTGACGTACAGTGGTCATCCATTCTGATGACATGTTCCACCCACCGCATCTGGGCTCTGATGATCAGGGACAATGCTGGTGGACTTGGGGCAATCCAAGTCCTCCAGATTGGAGACCTGGTCTTGCCAACAGATGTCAAGGATGGAATGGATCACACGCATGTGGAATTTATCCAATTGGATGACCAATATAATATACTTTGACAATAAATTAGAACTTTGAACTTCGAACTAAATCCAGCTTTCTTTGCCAATTACACACAATAATATTCTGTCTCCAGGTTCCTAGGGTGTTCCTCACAGAGCTGTTTAGGAATCTGATTCTACATGCCTCCCATTTTTATAAAAGGCTTGTTAAAATATTGTATGACTTGCTTGCCAAAATATTTTAGCAATGGATCTGCCAGGGATGATGGTGAAGGATGAAAGAAAAAGAGGGATTATGGGTTAGGGAGGATTTAGCACATCATTTTTAGGAAGATGTAGGTTGGCACAACATTGAGGGCCTGTACTGTGTTGTCGTGTTCTATGTTTTATGTTTTGAGATGCACATCTTCATGCATGAAAGTAAAGTTCATGCATAATTCTCACAGTGGTACTCAATCTTTTTCTTTCCACTCACATACTACTTTAAGTATTCCCTATGCCATAGGTGCTCTGTGATTAGTAAGGGATTGCTTAAGATGCTTTGTAGATGGAGAGAAAAAGTTTAAAAAATCACTGTTTTAATTGTACCTAATTGACTCTTTATGTGCACAGTTTCATAACTCCAAATGAAATGGGCCAATGACAATTTTTCTCAAGCAAAATATTTCAATAACGATTGGTTATAGAACAGTGATTCTCAACCTTCCCTTCCCCCTCACATACCACCTTAAGTAATCCCTTACTAATTACAGAGCACTGATGGCATAGGGAAGAAAAAGGTTGGGAACCACTGTGCTGAATGTTAGGCATTTAGATTTTGTTGGAGAATTGTAGAGAACCATTGTCTGTCTTGTGAATCTGATAAAAAGTGGGACAATTTCTGTGATTTTCAGTATTTTCTTTCAAATTCTCCATTGCTTCCATATGCATAGCTTAAAAAAAACTCAGGTAAGTCAAAGATAGGAAATATATTTGAATATTTGTTGGACACTCAACATCTCCTCACTTGTCAGGAAGGCACAACAGTTACTGCACTTTCTGAGAAGACTGAAGTGGACAAGGCTACTGACCATCATTATGTCAAGCCAGCTGCATCACAATGTGGATCAGTTGCTGCAGAGAAATAGATTGGACCATAAGAGTGGCCGAGAGGATCACTGGAGTCTCCCTAACCCCATCGATGTAATCCACCAGGGTGGAGAGGGTGGGCAAAATCATTGAGGACCTCTTCCACCTTGCACACAGCACCTTTCAGCTGCTGCCACTGGGGAAGAAATAAAGGGGTGTCAGAGCCAGCACCGCCAGGCAGAAGATCCACTTCATACCACAGGCAGTAGGCACTTTAGGTGGGCAATTGGCCTGCATGAAAAGCAGCAAGTTTAGGCAATATGTGACTGTTCTGAGGCCACCTGAATGTGCAGGAGGCGCTCTTGAGTCGAGCTACGTAACCCTCCTCCAAGAGGGATAATCAGCTGAATGCAGCTGGCTGAAAGCGGATGTTAAAGGGTCAGGCTGCTGATCACAGCTGACACTGGGCAGGAGACAGAGTGTGCTCAGAGCCGCATCCTGCGCAGCTGTGTCCTTCAGGTGGCCAACGTTGCGCTTTAAACGCTGCCACCTGAATGGCAATTTAAAGGGCTGCTTCTGCTTCTTCAGGCGCATTCTTAGCATAGAATGCACCTGAAAAAGCCAAGTGAGAATGATAAACAACCTAAGGAACTGCTCAGACTAACCCATCCGAGACTCTCATTTGCACAAAGCATTAGCTATTTATTTGATTTTATAGATAAAATCCTTGCATACATTTTATTTGTCTATACGTGAGTTGTGTGTCTGCATGTTTCGCACTGAAGCTGGAGAATGCTGTTTTGTTAGGTTGTAATTGTACAATTAGATGACAACAAATTTGACTTGAAAAACATATCGAGTGAAAACTCCTGTGTTTACAGTTGAGGACCCAGCAATTTGGGCCTCCTCTTCCTCACTGTCCTTTACTTATCTGTGCCATAGTGGGACAGCAGCTCCTGTGCAGGTTTCACCAAGGACTCCAATTTCCTCCCACGTGACGAAGACGTGCAAGCAAGTAGGTTAACTGCAAATAGCTCTGAGTTTAAGTGACTGGCAGAAGAAATGGCGGGGGGGGGGGGGGTTGGAGGGAAGAGGAGGAGGAAAATTGAAAGGGATGCAAGAAGAAAAATGAGACAAGTGTACTTAATGGTCACCATGTGGCGAAGAGCTTGTTTCCATTCTTTATGACTCAGAGCTATTAATCATTTTAATAGGGTTTAATTAGAATTATGCAAAATACCCACCTCTCTTCATGACCCTTGGACATCATCCAATTGACCACCAAAGCTGATTAGTCATGCGGGAATGGCTGTCCATATTTCTTTTCCTTTACCTCTCCATTTTGTTCCATTAACTCCCTTATAAGAATAACCAAATTTTTGTTGAATGACAACATTGTCTGACTGGCTTAATGCAACCTAGATTGTATACCTAAAATGGATGGGAGGGGGGGGTGGGGGGGTGGCTTGGGAGGAGGGAGGGGGGGGGGGGAGAAAAAGTCACTGTATATGTGTGAAAAAGAAAAAGTGTATATCATGGCTAACGTGATTTATGGTGTGAAAAATAAAAAATTTAAAAAAGAAAAAAAAAAATGTGGATTTTTGTCAGAAATAAATTGTCATTCAATAAAAATGAATTGAAATGGGACATTATCATTTATAGATATATATAATGTACTAAAATGAGAAAATTCAGCAAAATACTAAGGTTTTACTGAATAATTATCATGTAGATTTGTTTACATTATCTATTAAGTGGTTCTTGAATTAATGTCCCACCAAGAGTTCCATTTCTGGAGCACTGTTTATTTAGCAGTGAATTCCAGAAGGCAAAACCAAGTTAATGGAATTGCAATGCATAAAGTAGCCTCATTAAATCACTTTATAAGCATAAAAAAAAGAATAACCAAATTTAACTAAATATCAGATTCAATGCAGAAGCATCAGCAATGATCTATAGAGCTAATTAGACCATTTCTCTCTTTAAATACTTTACAATATTTTGAAACACAGGAATTACTTAAAAAAAAATAGGTTCTAGTAAAGTCACCCTCAACCAGAAATGGAGTTCTCTTTTCGGTCGGTGCTGCAGGGCCGTCGTCGGGTGTCTGCTTGTGGTTCCGCCCCCGTGAAGATTTACAAGTGTATTATTTTGGGAGATGAGATGTTCTGTGATATCTATAAGATCGAGGAAGATCCGAAGAGCATCACTTACGAGGTGGAGGGGAAGCTCATTTGCAGAGCAGAAGGAGCGATTGATGACTCTTTAATTGGTGGCAATGCTTCACAAGAATGTCTGAGAATCACACTGTCAGCGGTGTTGACATTGTATTGAATCACCATCTCAAAGAATTGACTTTCAGCGAAGATAACTGCATGGTTTACATAAAGCAGTACCTGAAACGCCTGAAAGAAAGAGTTCTAAAGGAAATCCCAGAAGGATTAGAAGATTTTAAGGTGACTGTTTTAAACATTCTCAAAAAAAGTTTGGAGACTATCATGTTTTATTCAGGTGAGAGTATGAACTAGGAAGGCACAATTGGATTATTAGATTACCGTAATGATGAAACTCTATATATGATTTTCTTCAAGGATGGTTTGGAAATTGAGAAATGTTAAATCTGCTGCCTGCAATTCATCATGTTGAATTCATCAATCCTAATGACCTGAAATGTTCCTGTTACCTGCAATAAAACTTGGATCTGATATCACTGAGCTGATTTATTGCAAATGAACATTGTTTTAACTGAGTGCATTAATCCCCTTTTTTGCCTGTTTGATTTACATTGGGATACAGACTGCTTCTGAAATTGGTTGTTCTTAGTATGGGAACATTGGATCTTTGCATCTGACCCATATCTAGTGCTGGATATTGATGTAACTTCCAGGCTCCCAAAAAAAATCCTTAATTCATGATTTGAACAGCATAAGAATTGAGAGGGGAGGAATGAATCCTCGGGTTAAAATAGGATCTGTGCAAGTTGATGTAAATAAGTGGTTCAATAAATGTAGTAGTGTTGTCTATTCAGATGGATTCTGCATTGATAATTGTCTATAGATCCCAACATTCTTGAGCTGAATAGAAAGGACACAGCATATGTGTTAAATGTTCAGGGCCCTGCATGGCTGGAAGGTGTAACTTTAAAAAAAAGTAGTTTTACTAGGCCATAACTTGTCACCTGTGGGTGCCAATTGTCATTCAGGTGTGGTTAAATCTATTTCAACGTTCAGAAATTGCCAAGTTTTTGAAAGTTTATATTAATAGGCTAGATTACCATTAGGTTTAAGTAGAGAAGCAGCCAAGTTTCACCAAGACATGCTTGAGTGAAAAGATGGTTGTCAGCTCTTGATTTGTTTGCCTTTTGTAGCCCAGTAAATGCACTTGACAAAAGTTGAACTACACCTGAAATTAATTGTTACTGCCATGAAGTTTTCTTGTTACACTAAAACAATCAATTTCATTTCTCTGGCAGGGCCAATGAAGTGATGCGTATGCTAAGTTGCAGTTAAAATACTCTAATAGTAGATGCCTCAAGACAAGAAATGCATATCTTAAATCATTTTGAGTCTACACAGAAATAAAAGTTGTTTGGCAATCTGTTAAATTTTGCCTGTATTAATATACAGGGTTTTGAATCAAACCAAGCAAATTCAGGGCAAAAGAACCTGCTAAAGGAACTCAGCAGATCAAGCAGCAGTGGGAGAAAATTTTTTTTAAAGAAGGTCATGTCTCTTGCATGGTGCAACCAATCTGCACTTGGCATTGTTGGATCTTAAAAGTGCAGTGGATTGTAACATTGGAATAAATTTATCTTAATGTGGAGTTGAACACAAGTTTACGGACAATCAGCAACATGTTAGTAGGTTGTGCATCTCAATGACGGTATGGTCATCAGATTTATCTATACTGTTTGGGTTGTAAATTGTAAGACCCAGGCCAAAACCAAAGCACTAGATAAATTAACAGAATGGTACAAACAAGGGGGCTTACAGCTACCAAACTTTAAGAATTATTATAGAGCAGCACAATTAAGATGCCTATCAGATTTTTATCAAACCAGGGAAAAACCAGATTGGACCAGATGAGAGCTAGATAAAATAGGGGAGAAGGTATCTGAACTTATACTATATAAGTGGGATGAAAAGCTGGTGCAACATGGGAATTCACCAGTACTGCACCATCTGCCCAACATTTGGAAGAAGATTCATGGAGAAAGGAATAAAACAAATGATCAACTACCAAAATTAATATTGACGCAAAATCAACTAATCCCTTTCACAATAGATAACCATTCCTTTAGAGAATGGGAGAGAAAAGGGATCAAAAGAATAGAAAATTGTTTTTCGGGAAATAAATTATTATCTTTTGAACAAATGAAGGACAAATATGGTATAACTCACGGTACAATGTTTGCATACCACCAACTGAAAACCTACTTGGGAAGGACAAATTAGGAAGCAGGCTGAGGTTACCAGAAGGAAGCAGTTTTGAATATGTGATTACAGACACAACGATAATTAAAAAAATTATAACAAACATGTACATCAAACTGCAAGAGAAAGAGAACGAGGAATAAGCTGTAAACCCAAACAAAAATGGGAACAAGATCTAAACATAAAGAATGAAACATGGGAAAAGCTATGCTCCGGAACTATGAGAAATACAATAAACACGAGGTTACGCATGATACAATATAATTGGTTACACAGGTTATTCACCACGCCCCAAAAGTTAAATAAATGGGACCCAACAGTATCAGATAGATGTTTTCACTGTAAGAAGGAAACGGGAACAACAATACATGCAATTTGGGCATGTGAGAAAGTGGAAAAGTTTTGGGAAGATCTAAACCAGATATTAAATAAAATCACAAAAAGCAATATACCAAAAAACCCAGAGATCTTTCTTCTAAGTAATATAAGAAGTAAAGAACTTGGACTCGATTTGGATGGAGCACAAAAAAGATTTATTATGATAGCCTTAGCTGTAGCAAAAAAATGTATTATGTATATAGAAATGAATAAATGTATTCCATTGGAAAAAATAACATATAATTTAAGAAACAACATCACAGCATTCGAACAAATTTGGGAACCGTACATGGAACACCACAGAGAAGTCCTACCGTGAACCTCCACCAACTAAAATGACAGAAGGAGAAGAAGATGAAATGATCTGACCCAGTATGTAAAAGTAGAAGACACAAATTTCTTGTTTATTTTCATTGTGTGATGACATTGTTTAAAGGGTTTAATGTATCATATAGGTTGAATGTTGAGTGGGTGGGGAGGGGGGGTGAAGGAGGGAGGGAATTAAAAGAGGAGAAAATGACACTGTGTATATTCAAGAGGGAAATGTTTATGTGTATTTTGGTCAATGTGGTTCATAGTGTGAAAAATTTAAAAAAAATAAAAAAAAAAGAAAGTGGAGATAGAAGGTTTGAATAACCAGAGCTAATGTAGCCATGATTCACAGCAATGACCCAACTCAGACAGAACAAGCCAGGGAGCATGTGCTCCTCGACACCTTCCCTTACTTACCCCTTCAACAGCACCCCAGCAAGAAACATCAAGCCAGAGTCTCAGGTACCGTCTCTAACCTCATTACTTCTGGTCATCTCCCTCTCATGGCCTCTAACATCATTGTTTCCCATCCATGCAATGCCCGGCTCTACATCCTACCCAAGATATACAAATCCAATTGTCCAGGAATACCCATTGTTTCTGCATGTTCCTGCCCCACTGAACTAGTATCATCTTACCATGACTCCATTTTTCCACCTTGGTCCAGTACCTTGGTCCCATGATGATGGCGCTGCCGGAGCCGCTGTAGCAGTAGCGTTGCCATGGTGTGGACCCACAGAGAGCTAGGGAGCAGAGATGTAGGCTCCCGTGAGATCCAGCCACCCAGTCGATTATCATTGGCTCAATATAGGCTTGGAACACCCTGTTGATGGAGCCAATGGAGGTTTTTATTTGATACCCCGTGATGGTGGCACCTATTAATTGGCAGCAGCGTGAGGTGCTGCAGACTCCAGGGAAGTGGAGGCCTGGAGCAGGGCACCAGAGGATGGGAAGATCATCCCCTGTCTGAGAAGAAGTGGAAGAGATGACCCACGGGACTGTGACCACAGAGGTGGACCTGTGAGGAGGCTCTGCGGCGGGGAGATGGTGACTCCAGGCGAGGAGCTCTCAGAAGCTGCAGGCTACTGGAGGCTGCTGTTGGGAGACTTGCACTGGGCTATGGACTGCTGGAGACGGGCTTGAACTGACTGGAAGGGTACCAGCTGTCGGAACTGGGATGTGAGAGGATGCCAAGGGCACTAAAGTGTCCTTGACCATGTTGGAGGTTCGGATCTGGAGCTCAGGTTGCTAATGGTTTGAACTGGACTCTAAGTGGCTGGAGAGACTGTGGAAGCGCTGGAGGCAAATCTATGGATACTCAGTGACTCTGGTTGGGGGTCACTCTTTTGGTTTTCCTTCTCTGACTGTAAGAGGCACTTAGGCAATTTCTGCTGGTGGTGAATCAGTCTGCCTTGCAGCTGGCAATAAGGAATTTCATGCAATATAATATTGTTTTATTACTATGGCAATACATTGAATCTTGAATGACTACCGACATCTGTGATGCCTCATATGCCTTCCATCTCTTCAATGACATTCAATTCTCTAAACCTGACTGCCTCATTTTCACTATGGATGTCCAATCTCTCTACAATTCCATCCCCAATACAGAAGGTCTCAATGCTCTTCATTTCTTTCTGAACAACAGATTGAACCAGTCCCCCTCCACCAACACACTCCTCTGTCTGGAAGAACTTGTTCTCACCCTCAATAACTTCTCCATTGACCAAAGCCATTGACCAAGGCCATCCCTGCCTTTTTGGTGGCTTTGTGGAGCAATCATTATTACAAAGCCTACACAGACAGGAGCTCCCAAACTTTTCCTTTGCTCCAATGATAACTACATTGGTGCTGCCCTCATCCATGATGAGCTTGTCAACTTTATTCTGCTGCTAACTTTAACCCAGACCTTAATTTCACTGGATCAGTCTCTGGCAACTCCCATTTCTTGATCTCTCTCTCTCTCTCTCTCTCTCCCTCCATCTAGGGAGCCAAACTATCTAGACATTTTCTACAAACCGAACAGCTCCCTCATCTACTTCAATGACACCTCGTCACACCCTGCCCCATGTAAGGATTTTATTCCTTTCTCGCAATTCCTCTGTCTCAGTCACATCTACTGGCAGGACAAGACCTTCCATGAGAGATGCCCTCCTTCTTGCAACACCATTGTTTTCCCTCTTCTTCTCAGCCCTCACCCACATATCCTCCATTACCCAGACATCTGCCCACACACACAAGAAAAAGATTCCCCTTGTCCTCACCTACTACCCACCTAGCCCTCACATCCAACATATTATCCTCTGCAATTTCCATCACTTACAACATGATCCCACCACCAGACATAGCTACCTTTCTCCTCCCCTCTCTGCCTTCCATGGGGACCACACCCTCTGTGACTCCCTTGTCCACTCATCCCTTCCCACTAATTGCCCCCTTGGCACCTCTCTCTGTGGCCGTAGGAAGTGCCCTCTTGCACCCACTCTCCTCATTTGGGGCCCAAAACAAGCCTTCCAAGATTCACGTGAATCTGCTGGGTTCATTTAGTGCATCTGATCCTCTCATTGTGGTCTTCTATACATTGGAGAGACTGGACGCAGACTGGGAGATTGGTTCTTTGAGTAACTTTATGTATCTGTATCAATGACAGGGATCTCCCAGTAGCCAACCATTTTAATCCTGCATCCCAGACCCGCGCCAACAGAACAACCTCATGCACGGCCAAACCAGGGCCACCAGTAAATTGGAGGAGTAACACCTAATATTTCAACTGGGCACTCTCCAACTGGATAGCATTAACATTGACTTCTCTGCTTTCTGCTAGACTACTCCTCGTTCTCCCTCTCTTTTCTATCCCTCTGTCTCCTTTCCTCCAGTTCTCCTGCCTCTTTACTCTCCATTCCCAGAGCTATTTATTTCCCCTCCCCCCCCATTTT
Source organism: Narcine bancroftii (assembly GCF_036971445.1). NCBI lineage: Eukaryota > Metazoa > Chordata > Chondrichthyes > Torpediniformes > Narcinidae > Narcine > Narcine bancroftii. Next base: position 112,262,203 of record NC_091469.1, read on the forward strand.
CTCTTGGGCCCTTCCTCCCTTACCTACCTATTACCTCTTCTCTGTGGGCCTGTGGTTCTCTCCCTGACCACAATTCTCCTCCCCCCCCCCACCACTTTATGCAGCTGCCTGCCTACATTTTGATCATACCTTAATGAAGGGCTCAAGACGAAAACATCAGTTATGTATCTTTATCTTTACTATAGATAGTACGCTGCCTGACCTGCTGAGTTGCACCAGTATTTTGTTTTTACTGCATCTGCAGACCTTCATGTTTCACTCCTCCACATTGGGACTGTTTAGCAATTATCCAAATCTCACTCACTCCTTGTCCCAGAAAACATTGAATGCAAAATCCTCCACATCAAATTTCCCCCAGCTTTCTTCCTTCAGATACACTTCAAGCCTTCAAATTCTGCCTTTTTTAATGTTGTCCTCTGCCACACCTCACTGCTGGAACCACTTGTTGTAGACCTCGCTGAGTCACTGTGTATCTCACCCTAAACTCCCCTTTTGTTCTTCACCGGCTTCAAAGTATCTCCTCAAAATCTATCGAGCAAACTTTCAGTCACTCCTTCTAATGTTTCTTTCCAAGGCGGAGTATCCACTCCCCTACTTATTCCAATTTATTTTTTCTTTCTGCCCATGACCTTTTTAAAAATGTTAACAGCACCAATATTTGGGACAAGTTGCTGTTGATTTCTGGGAGCGAGCCAATTTCCCCTCTGGGTGTCTGAAGAGTAATCCTGCAGAATGCTAATGTGTTAATAGCACTCAAATGTCTTGAGTCTGCTTATTTAGCTAATTGTTCACAGCAGGTAGGGAGAAAAGGATTGTAATGAAAATGAAAACTTGTGTATACCGTACTTGCAATCCAGAGGGAATAAAAACAAGTAAAGTGGATTCTCACTAGGAGAGACAGACATTCTGAAAGCTTTTAAAAAGATTCAAAGTACATTCCAACATATTTACAGCCTTTACAAGATTGAGTGAAGCAGAGAATTAAGAATGACAGACAACATTAAAAGGAAATACCGGTACAGGTGTGAAGCTGTAGATTATTGGTTCTAATACTCAATACACCTCTGCATGTTTGTCTTCATAACATCTAATAGATCTCCATAACAGTGCTCTCTACTGCCACTGACATAATTGGCAATTGTTAACGAATTTTTGGATTATTTTCATCAAGAAAATCATAGCAGCAGCTTTAGCATTGCTGTTTGTGCTTTGCCCTGCAACATTCAACAGGGAGAATGCTTCCTTAACAGAGATTTCAGACAGCGCTTCTGATCAGTTAATCATTTTTATTTCACCAGACTCCTGAAATAGGGGATCTATTTTGAGCTGTCAGGGAAAGGAAATTATATAATGAACTAAGGGAAAGATTCAAGCATGTTCTCGAAGGTTCTTTGAAGAAATGCAACATCCCCATTCACCTGGGGATAGTTTTGAGAATTTTGAAAGTCCACCCATCAATGATGATGAGTTTATTGTCATATATCGTACATAAGTACAATGTATGTGTGAACTGAAGTTCTTACTTGCTTACCTGCACGCCATTTAGAGCTGATGAAAATGACAAAATCACCTTTCAAACTAGGAAACCAATGAACCTGTCAGGCACCTGCCCCATCTGTGGAAGGGTCCCACTTTGGCCTCATTAGCCACCTCAGTCCCCTGTGTGGAAACAAGTCTTCTTCAATCCCAAAAGACTGCTCAAGAAGAAGTAATAGGAGCAGAGGGCTGGTAAGAAAACATGGGAGCTCAGCAAGCCAACAAGGCAGGAAATAGTGGGTGAAGTGAGGAAGGAGGTCATCTCTTCAGCTACTTGTTAAACCCTTATAGACACCAGAAGTAGGGTGGACAACTGGGTTGTATAACTTCCTAGAGGAAGGAGATGGAATAAGCGGTAAGAAGATGAGTGTCCATAGTTATTTGAAGAGGAAATATTTTACATTGGAGGTATCTCCTGTCTGTCGTAAAATTGTTCCTATGGATTGAAGTGTGATCTAACCATTTAAGAAAGGGCAGAGAGGAGAAAATTGGAAACCACTGATCATTTACCTTAACATCAGTAGTAGAGAAAATGCTGCCATCTGTAATGAAGTATGCAACAGTGGAACATCTTGAAAGGAATAACATGAGTGAACAGTGTCAACATGGATTTATGAAATGGATATTACTTTTGACAGATCTACTGGAGTTTTTTGGATGATGGGGGAGAGTAACAAGTGAATGAATGGATTTTGATTTTATAAGGAACTTTGGTCAGCAAGATTAGAACGCTTGGAGTTTAGGTAAATATATTGAGCCGAATTCATGATCAGACAGAAATCAAAGAATGGGGAAAAATGTTTTTTCCTACTCTAGCTCTGATAAATGAGGTGCTGCAGGAATCAGCTTGCGAACAGTCGGTTGAAAGGATGAAATGCCACATTTTCAAGTTTGGTGAGATTGTGAGCGGGGAAGAGAATTTTAAAAAGATTTGTAAGGTTAAAATTGAGAAAGAACAAGGAAAAGGCAAAATGATGTGGAAAAAAAATTGAAAGAATGCCCTGGTGTAACTGAACAAAATGGTAAGTTGAACACAGGGCAGGACTTAATTCAGTAAATGGTAGGTCCCTGGAGGGTGTTGAAGAGCAGAGAAATTTAGCGGTACAGGTATATTGTTCCATGAAAGTGGCAACACAGGCATAAGGAATCTAAAGGTGTTTTGCCAGGGCAATGAATACAGGAGCTGGGACATCGTGTTACAATATATGACAGTGATGAGTCCAGACTTGGAGTTTTGTATGCCATTCTGGTCATCCAGCTACAGGAAAGAATCATTAAGTTGGAAAAGGGTGCAGAAAAAATTCATGGGTATGTTACCAGCATAGGCAAGCTTGAATTCTAGGAACCCATGCAATCTCCACTCTTATCATACAGGACAATGAAGATTTTTCTTCCTGAACACTTTTGGGTGTATTTTATGGATTTTGGGCTCCTGATCTTAAAATGTCCCTATCACCTACCATTTTTAAAATATAACCTATTCTCTGTGATTTCCTGTCATATTTTTGTCTACTAGTATATTGCCCACAAAGTAAGTTGTTTTGAGCAGTCTACTTGAAGTCTACTTAAAGCACACTAAACCACGAAGTACTAACATGTCGATGAAAATTTATTTTCTGCATTCGCACTTGGACTTCTCCCCCGCTGATCTTGGTGCAGTCAGTGACGAGCATGGTGAAAGATTTCACCAGGACATTGCGACCATGGAAAAAGGATATCAGGGCCACTGGAATCCATCAATGCAGGCCGACTATTGCTGGAAACTAGCACACAGGAGCTGAGTACAAACAAAATTCAGTGGCAAAACATTTTTAGGTCAGTTGAACTAACACAATGTGTCAGTATCATTATGCAATTAAACATGCTAAATTGAATGAATTGAATAAATTAAGTTAATTTAATGTTTCTCCAGCTTCCTACATAATACAGGTAGTCCTTGACCAATGACCTATGTGAGTTACGTCCACCCACACATAGTTTGAAAAAAAACTTTATAAAAGCAACTGTATTTTGTACCAAAAATATTGTATACAGTGCTCCCCACTCCTGGCTGCAGTCTGAACTCCCTGTTCCTTGTGGCAGGCCGAGGTCCCTGTTCCCCCAGCAGCCTGAGGTCCTCATTAAAGGTTCATTTATTGAATGTTGCATGACCTCAGGCATGCGCGGTGGATTGAATCTGACTTACAACCAAACCCAAGTTGCATTCAATCCTTCGGTCCTCATTATGGTTGTAAATACAGCAAATCTGAGACTATCTTTGTGTTCAACTTGAAATTGTCTGTCATAATTCCCAATATTTTTTTCAGGAAACAAACCTTTTGGAAAAAAAAATTGTTGTCCAGTATTTTAATTCCTGGATTGGCTGAGACTTTTCTCCCTGCAGCGTAGAAGGCTGATGGGGACATTATCGAGTCATGAGGGAAACAGATAAGGGAAATATTAATGAAGAAGTTGATATTGAGCAGTTTCTGTCTGTATTAATTTGAATTTAGAAGATCGATCATATTGAAACATATATAATTTGGGAGGAGATAACAAGGTGGAACAGTAAAATTATGTTCCTATATTTGGGGGTTGGAGTGGGGCAAGTATCAAGGACAATATGGCAAAAGGATAGTTATCAGTTTTAGATAGAGATGAATTTGTTCCCACAGAAAATCATAACTGGAACTTTCTAGAGGTGTGGAGGAAGGAAGAATAATTGAATATAGGTAAGTATTGGTATCTGTTTAAATAGATATTTAAACTACAAAGAGTCAAACACTCAGTCGGGTGGGTGAGAAAATGGTGCTGAGAGCATAACTGAACCAACAGATCTTATTAGCCAAAATTCCCCTATTGCTTATGCTCTTAGAAAATTTGAACCAATGATGTAGAACCATTCTGAAACTTATTATTGACTAGAAGCTGGACGTGTCACATAATTACCATGAGGAGGTCTGAGGTTTTGTCTCCTGCAACAGGTGACTCAAATCCTTATTCCCCAAAGTTTTGCCACCATTTGCAAGGTTCAAGACAGGAGAATAATGGAATGCACCACTGGATAAGTGCAATATCAAAAATTCTAAAGAATCCCAATATCATCCAATGACAAAGTAACTGTTTGTTTGGCACCCCTTCTATCACCTTGAACATTTACTCCTCCATGGTCAGAGCATTACGGCTGTTGTATGTATGATCACAAGATAAAGGAACAGAAGTAGGCCATTTGGTCCATTGAGTCTGCTCCGCCACTCCACCGTGAGCTAAAATCATTCTCACATCTAGTTCCAATTTCCAGCCTTTACCCCATATCTCTTGATATCCTGACTAATTAGATACCTATCAATCTCCTTCTTAAACTCCCTCAATGATTGGGCCTCCACAGCTGTATGAGACAATGAATTCCATCAATTCATGACCCTCTGGGTAAAGGAATTTCTCCTCATCTCTGTTTTAAATGAGTACCCTCTTGTTCTGGACTCATCCACCAAGGGAAACGTCTTATTCACATCTACTCTGTCTAATTCTTTCAGCTTTCAGAATGTTTCTATGATGAATACAGTATGGTCTGCAAGTTTCAATAGATCAACTTAGTAAGGTTTCTTTAGCAGCATCTCCCAAATTGGCAATGTCCTCCACCTAGAAGAAAAAGGACACTATCACCTACAGGATCCCCTCAAAGTGGCCCACCATTCTGACTTACAAACATATCTTTGGTTCTTCATTGCAACCAGTCAAGATCTTGGAAGTCCTTACCCATCATCTTCTCAGAGAAAGGTCTTCAGTGTCTACGGACCATGAAAATCTAGCAGCCAGTTAGTGCACATCATGTTCCCATTGGCAGATATCTGATAAGGACAAAATAATATGCTTTTAATCTTGATGCTGACTTGTGAAATACATTTATACATATAAGTATAGTTTGGCTTGGCTTTGTGGACGAAGATTTATGGAGGGGTATGTCCACGTCTGCTGCAGGCTCGTTGGTGACTGACAAGTCCGATGCGGGACAGGCAGGCATGGTTGCAGCGGTTGCAAGGGAAAATTGGTTGGTTTGGTTTGGGTGTTGGGTTTTTCCTCCTTTGTCTTTTGTCAGTGAGGTGGGCTCTGCGGTCTTCTTCAAAGGAGGTTGCAGCCCGCCGAACTGTGAGGCGCCAAGATGCACGGTTGGAGGCGATATCAGCCCTCTGGCGGTGGTCAATGTGGCAGGCACCAAGAGATTCCTTTAAGAAGTCCTTGTAACTCTTCTTGGGTGCACCTCTGTCTCGGTGGCCAGTGGAGAGCTCGCCATATAACATGATCTTGGGAAGGCGATGGTCCTCCATTCTGGAGATGTGACCCACCCAGCTCAATTGGGTCTTCAGCAGCGTGGATTTGATGCTTGCGGATTCTGCCAGCTCAAGTACTTCGATGTTGGTGATGAAGTCATTCCAATGAATGTTGAGGATGGAGAGGAGACAGCGCTGATTGAAGCGTTCTAGGAGCCGTAGGTGATGCCGGTAGAGGACCCATGATTCAGAGCCAAACAGGAGCGTGGTTATGACAATGGCTCTGTACACGCTGATATTTGTGTGTTTCTTCAGGTGATTGTTTTTCCAGACTCTTTTGTGTTGTCTTCCAAAGGCGCTATTTGCCTTGGCGAGTCTGTTGTCTATCTCTTTGTCGATCCTTACATCAGATGAAATGGTGCAGCCGAGGTAGGTAAACTGGTTGACTGTTTTGAGTTCTGTGTGCCCGATGGAGATGTGGGGGGTGCTGGTAGTCATGGTGGGGAGCTGGCTGATGGAAGACCTCAGTTTTCTTCAGGCTGACTTCCAGGCCAAACATTTTGGCATGGCAGTTTCCGCAAAACAGGACGTCATGCGCTGGAGAGCTGGCTCTGAATGGCCAACTAAAGCGGCATCGTCTGCAAAGAGTAGTTCACGGACAAGTTGCTCTTGTGTCTTGGTGTGAGCTTGCAAGCGCCTCAGATTGAAGAGACTGCCATCCGTGCGGTACCGGATGTAAACAGCGTCTTCATTGTTGATGTCTTTCATGGCTTGTTTCAGCATCATGCTATAGAAGATAGTAAAGAGGGTTGGTGCGAGGATGCAGCCTTGCTTCATGCCGTTGTCAATGGAGAAGGGTTCGGAGAGCTCATTTCTGTTTCTGACCCGACCTTGTTGGTTTTTGTGCAGTTGGATAAACATGTTTTTTTTTTGTTTTTGTTTTTTTTTTGTTTTTTTGTTTTTTTTTTACACCATAAATCACATTAGCCATGATATACACTATTTCTTTTTCACACATATACAGTGACTTTTTCTCCCCCCCCTCCTCCCAAGCCACCCCCCCACCCCCCCCTCTCATCCATTTTAGGTATACAATCTAAGTTGCATTAAGCCAGTCAGACAATGTTGTCATTCAACAAAATTACACCAGAAATTCTACTGAGTCCATTCTTTTCTTTCCTTCTCCTTCCATCAACTTAGGTAATGTTTGTCCCCGGTAGGTTTTCGCTATTGTATTTAATGTAAGGCTCCTATACTTGTTCGAATATTTCAATATTATTTCTTAACCTATATGTTATTTTTTCTAATGGAATACATTTATTCATTTAAATTTAGTAGTTTCTTCCTTTTTAATTTGGTTATGTATTCCATTAATATTTAAAGACATATAGTTCAGCGTAGCCCTTTTATATTTTGTTTATCTTCTCTTTCCGTTTTTCCATCATTACCTTTCCTCCTTTTCCATTTCTGTTTTCTTATTTTCAACACTTTATAAGACAACATTTCTACAACATCCAACATTTTCCTTATTCTCCTATTTCTATCTTATTTATCCCCAATCTCCCCTTCACCTCCTGAGTTGTCCTTTATCCCTTGTCGGACAACCACATCTCCCCTCTCCATTTGGATTTGCGAATCCACTCGCAAGCGTCAACTGATTTTGCAGTGACCGCTATTTCCCCCCACCCCGCCTCCCCCAGAAAAGATTTCACTTTTCATATGTCACAAAGGTCACTCTTTTAATTCCCTCCTTATTCTCTCTATTCCATTACCTTCCCTTATTAATTCTTGTCTATACTATCTATATTTTCCTCTAAGTACAGATACATTCATGTATGCTCATTGTCTCTATTCACTCTTATACCTCTTTACCCGCATACATATCAATCGTGATCATTTTTACTCTCATTACCCGTCTTCATCCCTCAGTCTATTTTTGTCTTTACCCACATACATATCAATCGTGATCATTTTTACTCTCATTACCCGTCTTCCTCCCTCAGTCTATTTTTGTAATTGTTCTGCAAATTTTCGTGCTTCTTCTGGATCCGAGAATAGTCTGTTTTGTTGTCCTGGAATAAATATTTTCAATACCGCTGGATGCTTTAGTATAAATTTATACCCTTTCTTCCATAAAATCGCCTTTGCTGTATTGAACTCTTTTCTCTTCTTTAGGAGTTCAAAACTTATATCTGGATAAATGAAGATGTTTTGCCCTTTATACTCCAGAGGTTTGTTGCCCTCTCTTACTTTTTCCATTGTCTTCTCCAGTACCTTTTCTCTTGTAGTATATCTTAGGAATTTTACTACAATAGATCTTGGTTTTTGTTGTGGTTGTGGTTTAGAGGCCAATACTCTATGTGCCCTTTCTATTTCCATTTCTTGCTGTAGTTCTGGACATCCTAGGGTCTTAGGGATCCACTCTTTTATAAACTCCCTCATATTCTTGCCTTCTTCATCTTCCTTAAGGCCCACTATCTTTATGTTATTTCTTCTGTTATGGTTTTCCATTGTATCTATTTTTTGAGCTAGTAGTTCTTGTGTCTCTTTAGTTTTTTTATTAGATTTCTCCAATTTCTTTTTTAAGTCTTCTACCTCCATTTCTGCTGCTACTGCCCGCTCTTCCATCTTGTCCATTTTCTTTCCCATTTCTGTTAAGGTCATCTCCATTTTATTTATTTTCTCTTCTGTGTTGTTTATTCTTTTTCTTAAATCCTTAAATTCCTGTGTTTGCCATTCTTTAAATGACTCCATGTATCCTTTAAAAAGAGCAAGTATATCCTTTACCTTGCCTTTCTTTTCTTCTTCTATTTCACCGTACTCTTCCTCTTCCTCTTCTTCTTCCTCTGGGTTGACCATCTGTTGTTTCTTTGGTGCCCTTTCCTCCTCTTCTTTCTTGTTTCTATTGTCTTCTGTGGTCTCTTCTTGCTGCAGGTGTTCTGCAGCTGTCGTTGCCGGCTGTGGAGATCGACTCCCCAGCTGGTCCCCCCTTCCGTCGGTGTGTTTTTTTCATTTGCATCGCGCATGCGCGAAGTATCGCGCATGCGCGGTTGCGCACTTTTACTCGGCTCTGCGAGCCATTTTTGTAGTCCATTATTTACCGACCTGAGGGAGCGGGTTTCTCTCTCCGCAGCGGGCCTCTTCGGACAGGTAAGGCCTTCACCTTTTTCCTCCTTTGTCTTCTCTTCCTCTCTTCTTACCGTTGCTTTCGATTTTTCTTTTTTTGTCGCCATCTTCTTTCCACCTTTATACTCACTTTTCTGTAACTTTTATTTCTGTGCCTTTGTGTTTTCCTTTGTTTTTCCCGACTTTTCTGGAGAGGGCTGGAGTTCACCGTCCGGCCACTACTCCATCACGTGACTCCCTCGGATAACCATGTTGAGGAATTTGGGGGGGGGGGCATCCGAGGCGCTCTAGTATTTGCCAAAGCCCTTTCCTGCTCATGGTGTCAAAGGCTTTGGTGAGGTCAACAAAGGTGATGTAGAGTCCTTTGTTTTGTTCTCTGCACTTTTCTTGGAGCTGTCTGAGGGCAATGACCATGTCAGTAGTTCCTCTGTTTGCGCAAACGTCACACTGTGATTCTGGGTGGACATTTTGGTGTGTATAAGTATACACACACACACACACACATATAATATATATCTATATTTATATATATATATTTAGATATATATATATATCCATCTTCTTTAACCTTTTATCATCCATTTTATCATCCAAATCACAGAACTTCCATCAGTGCAGGGTTCTCTCTGCACAGCAATGAAACCTCAGATCACGTCTCTGGTGTGCGATTGGACCCTTCAACGTCTGACTTAGAATGGGGAGAGAAGTCCTCTGAACCACAATTGGTTATATCATTGAAGACTTGGTCACTAAGTTAAAACTCTGTCCCAATCCCTTTGCTAATGGTCAAACTTGCACTTGGATTCATGGTTCAGTGTGTTCTGCTTGCTTCGGACAACAGCATAATTCTGTCACTATCTCAAAAATCCAGTAGATTAGCTGTGAGTTTTTGATAAATGTGGAGCTCAGCAGACAGTAACCACGAAGGGTACTGTCTATATGAACACAGAAAAGATTAACAAATGTCATTACTCTTGCCTTTTCTCATTTGTGACTACTTCTCTTGGCCAAAGTGCAGAAATGATACTGGAAGTAAAATAGTGAGCAAACAAATGTCCTCTGCAGCAAATCTAACACAGAAATCATCAGACTTTATAGCAGACATCATATTTGCACTTCTACAAGCTAAGTGAGCCAACACATGGTCAGGGTTAGCTTCTTGGAGTAGGATTCTGGCAGTCACATACCTGCAATACCAAATTTCAACTGATGATGGCATTGTGTGGGCAGATGAGTTTAGAGACCAGTTCTGTTAAAGACGCAGTGGATTTATAAAGAAAGTCTGCTTGTGTGCTAGACAAAATTTCCACATTTCGGACACTTATAGAGGAGAATAGTTGCCTGCCTGATTTCACAAATTGTTAATACTGTAGCCCTGTCTTGTGTAAATATGGATGAACAGAATCTGGAGTCATTCCATCACTTTAAAGGAGTCAGTTGTTTAACAGCTGTCACACGGGGTATTCTTTGTGGTATTTGGCACTATTTGGACAGGAGTGAAGATAATAGCCCTGTGCATAAAGAGTAGAACAGCTGAGGTCCTACCAGGGGTCAAGGATTCGTCCTGTCCGGCCAGGGGTCAAGTGTGCAGAAGCTGTAGTAGAAAGGGCCATTTTGCCAAGACATGCAGAGTCTCACCCCAGGCAAGAGGTGAACCCAGACGGACATACAAATAATTGTGGAGGCAGAGACATCGGCCGAGGGGCGGACAAAATGGACGACATGTTGAAAATGGCTCGTGTGAATGTGAATTTACACATGATAATGATCAGGAGAAACAAACTGAGACAATATATGCTTTTTCCATTAACAATAAACATGCAAATAAAAAGGTGCCAGTAGTGATTGGAGGTGTGAAGGTTGACATCATGGTGGGCAGTGGGAGCGACACCAACATCATAGACAGAGTATTATGGGATGAACTGAAAAAGTTGTTTCCATACACCTCATCGAAGCTGCTTCAAACAATTGGATACTTTAGAGCAGAGGTGGGTGTTCAGAGTAATCTTACACCACCTACCACGATGGCAGTTTGTTGTCATAGAGCTCACTTAGCTTGTAGAAGTGCAAATACCATGTCTGCTATAAAGTCTGATGATTTCTGGGTTAGTATAAGGGTATTAAAGGTTACGGAGAGAAGGCGGGGATGGGGCACAGAACTTTAAGATCAGCCATGATCTCGTTGAATGGCGGAGCAGGCTCGAAGGGTCGAATGACCTACTCCTGCTCCTATCTTCTATATTTCTATGTTTCTATGGTTCCCATCCTTTTTCTTCCAACTCACATACCACTTTAAGTATTCCCTATGCCATAGGTGCTTTGTGATTAGTAAGGGATTGCTTAAGGTGGGATGTGGGTGGAAAGAAATAAATTTGAAAACCACTGTTTTAATCATGCCTAATTGACTTGTTATATGCATGGTTTCATAACTCCAAAGGAAATGGGCCAATGACAATTTTTCTCAGACAAAATATTTCTGTAACAATTGGGTCTAGAGCAATGGTTCTCAACCTTTCCTTCCCACTCACATACCACCTTAAGCAATTCCTTACTAATCACAGAGCACTAATGACATAGAGAATACTTAAAGTGGTATGTGAGTGGGAAGAAAAGGTTGGGAACCACTGTCATAGAGGAACGTGGGGAATCTCTACTGAGACGGTGCAGGCAATGGGTGTATTACTTATAGGCCTGGATGTGAACTCAGTGCAATCCTATATTGATCTGAAGGAGGAATTCTGGTCAGTTTATGAAGGATTTGAAAACTAATGGACAGGCAGATCAAACTAAAAATAGATTCAGAGGTCAGGCCAGTATCACAACCCATGAGAAGGACACTGTTTGGGCTGAGGGAGAAAGTAGAAGCAAAAATACACAAACTTATCCATCAAAACATAATTGAACCAGTGGAGGAACCAACACTTTGGGTCAGCCCAGTGGTTGTAGTCCTGAAACTCAATGGAGAGATCAGACTAGGTATTGATATGAGGAGAGCAAACAAAGCAGAAGTGAGGGAAAGGCTCCCCATTCCTACAGTGGATGAAGTTCTACAGGAACTATCGACAAGAAATAGGGTTTCCACCCACTAGAACTAGAGCCAGAGTCAAGGAAAATCACTACATTCATCACACATTGTGGATTGTTTAGATGCAAGAGGTGTAAATGCTGCTCCAGAGATCTATCAACATGAAATCCATAAAGTAATCCAAGGAGTTCCAGGCACAGCTAACATCTGAGATGATATCATTGTCCATGGTGCCACACGTGAGGAACACGATGAGAGACTTAGACAGACATTAGCCCGGTTGAGAGATGCTGGATTGACTGAATGCAGACAAAAGTTTGCTGGGTGTATCCAAGATGGTGTTCATGGGTCACAAGCTGACTAGTGAAGGGATCGATCCAACCGAAGGTAAAATCAAGGCAGTTGCAGAGGTTTGAGAACCAAAGAATGCAACAGAAGTGAGGAGCTTCCTGGGCCTAGTAAACTTTTGTGCCAAGTTCATACCAAATCTAGCAACTATTGCAGAACCACTGAAGAGGCTAACAAGAAAGATGCTCACTTTGTGTTCAGGCCCGACCAAAGGAAGGCATTTCAGACATGGAAAAGAAGCCTGATGAGTGCACATACATTGGGATATTTTGATCCAAAGTCTCAGACACAAGTCATAGCTAAGGCTAGCCCATTGGAACTAGGAGCAGTCCTAGTTCAGAAGCAAGGGGTACAATAGAAGGTGATTGCATATGTGAGCAAGTCACTTACTGATGTTGAAAGACGTTATTCACAGAGAAGGAGGTCCTGGGATTTGTATAGGGCTGCAAACATTTCCATGCTTGTCCATGTGGCATAGAGTTTCAGCTCTTAACTGATCACAGACCACTGGAAGCCATTTATTCTCCAAGATCGAATCCATGTGCTAGAATTGAAAGATGGATCCTGATACTACAACAATATCACTACAGGTGATTTACATAGTAGGGAAAAACAATATTGCCAATTCACTATCAAGGTTGCTGAAAGACGATGGAGTAAAGTACTCAACGCTTGAGATTGAGGCTGAATAATTTGTGAGATTTGTTTCAGTGAATGCTACACCACAGGCAGTACAAACCAGGGAAATCGAGGAGGAATCGTGCATGGACCCAGAACCGATGGACATTAGGGATCAGATCAACAGTGGTGACTGGAACAACTGTCAAAATAAAACCTATGTGGCCATCAGAGATGAACTGTGCACAATTGCAAGATGTGTACTCAGGGGAAACCGATTTGACATTCCACAGAAATTGAGAGGGAGGATGGTAGATATTTGGGAGTGGTTGGGAAAAAACAAAACTTCCGTACAAAGGTTTGGTGGCAAGGAATGGAAAAATACATGAGATCATGTCATGGGTGTCAGTTGACAAGCAGCCCTAACCCACTTGAACTGATACGAAGAACACTGATACCACCGGAACCATGGGAGGATATTGCAATTGACTTCTTGAGCCCATTCTCAACTGGAGAGTCGATTACGGTGGTTGTTCACAATTACAGCAGATATTATGAGCATGTCTTAATGAAATCAACAACAGCAGAAAGAACTATTGCAGAACTGAGGGAGATCTTCACCAGACATGGCTTACCAGTGACTCGGCATTCAGACAATGGAGCTCAATTCATATCAGAGATATTGTGAGAATTTAAGAGAACCATTGGTGTACACCGCCACAAGGTTATACCAAAATGGCCACAGGCCAATGGAGAAGTTGAACATCAGAATCAGTCACTGGAGAAAAGAATGAGAATCGGTCAAGCAGAAGGCAAGGACTGGAAAGAAGCTCTTTTGACCTACATTCCAGCATACAGAGCAACACCACATAGTACCACAGGAAAAAGTCCAGCAGAACTCTTGTTCGGAAGAAAGATCAGAACCAAAATACTACTGGTTATTGATGTAGTGAATGACCAGGAAGTGGAAGAGCATGATGCTGAAAAAAAACCAGACAACAAAACTGTATGCAGACATGAAAAGGAATGCCAGGCCTTCAGATATAATACCAGGGGATGAGCTAATGGTGAGGAAAGAAAGTCAGAATAAAATGGACACACTGTTTATTTCCCAACCATATATTGTAGTGTCCAGAGAAGGAAATCAGGTGATGATCCAGTCACCAGAAGGTGTTACTTATGACAGAAACGCAACACATGTGAAAAAGTATTATCGCGCAACACTCCAGTGATGTCAATGCCAGATGAAACTGTGAGAGAGCAGAACGGAGATGACCAGCTTGATGGACCTGGAATGTACCAGCTGGAAGGGGAAACTAGTGGAAACCAGCATCAAGGTGGTAGACAAACTGAGTAGGACATCGTGGTCAGCAGTCTAAAAACAGACCAGAAAATGTGAGGAGAGAGACCGCATTGTCAGTGATGACCACCTAGGAGATTTCAAGACTTCATGATGTAATAGCATGGAGAACTTTGTATTTTATGATTTGTAAATCATCCAGGAAAATATGTGATTTGGAAATTGAAGTTGATATTGGTATTAAAAATCATCAGTATTGTAAGTTGACTGTTTTAAAAGTAGTTTAAGCCTCATTCATTTATTTGATGATCCATTTTATTTGATAAAGGAAGGATGTCGTAGTGATAGATAATATAGTTTGGTTATCGACTGTAATGGCTGGCATGTTGCATAGGGAGTAAAAAACAGTAATGGTGGAATAAAGACTGAGCATATTTGAACTCAACCTAAGAGTGTTGACTTTACTTGATCTCAGGATTCGACAGTTATTTTGAGAATATTTGTCCAAAATAGGAAGAGTCGGGGCACTAGTTGCGAACAGCATTTTTTTGAAATATTTAAGAAACAGTTTTATTTGAAAACCTGAATTAAATAACTCAATAATCAGGGCGACATTGCAGATAATTGTCTACAGGCAGGAAAATCAGTATTCAATAGGGTGGCATGGTTAGCGTAGCAATTGGGGCAATGTTTTTACAGCGAGCAATCAGGACCAGGATTTGAATGTGTAAGGAATTTGTATATTCTCCCTGTGTCTGCAAGGGTTTCCTCTGGGCGCTGGGGTTTCCTTCCACTGTTCAAAACGTTTCACTGGGGTTTGTAGGTCAATTGGGTGTAATTGGGTGGCACAGGCGCGTGGGCTGAAAAGGCCTGTTAATGTGCTGTATGTCTGAATTTAAAATGAAAAAAAAAGTAAATAATGTCTGTAGCTCTATTTTTAAAATGGAAGTTTTCAGTAGATGTTTTAGTACAGTGTATTATAAAAGTAGATTGGAAGATCCTCAGCTGCAAAGAGCCAATGTGTAGGTGGGTAATCAACAAGAAGGAGCTGAACAAATGGTGGCAGGCAGCTCGGGGACACCAGCTTCTCCGTCTGAATAAAACCAGCCCAACCATAAAACCAATGACAATATCCAGAATTGGATATTTGCTACCCAATAAAATCTATTTGCAAAAATTCTACTTATTATTACAACACTAATATTTATAATCATTGCAACTGATCTGTAACATGGTTTCAGCCTTAGGATGACAGTGTAAGAAACAAAGCTTCTTTTCAAACAACTATGATCAATAGACTTGAGTTAATCATCAGGGCACATTCAGAGGCCCCAGGAGTAAATTAATGTTAGTTCAGTTATCTAGTCTGGTCAGTGCCAAAGATCATCAGATTGTGGAGATCAAAAGGGCTATTACAATTAACAATGTTCAAACACAATGTCATCATGTTTAGTTAAGGATTTGCACTTAAATAGTCATTTTGATACTCTTGGAAATATTAGGTATTATAAAATATCAAGGCTTCTTACAGCATGATCATCGACCACAAACAGACTTAAAGCCAAATTCACAAGCTGAAATGGGGATTAAGGGACATTCTGTGTTAAATCTTCACAAAAAAACCCCAAATTTCGGATGCTTTTTTTGTGGTATAAAATTACTATCATTACCTATTAACTTTGTCTACAAGATTTGTCAAGAATGATGAAAATAAATGTTCAGTGCAGATATTGGCATCTTGGGCAATTTTAAGTGCTAAATCAAAAATGTTTGAAAAAGTACCAACATGAATGCCAGAACAAAAGTGAAGTGGTTTAAGTAATTATGATGTCAGAAAGATTCTGTCACTTAAAGGTCAAACCTTCATGGTAATTTACAAAGGCTGCCATTTTGACAGTGCCAAGGTAGCAAACAAAACTTAGTTTGTGCACTAAAACAGAACTTTTTAATTATATAATTCACTTATACACAATTAATACATACAAAATTATTGTCTATTATCAGATGAAAAAGAAAATTAAAGTATCTTACTTTGAAAATGGAAGAGCAATTCATTGTTCAATGACACATCGGAGGTATTGATTGGGACCTTTTTTCCAGGGGGACCGGAACAAATACCAGAGGATGTCTGTTTGAGGTGAGGGGAGGAATATTCAGGAGATGTCAGGAGTAAATCTTTTATACAGAAAGTAGAGCATTGCTAGGGGTGGTGGTGGAGGCTGGTACAATAGGAACATGTAAAAGACTTTTAGGCACATGGATGCAAGAAAAATAGAGTTAGGTTGCCAAGGTTGAGATTGTTGAGCAGATCTATATATTTTAGTTAACATCATGAGCTGAAGGGCCTAAACTGTGCTGTAATTCTTAATTTTTAAAACTTTTTTTTAGAAAAAATAGACATATAGCACTGTAACAGGCCAATTTGGCCCTATGAATCTGTGCCACCCAACTTACACCTTGTCTTTGAAGTGAGAGAGTAAGAGAGTGGCTGCTGGTTTCCTGCAGTGGCTTTTGGAAGCTTGTTTGAAACCCCATTTTGAAGATGGGTTATGAATTCTGACTTCAACCTGTTCAAAGCCCTTGTGGTTCATACAGGACGAGATGGCTGGCTGTGTGGTGTTTTGCCTGAGATAAGGGAAACAGAAAAGGAACTCTGTGGACACCTGAAAGAAAGAGGTTGTTATCTGGAAAACTCTGATGGGGCACGTTTCTTCAGCAAGACTCTGAAGTGGCTGATGGAAGTAAATCAGTTTGTGTGTGTCCAACAAGCAACAAATCTCTCCCTGAAAACCGATAAAAACCTTCCAGAGTGGTAACCATTTACCTTTCAAGCACCAAAGCCTGGTGAAGATTCATAAATGTTAAATTCTGTGCACAGTATAAGAACTGCCTGACACAGTGATCTTGGAGGAGTGTGAAGTGAGACTGGACTGTGAATCAAAGAACTTTTCTGAATTTGTACACACATTACATACACGTGTGCTTAGAATTAGAAAGGGGTTAAGTTAGGTTAAGTTAATAGTAATAAATTAAAGTTTGCTCTTGTTGTTTTATGTTTAATGAAAATTAAAAGTAACTTTTGCTTAAGTAACCACTTGTCTTGGTGAATTTCTATTGCTGCTGGGCTTTGGGGTCCTCTGGACCCATCACAGCTTTTTAATTTAAACCACTGTATTGTACAGAGCACAGATTTAAAAAAAAAGTTTTTGTTTACCAGTGAGAGATCCACAAGAATTTGATAAAAGCAGGAAACTGTCCTTGAATCTGCAGGCTCTTTTCTTTTCAAGATTATACGATTTGACTTGTCTGGGTAGCTTGCAAAGCTTTTACCTGTATCTCAGTACATGTGACAATAAAAACAAACACACCACCAAAGGACTATTCCTTTCTTTCACTCGGATAAATATGTCTATTTATTATCTACCTACCGTATTTGTTTGTATTTATTGATTTTTTAAATAAAATTCAATTAAGTAGACTACTTTGTTATTTTTGTAGTTTTTTTTCATAAACAGAGTACCTGTCTGTTTGCAGCCAGTAAGAAATTTGGTACCAATGTACATTGTGCAATAAACTTATTAAACAATTAATTGGAATATATTCCTATCGTTTACTTTCTACACCTGCACCAAAGCCATCCTTTAAACCACAAGAAGATTTTCCTTTCAATATGTTGCCTTAATGATGGCTCTCTCAAGTGGGACCTTATCAAGAATTTGAGCAAAATCCACTTTATGCATGGTCATTTCACTCATTGATCAATCGATGCTCTGTGAATCCATTTGTTCACCAACCTCAGTTATATTCTGGATTGAATTTTACTCACAACCAATACCAGAGCAACTGCTCATGTTTTCTGGTTGGCACTGACTTCTCAATACCATCGACAAAATCAATGAAAAAACACAACATCCTCTGATCCTACCTGATTTAAAAATAGTGCAAATATTACTTGTGCCTCTACTACCCCTACTCTACTAAATCCATAGAAGCTACTGGAATACCATTTGACATTGCTCCTTTTTAAATCCGTTCCTTTGAGTTTTCAGTGTTGGAAATCCCAGCACGTTGGAGGTTCATTGTTTGACTCGCGTGAATGTCAACAATACATTTGGATTACAGATGTATTGGAATCAGGCACTTGGCTGATTCTGCATGCTGAGCTTGTATCAATGTGGGATGTTTTTATAAGTAAGCTGTTCAATGCAGCTGGTTTAGTTGAACTTCTGGCAATGCTAGTTGAGTATTGTATTTCTTATGCTAGATTTTCTCCCTCCAGGCTTCTTAATCTTCTTGGTTGATTTATTCTCACACTTTATCAGCAAATTTTCATAATCTTCCTTTACATTCATGATTCACATGTTATTCTGTCTCAAGGCCAAGAACCCGAAGAAGGACTTTTCTTACATTGCTGGATACAATAAAATATTGGACTTGTATCACGTGAGTAGTGGTTCCACAGGCACCCATCATCTGATTTGAAAAGAAAACAAAAATAGACTTATTCACAATTTTCAAAACATTTATTCATTTATTTATTGTTTATAAATCTGTCCCACCCTATAGTTTCAGATTCCCATTACTGTGCATTATTACATTTGATTCTATTTACAACATTATGGCATATTGTCACTTTTCCCCCTCTGCTGTTTATCTTCCCTTCAGTCTCATCCCCTCAATGCCCCATAATGGGAGGAATCTGGACTGTGGTTCTTTCCCCATAGAACCTTGCATTGGCTGCACCAAGTCTCAGGGTGTCCCTCAGCACATACTCCTGCAGCCTGGAATGTGCCAGTCAGTCGCATTCCCACACCAACATCTACTATGTGCTGAAAGACAGAAGTTGAGCAGATCAAAATGCACCTTTCACTGAGTTGATGGGCTTCCAGCAGTTCTGGATGCCTAACTCTGTGTGCGTCCCCGGGAACAGCCCATAGATCAGAGATTCCTATGTAATTCTGCTGCTGGGGATGAACCGTGACAAGACCCTTGCACCTCCTCCCCACACTCTTAGTGAATCTGCCTTCAGCAGTGGTGGGCAGCTGTTTCCTCTCCATCGCAGTCATCTTGGGGTCAATGTGGATTGTGGGTGATATTCTGGTCATACAGGAAGAATCTGCCTAGGAGGGCTCCTCTCACTGCAAAATCCTGGTGCTTGATTGTGAGCCCTGGTGATTAGGCATTCTGCCAGATAACCTGGACGATCTGGTCAGGGAGACACCCCACCATGTCTATCGAGTCCTCCTCTCTCTGTGACTGCAGGATGTTCTGTGCTGACAACTGCCTGATGTCAAAGGTACTGCTGTAGAAAAAAAAATTCATGAAGGATAGGCAGTGTGTCAAAATCCAGCTGACTGGGACATTGCACGGCAATGGGACCAGGCTTATCCTTCGTGACAGCTGGGACAGGAAGAACCTTCAGCACCTAGTGGCACTTGGTGCCCTTGTACTTTGGTTCCATGTACAGCCTGATGTAGTCTACACGAAGGTGGTCATCAGGATGAGGGCCATGCTGGGTATCCTCTTGCCCCATATTCTGGTGATTTTAAAAGGGCAAACCTCAGACCCTTTCTTGGATCTTGGATCCCTGTTTGAACTAGAAAACAGCTCTGGTGACCACTGAATGGAGGTGTAGGGGATGGACCATACCTGTACCACATACAGCAGTACTGACAGCTCTTTGCACCTGATGGCCATGTCCTTTCCTTTTATTGAGAAGGAACGCTGCACACACAGTCCCAATTTCTGGTGGACTCTTGCGATCTGCTCCGACCAATTCTTGTTACGTGCCTTGACCCCTCCAAACCAGATCCCAAAACCTTCAGGCAGTCAAATCTGACCGTTAAGGGGAAGGTTGACTGGTCAGAGCAGTTACCAAAGAGCATTACCTCGCTCTATTTCCGGTTTACTCTGGTGCCTGATGTTGACTCAAATTTAAATACCATATGACAATTACAGCACAGAAACAGGCCAGTTGGCCTTTCTAGTCCATGCCGAACACCTTCTCCACCTAGTCCCATTGACCTGCACGCAGCACATAACCCTTTACACCTCTCTCATCCATATACCTATCCAACTTTTCCTTCAATATTAAAATCAAACTCACATCTATCATGAGCCAGAAGCTCATTCCACACTCCCACCACCATCTGAGTGAAGAAATTCCACCTGATGTTTCCTCTAATCTTTTACCCCTTCAATTGGTCACAGATGCTGATCAATCAGTTGACTGATTGTGTGTCTAAACAAAAGATGGCAACGTCGCCAATGTACAGGAATCCTTGACCAGAGTGCCTCCATTGCCTGGCATTGTGCTCTCATCCTTCCTAATTGATTCAGCAAAGGGCTCTCTCTATACAGCATCCAAATAAGATTGGAGAGAGCTGGCAAACCTGTCTGACTCCAGACTTTTTAAATTAAAAAAAAATTTTCATACTATGAACCATATTAATCAAAATACACACAAACATTTCCTTCTTGAATATACAAAGGCATTTTCTCCACTTCCCCCTCCCTCCCCTCCCTCCTTCCCACCCCCCTGCAAACCCATTAGACATTCAACATATACAATACAATAAACCCATTAAACAATGTCATCACACAATGAAAATAAACAAGAAAATTGTGTCATCTACTTTTACACACTGGATCAAATCATTTCGTCTTCTTCTCATTCTATCATTTTAGGGGGTGGAGGTCCACGGTAGGCCCTCTCTGTTGTGTTCCATGCACGGTTCCTAAATTTGCTCAAATAGCGTGACTTTATTTTTTAAATTATATGTTATTTTTTCCAATGAAATACATTTATTCATTTCCATGTACCATTGCTGTACTCTCAGGCTCTCTTCTGATTTCCAAGTTGACATTATACATTTTTTTGCTACAGCTAAGGCTATCATAATAAATCATTTTTGTTCTTCATCCAGTTTAAGGCCTAATTCTTTACTTCTTATATTACTTAGAAGAAAGATCTCTAGATTTTTTGGTATGTTGCTTTTTGTGATTTTTTTCTGATTTAGATCTTCCCAAAACTTTTCCACTTTCTCACATGCCCAAATTGCATGTACTGTTGTTCCCGTTTCCTTCTTACAGCGAAAATCTGACTCCAGACTTGATGCCGATGCTATCTGTTTCCCACCATAGATTTGGACTGTGCTATAGATGTCCATGTAGAAGAGTTTAATCCAATTCTGGATTCCCTCCCAAAAGCCCATTTCGACGAGCACTTCTTCTGGTCTAAACTATCCTGCACATTGACAATGGTATCCCTGAGCAGCTGGAGCCTGTCGGAGATCTGCCTGCCCGGAACAGGTTTGATCTGGATGGATGACTTGCCCCAAGGCAGACTTGACTTGATTGGCAATTGCCTTGAACAGGATTTTGAGGTTAATGTTTAGCAATGATATGTGTTCTGTTCTAATTCCTTTTATCCTCCTTCTCCCCCTTCTGTTTGAACATGAAGGTGATGATGCCCTTCCTCATGGAGTTTGACATACTGCCTGCCAGGAACATAGCATTGTACACTACCAGCAGGTTCGGGCCCACCCAGTTCTACAGAGCCATGTACAACTCATCGCTTCCGGGTGTCTTACTCGACCCAAAGGAACAGATGGAGTTAGACAGCTCTCCCAGGGTAATTGGCTGGTTCAGACTTTCCACCCCGATGTTGTCCAAGACCTCCATTATAGAGGACAGGAAGTTTTGGAAGGCCATTCTGCCTGTAGCCTTGATGTCGTATAGTTCAGCATTCTTTGGCTTGGCTTCGCGGACGAAGATTTATGGAGGGGGTAAAAAGTCCACGTCAGCTGCAGGCTCGTTTGTGGCTGACAAGTCCGATGCGGGACAGGCAGACACGATTGCAGCGGTTGCAAGGGAAAATTGGTTGGTTGGGGTTGGGTGTTGGGTTTTTCCTCCTTTGCCTTTTGTCAGTGAGGTGGGCTCTGCGGTCTTCTTCAAAGGA
The DNA here is from genome assembly GCF_036971445.1 of Narcine bancroftii. Classification (NCBI taxonomy): domain Eukaryota; kingdom Metazoa; phylum Chordata; class Chondrichthyes; order Torpediniformes; family Narcinidae; genus Narcine; species Narcine bancroftii. The sequence goes on from NC_091469.1 coordinate 112,284,366, forward strand.
GGTTGCTGCCCGCCAAACTGTGAGGCGCCAAGATGCACGGTTTGAGGCGTTATCAGCCCACTGGCGGTGGTCAATGTGGCAGGCACCAAGAGATTTCTTTAGGCAGTCCTTGTACCTTTTCTTTGGTGCACCTCTGTCACGGTGGCCAGTGGAGAGCTCGCCATATAATACGATCTTGGGAAGGCGATGGTCCTCCATTCTGGAGACGTGACCCATCCAGCGCAGCTGGATCTTCAGCAGCGTGGACTCGATGCAAATCACAAGAATGTGACTGAGCTGACATTTTTCTTAAGGCTGTGGAGCACTCTGAACTTTTGGGAAGAAGCTGGAACACGTCTTATCCTGGTGCACTGTGCAGACTCTAGATCAGAAAATGATCTTGGGGGAATTTGAGGTGAATACTGTGAACTTTAGTGCATCTTTAGCATCTGTGCCTCTGCGGGAAGTCTGGTGCCAGATGATCACTTTCTCTTTTAAGAAATTCGCCAGTCACTAATCTTCATTACATTTTAATTTATTTTTCTTTAATTCATTTCATTGTTTTAAATAATTTGTAAGACTTTAAAATTCATTTTAAACAGTTTATTATTTTAGATTAAATTATTTTTTTCAATTAAAAACATAATTAACTCCAGTTTATTGGTTTTAAATGACTTTGAACAAGAACAAAAATGCCTTTGATAGCTGTGAGCTGAGGGCTATCAATTCATGAGAAGACAGTAGAGAGGAGATTGCAGTCCCGATGTTTATTTCAGCCCTCAAATCTAGACAACCAGGTTGGACTAGTGTTTGCAAGATTTGTTCACAATTTTTTTTGTAAACATTAAAGTTGTGGATCCAAGCTACCTTCTAAGATGTGAGCAGATAACGTAGGCAAGTACTTGGTATTGTACTGAGAATCCTGCTTTGTTGAAGGTGTGAGACTGCATGTTAAACAAAATCCTTGTTCATTTCATTCGAATAATGCACTTTGAGACTATTCTCATTACGATCAGGGGAACACTAATAGGCTGTTGATAACATAAAGAGCAATTAATTGTCTGTGAAATTCCTTATCATTCCTTAAGGAAGGGTTGATTGTCACATACCTGTTATTTAATTCTTTTCTTCAGAGGTTTACAAAGTCTCAATGAAATGAGAACATTGTTTGACTTGTACCACCTTACTGCAACAAGCTATTGCAAGGAAACTTAATCCAAATGTAAGTGGGTGAACATCAGCCTATTTTTATAATTGAATGTTTTCATTATTGCAGGTACTGAAATACAGTAAAAATCATTGTTATGCGTGCTATCCAAACAAGCCAACCTATACACCAGGCAGTATAATAACAACAAAAAACCAAGCAAATTGTTAGAATAACAATAAATTAATAAATGGATAAATAAAGGCCAAGTGTCAAGAGTAGTGTTACAAAGTTAAATAGTGCAGATATAGAAAAGTACAGAAACACAGTCCAAGGAATGGAGTAAAGTATAGTTAGGACACGTCGCCTTTGCCAGTTAGATCAGTGTAACAGCAGGAAAGAAGCTATCCTTGAATCTAGAGATTTGCATTCTCAAGAACATGTATCTTCTGCCGAATGGAAGGGGAAAGATGAGAGTATGGTCAGGAATGGAGTCGACAGAATGGGTGGGGAGGGGGGGGATGGGGTTGGTTTTCATGATGACTTGAGCTGGTTTATAACTCTGCAGTTTCTTGTGGCCTTGGGCAAGGTGGTTTCCAAACCAACCTGCGATGCTTCTGGACAGGATACATTCTATGGTGGTTCTATAAAAGTTGGTAAGAGACCTGGGAATAACCCAAATTTTCTTGTTTTTCTGAAAAAGTAGAGCCATTGGTGCACTCTCTTGGCTGCAACATCGACAATGATGGACCAGGACAGATTGTTGGTGATAAGTACTCATAAGAATATGAAACCCTTCAGCACCATTGAGATATACAAGGATGTGCGCTCATCGTCAGATCCATCTCAAACATCTTTCTTCCAAGTAAGATAAGAAGTAAAGAATTAGGCCTTAAACTGGATGAAGCGCAAAAAAAAATTATTACGATAGCCTTAGCTGTAGCAAAGCAATGTATAATGTCAACTTGGAAATCAGAAGAGAGCCTGAGAGTACAGCAATGGTACATGGAACTGAATAAATGTATTCCATTGGAAAAAATAACATATAACTTAAAAAATAAAGTCACGCTATTTGAACAAATTTGGGAGCCGTACATGAAACACAACAGAGAGGACTTGCCTCGGACCTCCAGTGTGCAAAAGTAGATGACACATTTTTCTTGTTTATTTTCATTGTGTGATGACATTGTTTTTTTTAAAAATTTTTATTTTTCACACCATAAATCACATTAGCCATGATATACACTATTTCTTTTTCACACATATACAGTGACTTTTTCTCCCCCCCCCCCTTTCCTCCCAAACCACCCCCCCACCCCCCCCTCTCATCCATTTTAGGTATACAATCTAGGTTGCATTAAGCCAGTCAGACAATGTTGTCATTCAACAAAATTACACCAGAAATTCTACTGAGTCCATTCTTTTCTTTCCTTCTCCTTCCATCAACTTAGGTAATGTTTGTCCCCGGTAGGTTTTCGCTATTGTATTTAATGTAAGGCTCCTATACTTGTTCGAATATTTCAATATTATTTCTTAATCTATATGTTATTTTTTCTAATGGAATACATTTATTCATTTAAATTTGGTAGTTTCTTCCTTTTAATTTGGTTATGTATTCCATTAATATTTAAAGACATATAGTTCAGCGTAGCCCTTTTATATTTTGTTTATCTTCTCTTTCCGTTTTTCCATCATTACCTTTCCTCGTTTTCCATTTCTGTTTTCTTATTTTCAACTCTTTATAAGACAACATTCCTACAACATCCAACATTTTCCTTATTCTCCTATTTCTATCTTATTTATCCCCAATCTCCCCTTCGCCTCCTGAGTTGTCCTTTATCCCTTGTCGGACAACCACATCTCCCCTCTCCATTTGGATTTGCGAATCCACTCGCAAGCGTCAACTGATTTTGCAGTGACCGCTATTTCCCCCCACCCCGCCTCCCCCAGAAAAGATTTCACTTTTCATATGTCACAAAGGTCACTCTTTTAATTCCCTCCTTATTCTCTCTATTCCATTACCTTCCCTTATTAATTCTTGTCTATACTATCTATATTTTCCTCTAAGTACAGATACATTCATGTATGCTCATTGTCTCTATTCACTCTTATACCTCTTTACCCGCATACATATCAATCGTGATCATTTTTACTCTCATTACCCGTCTTCATCCCTCAGTCTATTTTTGTCTTTACCCACATACATATCAATCGTGATCATTTTTACTCTCATTACCCGTCTTCCTCCCTCAGTCTATTTTTGTAATTGTTCTGCAAATTTTCGTGCTTCTTCTGGATCCGAGAATAGTCTGTTTTGTTGTCCTGGAATAAATATTTTCAATACCGCTGGATGCTTTAGTATAAATTTATACCCTTTCTTCCATAAAATCGCCTTTGCTGTATTGAACTCTTTTCTCTTCTTTAGGAGTTCAAAACTTATATCTGGATAAATGAAGATGTTTTGCCCTTTATACTCCAGAGGTTTGTTGCCCTCTCTTACTTTTTCCATTGTCTTCTCCAGTACCTTTTCTCTTGTAGTATATCTTAGGAATTTTACTACAATAGATCTTGGTTTTTGTTGTGGTTGTGGTTTAGAGGCCAATACTCTATGTGCCCTTTCTATTTCCATTTCTTGCTGTAGTTCTGGACATCCTAGGGTCTTAGGGATCCACTCTTTTATAAACTCCCTCATATTCTTGCCTTCTTCATCTTCCTTAAGGCCCACTATCTTTATGTTATTTCTTCTGTTATGGTTTTCCATTGTATCTATTTTTTGAGCTAGTAGTTCTTGTGTCTCTTTAGTTTTTTTATTAGATTTCTCCAATTTCTTTTTTAAGTCTTCTACCTCCATTTCTGCTGCTACTGCCCGCTCTTCCATCTTGTCCATTTTCTTTCCCATTTCTGTTAAGGTCATCTCCATTTTATTTATTTTCTCTTCTGTGTTGTTTATTCTTTTTCTTAAATCCTTAAATTCCTGTGTTTGCCATTCTTTAAATGACTCCATGTATCCTTTAAAAAGAGCAAGTATATCCTTTACCTTGCCTTTCTTTTCTTCTTCTATTTCACCGTACTCTTCCTCTTCCTCTTCTTCTTCCTCTGGGTTGACCATCTGTTGTTTCTTTGGTGCCCTTTCCTCCTCTTCTTTCTTGTTTCTATTGTCTTCTGTGGTCTCTTCTTGCTGCAGGTGTTCTGCAGCTGTCGTTGCCGGCTGTGGAGATCGACTCCCCAGCTGGTCCCCCCTTCCGTCGGTGTGTTTTTTTCATTTGCATCGCGCATGCGCGAAGTATCGCGCATGCGCGGTTGCGCACTTTTACTCGGCTCTGCGAGCCATTTTTGTAGTCCATTATTTACCGACCTGAGGGAACGGGTTTCTCTCTCCGCAGCGGGCCTCTTCGGACAGGTAAGGCCTTCACCTTTTTCCTCCTTTGTCTTCTCTTCCTCTCTTCTTACCGTTGCTTTCGATTTTTCTTTTTTTGTCGCCATCTTCTTTCCACCTTTATACTCACTTTTCTGTAACTTTTATTTCTGTGCCTTTGTGTTTTCCTTTGTTTTTCCCGACTTTTCTGGAGAGGGCTGGAGTTCACCGTCCGGCCACTACTCCATCACGTGACTCCTCCGCATGTGATGTCATTGTTTAAGGGTTTTATTGTATTGTATATGTTGAATGTTTATTGGTTTTGGAGGAGGTGGGAAGGGGGGAGGAAAGGTAGGGGGAAAAATGGGGAGAAAATGCCACTGTGTATATTTAAGAGGGAAATGTTTGTATGTATTTTGGTTGATATGGTTCACAGTGTGAAAAATAAATAAAATATTAAAAAAGATCCATCTCAAACAGTGTCATTAGGTTTACAGATGACACAACAGTAGATGGCCTCATTACCAACAATGAAGAGTCACACTAGAAAAGAGGTGGAGAATCTCATGAAATGATGAGAGAGTAATGATCTGAGTTTCAATATGGACAAAACAAAGATGATCATGGACTTCAGCAGGACCAGGATCCACTCTCCACTACATATCAACAACAGGTGGCACAGTTTGCATAGAGGTTAGCACAATGCCTTTACAGTGCCAGCAATCGGGACCAGGGTATGAATCTCATGCTATTTGTAAGGAGTTTGTACATTCTCCTCAGGTCTGCATGGTTTTCCCAGGGACTCTGGTTTCCTCCCACTGTTCAAAACATTACCGGGGTGTACGCTAATTGGCTCGTGTGTCAAAATTGCATGTTAATGTGCTGTATTGGTGAATTAACAAATTTAAAACCCTGTAGTGGAGAGAGAGCACCAAGTTCATTTAACTAGTGACCTATTGTGGACACTCAACATCTCCTTACTTGTTAGGAAGGCGCAACAGTGACTGCACTTCCATAGAAGAATCAAGCTGGGAAAGCTATCGGCCACCATTATGTCAACCTTCTATAGGAGCTCTATCGAGAGCTTCCTGGCTGGCTGCCTCACAGAGTGGTATAATTACTGCAGAGAAATGAATGGGAGGACAATCCACAGGACCATAAGAATGGCAGAGAGGACTACCCCTCCATTGACATGATCTACTGGGAACGTTGTCGGAAGAGGGTATGCCAAATAATTGAGGACTCCTTCAACCATGCACACAGCATCTTTCAGCTGCTCCCATTGGGAAAGAGATACAGGAGGATCAGAGCCAGCACCACCAGGCTGAGGAACAGCTTCTTCCCACAGGTAGTGCGAATGTTGAAGGACCAAAGGAACTGCTCATACTTACCATCCAAAACTCTCATATATACAAAAGAATACTTATTTATTTATTTGTATAGATGAATACTTGTCCTGCAAATATATTGTTTGTCTGTATCTGAATTATGTCTAGTAGTATGTCTGCATGTTTTTGAACCGACAACCGGAGAATGTGGTTTCTTTGGGTTGTATTTGTGCAATCAGATGACAATAAACTTGACTTTGCCCAGTTCCTTCATTTTGTTTACATCGAGGGAAGATTGTTGCACATTAACACCATACTACCAGACTCTCTATCTCCTTCCTATACTCCAGCTCATTGTCGTTTGTGATTTGGCTAACTTCTAGATAGAGTTGGCCCCACAGACATGAGTGTTATGGAGTGTAGAATAGAATATGCTGGATTATCATGGAGGACATGTCATCACCAATCCTCACTGTTTGCAGTCAGTAGGTCTGCAGAAGTCCTTGGCTTTCAAGGTAGCTACTAATATCCTGGTACCAAAGAGGGTGGCAGTAATAGACCTCAATGACTACCACCCAGTGGCACTGACCTCCACCATTATAAAATGCTTTGATGGAATGTATCAAAGTGAACCTCGCAGAGACACTTGACCCATTTCAATTTGCCTACAGAGCGAATCATTCCACTGATGATGCTATAGCCTTGTCCCCCCACTCCTTCCTGATCTAGATGGAGAATGGTGCCTCATAAGCCTGGCTGCTGTTTATTGACTTCAGGTTGGCATTTAATAAAATCATACTCGTGGAGAAGGCTCCTGGAGAAGCTGTTCTTGCTGGGACGCAACATCCCTCTCTGTGACTGGATTCTGGACTTCCTAATAGAAAGACCATAGCCTGTCCGGATGGGCAGCAGAACGTTGAGCATCATGACACTGAGCACCTCAGGGCTGTGTGCTTAGCCCACCCCTGTTCATGTTACTGACCCATATCCAGCTCCAACAGAGTACCTAATTTGCAGATGACACAACAATAGTTGGCCTCATCAGCAACAATGGTGCAAGAATAATAGCCTGAGACTCAACATGAATAAGACAAAGCATTACACATTAATAGCTTGGTAGTGGAAAGAGTGGAGAGCATCAAGTTCCTTGGAGTCTACTTAAGAGATGACCTATACTGGGCGCACATCTCTTCACTTGTCAGGAAAGTGCAAGGTGCAACAACAGGCACAACACTTCCTTCGAAGATGCTATATTTGTCCAATATTTATTACTGGGTTTCTCTAATTTTGTAACTTCTATGCTATTTTACATGGAAAATGGAACTGGAGATTTCATTGTGCATATCCTGTGCCAGAGAGTTATATCAGCAAATCTATAGGCAGATACATGTTCTAGATGTCAGCTTGAGAGGAATGGCAATTGAATTCAATTAGCAAAGTTCGGATTTATTGTCAAAGTGCATTCATGACATCACATACAACCCTGAGATTCTTTCTCTGTGGACCAGGCATTATTTCTACTTATCAGTAGTGCAAAAAAACCTGTATCCAAGAAAAGATCTTTTTTCTTCTTTGGCTTGGCTTCGTGGACAAAGATTTATGGAGGGGCATGTCCACATCTGCTGCAGGCTCGTTGGTGACTGACAAGTCCGATGCGGGACAGGCAGGCACAGTTGCAGCGGTTGCAAGGGAAAATTGGTTGGTTGGGGTTGGGTGTTGGGTTTTTCCTCCTTTGTCTTTTGTCAAGGTAAGCAAAGAAAGGAGTTAAAAAAATACCTGCAAAAAATCAGTAATGTGCAAAATAAGAGTCCTTAGTCACTGACTGACTTTGTCATTTTGGAGACTGATGGTGGATGAGAAGCAACTGTACCTGAACTTGGTGATATGAGTCTTGTGAAACCTATACCTCTTTCCTGAACAGCACAGTGGTGTGGATCCTTGATGACTGCTGCTGCTCTCTGACAGCAGAGTTCCCTCCTGTATGCTGACACATCGCCCATTTTTAATCAGCTCAACAAATTTGTAGATGTTGTTGTCATTGTATCAAGCCACATAGTAACAGGTATAAAGCAAGTAGAGCAGGGGGCTAAGTATGCAGCCCTGTAGTGCTCTGGTACTGATAGACATTGTGGAGATGTGTTTACTTATTGGGGTTGAGAGGTGAGGAAATCCAGGATCCAATTACACAGTAAGGTGTGGAGGCCCAGGTCTTGAAGTTTGCTGATCTGTTTTGAGGTGATGGTGGTGTTGAAGCCAATAAAGAGCATCATAATGTTGTGTCTCTGCTGTCCAGGTGCTCCAAGGTTTTGTGTAGAGTCGGTGAGATGAAATCTGTTGCAGACCGGTTGCTGCAGTAGGCAAATTGGAAAGGATCCCTGTCGTCAGAATAGGTTCGATGGGTTCAAAGAGAATCAAAGCTGGACATGTGTTAACACCAAACAGTGGGCTTTATTTATGCACAGGGGAATTCAATAAAGGGCACACACTCACACAGACTAATGTACACAGCACACAGGCACAGACTACTCTGAAACGAGAGTTTAACTTCTTCAGCACCCACTACCCGCAGGCATGGTTTAGCCTCAAACCATGCATCTTGGCGCCTCACAGTTCGGCGGGCAGCAACCTCCTTTGAAGAAGACTGCAGAGCCCACCTCACTGACAAACGACAAAGGAGGAAAAACCCAACACCCAACCCCAACCAACAAATTTTCCCCTGCAACCACTGCAACCGTGTCTGCCTGTCCCGCATCGGACTTGTCAGCCACAAACGAGCCTGCAGCTGACGTGGACATTTACCCCCTCCATAAATCTTCGTCCGCGAAGCCAAGCCAAAGAAAGAAAGAACAAGTACATACACATGAACCTGATCTCCAGTGTTGCCACTGCTTGGGATCCAAGCAGTGAGTCGGCCAAAAGGGGATCAATAAACACCAGTGGGGGGTGGGGTGGGGTTGATTAAACTTTTGGGGTCAAAGGAATTATTTTTAAAGAAATTTTTCACACTGTGAACCATATCAATCAAAATACATACAAACATTTCCCTCTTAAATATGCACAGTGGCATTTTCTCCTCTTTTTTCCCCCCTACCTTCCCTCCCCCCTTCCCACCCCCCTTCAAACCCATTAAATGTTCAACATATACAATACAATAAAGCCATTAAACAATGTCATCACACAATGAAAATAAACAAGAAAATTGCGTCATCTACTTTTACACACTGGGTCAAGTCATTTTGTCTTCTTATCATTTTAGGGGATGGAGGTCCGAGGCAAACCCTCTCTGTTATGTTCCATGTACGGCTCCCAAATTTGTTCAAATAATGTGACTTTATTTTTTAAATTATATGTTATTTTTTCCAATGAAATACATTTATTAATTTCCATGTACCATTGCTGTATTCTCAGGCTCTCTTCTGATTTCCAAGTTGACATTATACATTTTTTTGCTACAGCTAAGGCTATCATAATAAATCTTTTTTTGCACTTCATCCAGTTTGAGGCCTAATTCTTTACTTCTTATATTACCTAGAAGAAAGATCTCTGGATTTTTTGGTATGTTGCTTTTTGTGATTTTATTTAATATCTGATTTAGATCTTCCCAAAACTTTTCCACTTTCTCACATGCCCAAATTGCATGTACTGTTGTTCCCATTTCCTTCTTACAGCGAAAACATCTATCTGATACTGTTGGGTCCCATTAAAAAAAAGCTTATAGGGTGTGATATATAACCTGTGTAACCAGTTATACTATATCATACGTAACCTTGTGTTTATTGTATTCTTCAGAGCATAACTTTTCACATGTTTCATTTTTTATCTTTATGTTTAAATCTTTTTCCCACTTTTGTTTGGGTTTATAGCTTATTTCACCATTTTCCTTCTCTTGCAGCTTGATGTACATGTTCGTTATAAATCTATTTATTATCATTGTTTCTGTAATCACATATTCAAAGCTGCTTCCTTCTGGAAATCTCAGTCTGCTTCCCAATTTATCCTTTAAGTAGGCTTTCAGTTGATGGTATGCAAACATTATACCATGAGTTATTCCATATTTGTACTTCATTTGTTCAAATGTTAATAAATTATTACCCAAAAAACAATTTTCTACTCTGTTAATTCCTTTTCTCTTCCATTCTCTAAAGGAAAGGTTATCTATTGTAAAAGGGATTAGCTGATTTTGCGTCAAGAATAATTTTGGTAGTTGGTAATTTGTTTTTTTTTTCCTTTCTAAGTGAATCTATTTCCGTATAATGAGTAAATGATTCAATACTGGTGAGCTTTTATATCTTATCAGCTTTTCATCCCACTGATTTGTTTCTATTTATCTATTTATTTATTTTTATTATCTTTTAAAAAGAAATTTAACCCTCCCTCTCTGAGAGCAAAACTGTTCTGTCCTGCCTGCAAAGATCACAAGCTCTCTTCATCCCACTTATAAAGTATATGTTGTGGTACCTTCTCCCTTATTTCATCTAGCTCTATCTTAGTCCAATCTGGTTTCTCCCTTGTCTGATAAAAATCTGATAAATACCTTAATTGTGCTGCTCTATAATTATTTTTAAAGTTTGGTAATTGCAAACCACCTTGGTTATACCTCTCTGTTAATTTATCTAATGCTATCTTCGGTTTTCCCCCTTTCCACAAAAATTTCCTTATTATTCTCTTTAGTTCATGAAAGAATTTCTCTGTTAAGGGAATTGGTAACGATTGAAATAAGTATTGTATCCTTGGGAAGACATTCATTTTAATGCAATTTACCCTCCCTATCGACGTTAGTGGTAATTTTTTCCAATGTTCTAAGTCTTCCTGCAATTTCTTCATTAATGGCTGATAATTTAATTTGTACAGATTATTATCTAATCTAATACCTAGGTATTAGATTTTAAAATTCTGTATAATCCGCATTACTCATTGGCAACGCTTCACTTTTATTTGCGTTGATCTTGTACCCACCTTCCTTCAATTTCTTATGTAGTTCTTTTATTGATGTTTCTGGATCTGTTAAGTATACTATGATATCATCTGCAAATAAACTGATTTTATACTCCTCCTTTATTTTTATCCCTTTTATTTTATTTTCTGTTCTTATCAGTTCTGCCAATAGTTCTATTGCTAAAGTGAACAGTGAGGGAGATAGTGGACATCCCTGCCTAGTTGACCTACTTAATTTAAATTGGTTCGATACATATCCATTCACTGTCACCTTCGCCAATGGTCCATTATATAATGCTTTTTCTCTGGTAGGTTGAACCTCTGTAATACTTTGAATAAATAATTCCATTCTTCCCTGTCAAAGGCTTTTTCTGCATCTAAAGCAACAGCCACTGTTGACATCTTATATCCTTGAACTGCATGAATTAAATTAATAAATTTACAGACATTATCCGCTGTTCATCATTTCTTAATAAATCCAGTTTGATCTTTTTCTATTATTTTTGGTACACAGTCGGCCAATCTGTTTGCTAATAATTTTGCTATTATCTTATAATCTGAATTAAGTAGAGATATTGGTCTATATGATGCTGGTGTTAGTGGATCCTTCCCAGTCTTTGATATTACTGTAATTATTGCTGTCTTACATGAATCTGGCAAGTTTTGTGTTTCTTCTATCTGGTTCATTACTTCCAGGAGAGGAGGAATTAATAATTCTTTAAATGTTTTATAGAATTCTATTGGGAATCCATCTTCTCCAGGCATTTTATTGTTCAGCAGCTTTTTTAATACATCCTGTACTTCCTCTTTTTCAAATGGTTTTATCAGTTTGTTTTGCTCCTCTTCTTGCAATTTCAGCTGTTCAATTTCAGATAAAAACTCTTCTATTTTATCATCTTTCCCCTCGTTCTCAGTTTGGTAAAATTGTTCATAAAATTCCTTAAAGTTCTCATTAATCTCCATTGGATTATATGTAATTTGTTTCTCCTTTCTCCTTGATGCCAATATAATTCTTTTAGCTTGTTCTGTTTTAAGTTGCCAGGCTAATATTTTGTGTGTTTTTTCTCCTAGCTCATAATATTGTTGCTTTATTTTCATCATGTTCTTCTCCACCTTATACGTTTGTAATGTTTCATATTTTATGTTTTTGTCCGCCAATTCTCTTCTTTTTGTTGTCGTCCCTTGTTGCTAGTTCTTTTTCTGTACTTACTATTTCCCTTTCCAACTGTTCTATTTCCTGATTGTAGTCCTTTTTCATCTTAGTTACATAACTTATTATCTGCCCTCTGATAAAGGCTTTCATTGCATCCCATAATATAAATTTGTCTTTCACTGATTCCATATTTATTTCAAAGTACATTTTAATTTGGTGTTCAATAAATTCTCTAAATTCCTGTCTTTTAAGTAGCATGGAGTTTAATCTCCATCTATATGTTCTTGGTGGGATGTCCTCCTGGAGTTTAATATTCATCTACATGTTCTTGGTGGATGTCCTCCAGTTCTATTGCTAATAACAGGGGTGAGTGATCAGATAGTAATCTAGCTTTATATTCAGTTTTCCTAACTCTCCCTTGAATATGGGCCGACAACAAAAACATATCAATCCTTGAGTATGTTTTATGCCTACTCGAATAATATGAGTATTCCTTCTCCCTTGGGTGCTGCCTCCTCCATATATCCATAAGTTTCATTTTATGCATTGATTTGGCCACTTTATACTTTTTGCTCGTCTATTGTCCAGTTTTATCCAATATTGGATCCAAATTAAGGTTAAAATCCCCTCCTATCAGTATATTCCCCTGCAAAAGAAATCTTGCATAAACTTTTGATCCTCTTCATTAGGTGTATGTATATTGATCAAATTCTAGAATTTTGAATATATCTGACACTTTATCATTACATTCCTCCCTTCTGTATCTATTATTTCCTCCTCTATTTTGATTGGTACATTTTTATTAATTAATAAGGTCAAAAGAATTGCTGAGCCCGAGGTCCCGGCTCCTGCAGGGAGCCCGAGGTCCCGGCCCCTGCAGGGAGCCTGAGGTCCCGGCCCCTGCAGGGAGCCCGAGGTCCCGGCCCCTGCAGGGAGCATGAGGTCTCAGCTCCTGCCTGCACCCCCCTCCCTTCCAGGCTGCTAGGCTTAAGCCTACTCTTTCTAATGGTTAATCTGCCACTGCATGCAGGAGAAGCAAAGAGAGAGAGGAGCAGACTGCACTTGCTCAGCTTTTTCAATGCTGGGCATGACCTGCGAGGACCAATTGTGCATCAGCCTCACCCGTGAGCAGATCTAACCCTTGATTGGCTGGTGCTGTGACTTCTGACTAGGGTCCAATCAGAGAGGTCACATGAATCTCCACAATCCCACCAGATTCCAGAGAGGCCACATCATCTTTTCAATCCACACTCCCACCATGTTCCAGATGGAAATGGCACACGACCCTCCACAATCCACACTACAACAGGAGCTGATATGCCTCAAAAGCAGCCTCTCAAAACAGTTAATCACTGTGGATGCAAATGCAATGAGGTTGGTAGCAATGAGGAAAATCGGCTCAAGTCATTGAAAATTTATATAAAATATATGGGGGTTTTGGGGCAGGATGTTACATCTGGGAAGTGGCAATGGATGGACTTAGCATTTATATAACATCAGTAAAATAGGCATTTGTTTTTTTTTAATTTTTTATTTTTCACACCATAAATCACAATAGCCATGATATACACTTTTTCTTTTTCACACATTTACAGTGACTTTTTCTCCCCCCCCCCTCCCTCCTCCCAAGCCACCCCCCCACCCCCCCCCCCCCTCATCCATTTTAGGTATACAATCTAGGTTGCATTAATTCAGTCAGACAATGTTGTCATTCAACAAAAATACACCAGAAATTCTACTGAGTCCATTCTTTTCTTCTCTTCTCCTTCCATCAACTTAGGTAATGTTTTTTCCCGGTAGGTTTTCGCTATTGTATTTAATGTAAGGCTCCCATACTTGTTTGAATATTTCAATATTATTTCTTAAACTATATGTTATTTTTTCTAATGGAATACATTTATTCATTTCTATATACCATTGTTGTATTTTCAAATTATCTTCCAATTTCCAGGTTGACATAATACATTTTTTTGCTACGGCTAGGGCTATCTTGACAAATCTTTTTTGTGCATCTTCCAAGTCAATTCCAAATTCTTTATTTTTTATGTTACTTAGGAGAAAGATCTCTGGATTCTTTGGTATATTGTTTTCTGTTATTTTATTTAATATCTGATTGAGATCATCCCAAAATTTTTCTACTCTCTCACATGTCCAGATTGCATGAATTGTTGTTCCCCTTTCTTTTTTACATCGAAAACATCTATCAGATACTGTTGGGTCCCATTTATTTAACTTTTGCGGTGTAATGTATAGTCTGTGTAACCAATTATATTGTATCATACGCAGCCTCATATTTATTGTATTTCTCATCATTCCAGAACATAATTTCTCCCATGTTTCCTTTTTTATCTTTATATTTAAATCTTGTTCCCATTTTTGTTTAGTTTTACCATTTGTTTCCTCATTCTCCTTTTCTTGCAGTTTGATATACATATTTGTTATAAATCTTTTGATTAACATTGTATCTGTAATCACATATTCAAGGTTACTTCCCTCTGGTAAACTCAAATTGCTTCCTAATTTATCTTTCAAGTAGGATCTCAGTTGGTAATATGCCAGCGCTGTATCTCCAGTTATATTGTACTTATCTCTCATTTGTTCAAAGGATAAGAATCTACTTCCTGAAAAACAATTTTCTATTCTTTTAATCCCTTTTTTTTCCCATTTTCTAAAGGAAAGGTTGTCTATTGTAAAAGGGAGTAGCTTATTTTGCGTCAATATTAGTTTTGGTATTTGATAATTTATTTTATTTCTTTCTACATGAATCTTCTTCCATATATTGAGGAGATGGTGTAATACTGGAGAAGTTCTATGTTGTACCAATTTTTCGTCCCATTTATATAATATGTGTTCAGGTATCTTTTCCCCTATTTTATCTAATTCTAGTCTCGTCCAGTCTGGTTTTTCCCTTGTTTGATAAAAATCTGATAGGTACCTTAATTGTGCGGCTCTATAATAATTTTTGAAGTTTGGCAATTGTAAGCCTCCTTGTTTATACCATTCTGTTAATTTATCTAGTGCTATCCTCGGTTTCCCCCCTCTCCATAAAAATCTCCTTATTATTTTCTTTAACTCTTTGAAGAATTTTTCTGTCAGTTGTATTGGCAATGCCTGAAATAAGTATAGTATCCTTGGAAAAATGTTAATTTTAATACAGTGTATCCTTCCTATCAGTGTTAGTGGTAGCTCTTTCCAATGCTCTAAATCGTCCTGTAATTTTTTCATTAGTGGATTGTAATTGAGTTTATATAATTGGCCTAGATTTTTGTTTATTTGCACACCTAGGTATCTTATTGCCTGCATTTGCCATCTGAATGGGGATTCCTCCTTAAATTTTGAGAAATCCGCGTTATTCATAGGCATTGCTTCACTTTTATTTACGTTTATCTTGTATCCCGACACTTCTCCATATTCCTTCAATTTCTTATATAGTTCTTTTATTGATAGTTCTGGTTCTGTTAAGTACACCATCACATCATCCGCAAATAGACTGATTTTATATTCCCTGTCTTTTATTTTTATTCCTTTTATATTATTATCTATTCTTATCGATTCTGCTAGTGGTTCTATAGCTAGCGCAAACAATAATGGTGATAGTGGGCATCCCTTCCGCGTTGACCTGCTTAAGTTAAATTGCTTTGATACATGTCCATTTACTGTCACTTTCGCTAACGGTCCCTCATATAATGCTTTAATCCAATTAATATACTTCTCCGGTAAACTGAATTTTTGCAATATTTGAACAAGTAATTCCATTCTACTCTGTCGAAGGCCTTCTCTGCATCTAAAGCAACTGCTACTGCCGGTGCTTTATTTCCTTCTACTGCATGAATTAAGTTAATAAATTTACAAATATTGTCTGTTGTGCGTCTTTTTTTGATAAATCCAGTTTGGTCTAAATTTACCATTTTCGGTACCTGTTCTGCTAATCTGTTTGCTAATAGTTTAGCTATTATCTTATAATCTGTGTTTAGCAGAGATATTGGTCTATATGACGCTGGTGAGAGTGGATCTTTCCCTTGTTTTAGTATCACTGTAATTATTGCTGTTTTACATGAATCTGGTAAGTTTTGTGTCTCATCAATCTGGTTGATTACATCCAGGAGGGGCGGTATTATTAGATCTTTAAATGTTTTGTAGAATTCTATTGGGAGTCCATCCTCTCCTGGTGTCTTATTATTTGGTAAATTTTTTATTATCTCTTGTATTTCTACTGTTCCAAATGGTTCTGTTAATTTATTTTGTTCCTCTATTTGTAGTTTTGGTAGTTCAATTTTAGTCAAAAATTCATCTATTTTCCCTTCTTTCCCTTCGTTTTCAGTTCGGTATAATTGTTCATAGAATTCTCTGAAGTTTTCCTTAATTTCTTTTGGATTATATGTAATTTGTTTGTCTTTTTTCCTTGTTGCCAATACCATTTTCTTAGTTTGCTCTGTCTTAAGCTGCCATGCTAAGATTTTGTGTGTTTTTTCACCTAGTTCATAATATTTCTGTTTTGTCTTCATTATATTCTTCTCCACCTTATATGTTTGTAATGTTTCATATTTTATTATTTTATCCACCAATTCTCTTCTTTTGGTTGTATCTTCCTTTATTGCTAATTTTTTTTCTATGTTTATTATTTCCCTTTCCAACTGCTCTGTTTCCTGATTATAGTCCTTCTTCATCTTGGTTGCATAACTTATTATTTGTCCTCTAATGAATGCTTTCATTGCGTCCCATAGTATAAACTTATCTTCCACTGATTCCGTATTTACTTCAAAGTACATTTTTAATTGTTTTTCAATAAATTCTCTAAAATCCTGTCTTTTAAGTAGCATGGGGTTTAATCTCCATCTATACATTCTTGGAGGGATGTCCTCTAGCTCTATTGCCAATAACAGGGGTGAGTGGTCCGATAATAGTCCGTTTTCCTAACTCTCCCTTGAATGTGGGCTGATAACAGGAATAGGTCTATCCTTGAGTATGTTTTATGTCTAGTCGAGTAGTATGAGTATTCCTTATCTTTTGGGTTTTGTTTCCTCCATATGTCCACAAGTTTCATTTCTTGCATTGATTTAATTATAAATTTGGTTACTTTGTTCTTCCTGTTAATTTTTTTCCCCGTTTTATCCATATTTGGATACAAATTCAGATTGAAATCCCCTCCTATTAGTATGTTCCCTTGCGTATTAGCTACCTTCAAAAAGATATCTTGCATAAACTTTTGATCTTCTTCGTTAGGTGAATATATATTAAGTAGATTCCAAAGCTCTGAATATATCTGACATTTTATCATAACATATCTCCCTGCTGGATCTATTATTTCCTCTTCTATTTTAAATGGCACATTTTTGCTAATTAATATAGCCACTCCTCTTGCTTTTGAATTATACGATGCTGCTGTTACATGTCCTACCCAATCTCTCTTTAATTTCTTGTGCTCCAATTCAGTTAAATGTGTTTCTTGGACAAATGCTATATCTATTTTTTCCTTTTTCAGTAAATTTAGTAGTTTCTTCCTTTTAATTTGGTTATGTATTCCATTAATATTTAGAGTCATATAGTTCAGCGTAGCCATTTTATATTTTGTTTATCTTCTCTTTCCGTTTTTCCATCATTACCTTTCCTCCTTTTCCATTTCTGTTTTCTTATTTTCAACTCTTTACCAGACAACATTCCTACAACATCCAACATTTTCCTTATTCTCCTATTTCTATCTTCTTTATCCCCAATCTCCCCTTCCCCTCCTGAGTTGCCCTTTATCCCTTGTCGGACAACCACATCTCCCCTCTCCATTTGGATTTGCGAATCCACTCGCAAGCGTCAACTGATTTTGCAGTGACCGCTCTTTTCCCCCACCCAGCCCCCCCAGAAAAGATTTCACTTTTTATATGTCACAAAGGTCACTCTTTTAATTCCCTCCTTATTCTCTCTATTCCATTACCTTCCCTTATTAATTCTTGTCTATACTATCTATGTTTTCCTCTAATTACAGATACTTTCACGTATGCCCATTGTCTCTATTCACTCTTATAACTCTTTACCCGCATACATATCAATCGTGGTCATTTTTACCCTCATTACCCGTCTTCATCCCTCAGTCTATTTTTGTCTTTACCCACATACATATCAATCGTGATCATTGTTGCCCTCATTACCCGTCTTCATCCCTCAGTCTATTTTTGTAATTGTTCTGCAAATTTTCGTGCTTCTTCTGGATCCGAGAACAGTCTGTTTTGTTGTCCTGGAATAAATATTTTCAATACCGCTGGATGCTTCAGTGTAAATTTATATCCTTTCTTCCATAAAATCGCTTTTGCTGTATTGAACTCTTTTCTCTTCTTTAGGAGTTCAAAGCTTATATCTGGATAAATGAAGATTTTTTGCCCTTTATACTCCAGTGGTTTGTTGCCCTCTCTTACTTTTTCCATTGTCTTCTCCAGTACCTTTTCTCTTGTAGTATATCTTAGGAATTTTACTACAATAGATCTTGGTTTTTGTTGTGGTTTAGGGGCCAATGCTCTATGTGCCCTTTCTATTTCCATTTCTTGCTGTAGTTCTGGACATCCTAGGGCCTTTGGGATCCATTCTTTTATAAACTCCCTCATATTCTTGCCTTCTTCATCTTCCTTAAGGCCCACCATCTTTATGTTATTTCTTCTGTTATAATTTTCCATTATATCTATTTTTTGGGCTAGTAATTCTTGTGTCTCTTTAGTTTTTTTATTAGATTCCTCCAATTTCTTTTTTAAGTCTTCTACCTCCATTTCTGCTGCTATTGCCCGTTCTTCCATCTTGTCCATTTTTTTCCCCATTTCTGTTAAGGTCATATCCATTTTATTTATTTTCTTTTCTGTGTTGTTTATTCTTCTTCTTAAATCATTGAATTCCTGTGTTTGCCATTCTTTAAATGACTCCATGTATCCTCTAACAAGAGCAAGTATATCCTTTACCTTGCCTTTCCCTTTATCTATTTCACTGTATTCTTCCTCTTCTTCTTCCTCTGGGTTGACCATCTGTTGTTTCTTTGATGCCCTTTCCTCCTCTTCTTTCTTGTTTCTATTGTCTTCTGTGGTCTCTTCTTGCTGCAGGTGTTCTGCAGCTGTCGTTGCCGGCTGTGGAGATCGACTCCCCAGCTGGTCCCCCCTCCCGTCGGTGTGTTTTTTTCATGCGCATCGTGCATGCGCGACTCCTCGCGCATGCGCGGTTGCACACTTTTACTCGGCTCTGTGAGCCATTGTTGTAGTTCTTTTTCTACCGACCTGAGGTAGTGGGGTCCTCTCTCCACAGCGGGCCTCTTCGGACAGGTAAGGCCTTCACCTTTTTCCTCCGTTGTCTTCTCTTCCTCTCTTCTTTCCGTTGATTTTGATTTTTCTCCTTTTGTCTCCATCTTCTTTCCACCTTTATACTCACTTTTCTTTAACTTGTATTTCTGTGCCTTTGTATTTTCTCTTGTTTTTCACGACTTTTCTGGAGAGGGCTGGAGTTCACCGTCCGGCCACTACTCCATCACGTGACTCCTCGGTAAAATAGGCATTTGTTGAGGTTTGCCATGTTATTGGGCTGGCATTGTACCTGGATGGTGAGTATAGGTCTGAAAATGTGAACTTCACTTACTCGTTAGCTGACTGGCCTTGTGTAGAGCAAGTAGGGAGTTAGGGAGATTAATCAAATTGTAGCCTTGAAATAACTGGTTACCATACACATTTTGCATCTGGTTAGTGCAAGTTGTGTTGTAAATTGGACAAAAGCAGATCATACAATCTATCCTAAATAGAATGGACCCAACCAGAAGCATTTTTTCTCTTCTCTCCATGGATGTTAACTGATCTCCTGAGTTCCTCCAGCTCCTCATGTTTGCTCAGGATTTCGATATCTGCAGATTTTTGCATCTCTTTCCTATAAAGAGATGTGCTTTCACCATCTGCAAGAGTAGCATTAAACCTCCTCTCTGAAAATTAACCCCATTCCTTCAGCTCGGTCTCAAAATTTGGCACTCGACACCTTATGCATTTAAAAAAACTTTTTGAGTATTCTAAAAGTGATAGAAACATAGAAACATAGAAGATAGGAGCAGGAGTAGGTCATTCGACCCTTCGAGCCTGCTCCGCCATTCAACGAGATCATGGCTGATCTTAAAGTTCAGTACCCTGTCCCCGCCTTCTCTCCGTAACCTTTAATACCCTTATACTGAAGAAATAGATCTAATTCCCTCTTAAATATATTTAATGAACCTGCCTCTACTGCCCTCCGTGGCAATGAATTCCACAGATTCACCACCCTCTGGGTCAAGAAATTCCTTCTCATCTCAGTCCTAAATGGTTTGCCTATTATCCTCAAACCATGGCCCCGGGTTCTGGATTTTCCCATCATTGGAAACATCCCATCTGCATCCACTCTGTCCAGTCCTGCCAGAATTTTATAGGTCTCTATGAGATCCCCTCTCAATCTTCTAAACTCCAGCGAGTACAATCCCAATTTGCGCAATCTTTCCTTTATCAGTGATTTATAGGTTTAAACTGCTTTAAGATCTATTTTAAACACATGGGCTGGTTTCACAGACAGGGCTTATACCTAGTCCCAGACTTAAATGTTTGTCTGAGCTGTCTTAACTCAAAGCAACTTGCACAGACAGACTTATGTTAAAATAGTCATAGATTTAGCCTGTTTGGGATTAAACAAAGCCGATTGCAAGTGGGAGGCCTAGAGCTACTCTAGGACTAAATTGAAGCTTAAGTTCATCCTTGAAATAGGCAAGTTTAACTTCTGATTAGTACTGTTTGTGAGGGAGTATGGACTATTTGGAATATCTAAATGAAGACCAACACGCACAACAGAGCCCAGCCAGTGAAGCAACTGTGTGTAGAATAGTTCACAAAGTCTGTAGGGTCGTTTGTGCCAACAACAAAGTGCAATTCTATGAATATGGGCATTTCCCCAGGCTGAATAGATGAATGTCATGTTCCCATCAAGTCCTGATATTGAGGAGTACAGGAACTGAAACAACTGGTTTTTCCATCAACGTTCAGGGTTGATGCGCTCCTAATTCAGAGTTTTCAAACATTGTTGCCGGTTGGAAAGGTGCAACTCACGATTCAAGGATTTTTCTCAACTCTTCATTGTGTGCTCAGTTTCAGAGAGGACAGCATAGTGGACTACTACTTGGTGACGGTGGATATGGTTAGAATAAATTTTTATTCACCCCATACATAGATCCCACAACAGCTGAGCAGCAAAAACAGAGGCTCATATCTGCACTAGAGGGATGGTCAAGGGTATGTTTGGAGTATGGAAAAATCAGTTCAAGTATTTAAGGTGATCATTCCTACAGCTGTGCTTCTCGACTACACAAAGCAGCATTGCTGACCTGATCAATGAGGACAACTTGCACACAGAGTTGCTTTCACATTGTCGCACTTCAACTAGATGAGATGCATTTAAATATGGAATGTACAAAATTAAAATAATCTTGTCTCTTTTTGGTGGTCCACCACCAGTATTAAATCTGACCTCTGCATTCTCTCTTTTTAAAGCCAGTTTAAGGTTCTTCCACAGTCTATAAAGGCAGATACCATTTAACATGTGATGTCATAAAAATATGTATATGAGAAATGTGAAATACTGATAAAATGAAGATATCTCACCTGAAGTTGTTGTACTGTTCTTGTGGTTACATTTTCACACAAATTGAATTCACTGCAAATTGAGGCCCAACCACTCTTTTTCTTTTGCTCAGTGACAGTCATACAGTTTTTACTTTCAATAACGGAATGGTTTGACACAATTTGCTTTAGTAGCATTTTTTTCATACTCGCTAAAGCTTTTTGAACAAATTATTTTTGTCTCTGCTATTGTTTTGTCTCACGATTCACACCGGTCATAGTGTTTTCTATTCCATTCCAGGTTTTTATGAGCACCATTAAACCAACAACATGCACTCATACTTCACCTAATCAGACTTAACCCAGGTGTTCTCATTTAGGTTTACTTACCTTATTCCAGGACTTCATAGTCTCTAACTAAGCCAAATTTAAGCCATGTTAATGAAAGCTACTTAAATGGCCTAGTTTAACTAATACACATTAAAGCCTACTCCGACTCTGAAACTGACCAATGATTCCCAAGGCCTGAGAGGCTGACATTTACTGCACACATTTTCCATACCAAATCCTTTCTGCCACTCTTAATTTATTCAGAATCTTTTCACTGCTACAAAAATCTCCACTGCATTGGTTATCTTGGCATACACTTTCAAGTCCACTTAGACGCATTAGAAGTGCCTGCTTCCAGATGAGCAATCATAACATAAATGGCGAGAAGCCTTGAACAGATTCCTGAGGAATTCAAACCTCCATAGAATGCCTGTATTTTCAAATTGTAAGTGATGCCAATTCTCCAGAAACATATTTTGCATTTCATATCAAATGATCTCTGACCAAAAGGAAAATGTTTGTTGTAGAATTTGGAAATTGTATTACTGTAGAAATCTTGTATGCCATCCAGTTTAATTTTTCCAAATTTAAACATTTTCAGTTTTCTTCCTTAGATGTATGAAAAGCATGGATCCAGGGTGCTCCTTGTTGATGCCCAGCAGCAACACAACATAGAAATCTAAAAGGAGTACATAAAAAAAATTGATGATAAATTCACAGATCCTGTATAATTTTTATGGCTTCAAATTAACACAGGTGTATGTTATTTACAGATCTGACATTAATTGCTGATATTAGAATATCTATTTTTATTTTAGAATTTTAATTTTTAAAATGTTTTCCAAATGTTAACAGGCCCTTCCAGCCCATGAACCTGCACTCCCAAATACACCCATGTGACCAATTAACCTACAAACCCTGTTAGTCAGGAATGTGGAAGGAAACCGAAGCACCCCGAGGAAACCCACAGAGATGGGGAGAACATAGAAACTCCTTTCAGACACTGCCGAACCATTGGCATCAGGAATGTGGAAGGAAACCGAAGCATCCCGAGGAAACCTACAGAGATGGAGAGAACGTAGAAACTCCTTTCAGACACTGCCGAACCATTGGCATCAGGAATGTGGAAGGAAACCGAAGCATCCCGAGGAAACCCACAGAGATGGAGAGAACGTAGAAACTCCTTTCAGACACTGCCGAACAATTGGCATCAGGAATGTGGAACGAAACTGAAGCATCCCGAGGAAACCCACAGAGATGGGGAGAACGTAGAAACTCCTTTCAGACACTGCCGAACCATTGGCATCAGGAATGTGGAAGGAAACCGAAGCACCCCGAGGAAACCCACAGAGATGGGGAGAATGTAGAAACTCCTTTCAGACACTGCCGAACCATTGGCACTGTAATACAGTTGTGCTAACCACTGAACTAACCATACAATTAAATGCAACTTGAGATTAGCCTGTTCAGGTTGAGAGAAAAAAGTTTTCATCAGAAATTTACACGGTTTCAAAAAGATACTGAAAAGTTTAAACAAAAACAACAATTTGCCTGATGAACTCAATGCATTGAACAGTATCAGTGGGAGCAGGAAGTGGTTGATATTTTAGGTAAGAGCCTTTCAAGTCTTTGTCTAGCTGATTATTTTTTGTTCCAGATTCCAGCATCTGCAGTCTCTTGTGTCTCTCTTAAAACATTCCATGATCTTCTTTGAAAAACTATTATCATAGATTATTTTTTAGAATGCATAATTCTCATTTGACATATCATGCACTTTGAACTTGCTCTTTCATTCATTAAGGCAGGACTTCTCAAACCTTTTAGCTTGTGGAACCCTTTTGGGGAGCACTTGGAAATCGTGGAACCCCCCCATAGTTATGAACTAGAAGCTGACTGGAATTAGAATGGCGTCCACTTCTGGTTCGAGCATGGTTGAGTCTAATTTAAATGATTTTTCTTAAGCAGTAAGCAATCTGAGGCAGTCCTTGAAAAATCCCATTTCTTCAGAATTTGATTATTTTGTTTCAACTGAATGTTAACCAAATTTCAAATATAAATATTACCAACCTCCCAGACCCCAAATGTCCACCATCACTGACTTTTCAGAAGCAGTTTTCCAATCCGTCCCCAGCTCCCACAGGCCAAATCTCCCAACGCCTCTGATGCGGGTATCCACCTCGACCCTGGCTGCCCACAGGTGCATCTCCTGATGCTTCCAATATGGATTTACATCCCCGCCCCCGCAGCCCACAGGCCCGAGCTTCCAACAGCATTATCGCTAAACCCCATCCCCCGCCGATCAGGCACTGGAGCCACTGTCACCTCCACTGGTGACCCCAACTGCAAACATGCATAGCCCCTGATGCCTCTATTGACATGGATTCCTGTCCTGACCAACACCATTGCGGAGCCCTTGCCAATTCCATCACCAGTTCCCACATCAACTTCAGTGAGAGGGAGGGGGTAGGGACAGGGAGTGAGTGAGAAGGAGGGAGGGGGAACACAAAAACCACAGTCAGCAAAAGCCATTCCTGTTATACTTCACATGTGGAATATCTTTTAGTTTAAATTTTAAGATAGTGACCAGCCTTATGCCAAAATAAATCCACGTCTCATTGGTTGAAAATGGCGTTGTGAGGCCTGATGTCAGCGCTGATGTCTGGACTGATGACATCAGACCTCAAGATCCATTTTGTTTTGTTAGGGTTGAGGCAACTGTTTGCTGCTATTGCAGAGTTTTAAAGACACAGGTAAAAAAAGTAATTTAAAGAAAAACAGTTATTACTACCCATTTCTGTGGAACCCAGTTTGGGAAACGCTGCAATAAGGTCTTGGCCAATCATATAACTTCACCACCATTTCTCAGCAATTATAAGCATAGTTACCTGCTTTCTTTAATTTTCAGAACTATATCAATCTCTGTTCTTTTTTTTAAAATTTTTTATTTATCAATCAATCTCTGTTCTGAATTAACACCAGGATTGAGCATTCACATCCTTCAGTGTAGAGACTGCCCTTTATGTGACAAAAATTTCAGTGCTAAAAGTCTGCCTCATATTCTCAAGTTGTGTTCTTTTTTTTAAATTTTTTTTATTTTTCACACTATAAACCATATTGACCAAAATACACATAAACATTTCCCTCTTGAATATACAGTGTTATTTTTCCCCCTCCCTTCCCTCCCTCCTTCCCATCCCCCTCCCCACCCACTCAATGCTCAACATATATGATACATTAAACCCATTAAACAATGTCATCACACAATGAAAATAAACAAGAAAATTGTGTCTTCTACTTTTACATACTGGGTCAGTTCATTTCGTCTTCTTCTCCTTCTGTCATTTTAGGCGGTGGAGGTCCGTGATAGCACTTCTCTGTTGTGTTCCATGCACGGTTCCCAAATTTGTTTGAATACTGCGATGTTATTTCTTAAATTATATGTTATTTTTTCCAATGGAATACATTTATTCATTTCTATGTACCATTGCTGTACTCTCAGGCTATCTTCTGATTTCCAGGTTGACATAATACATTTTTTTGCTACAGTTAAGGCTATCATAATAAATCTTTTTTGTGCTCCATCCAAATCGAGGCCAAGTTCTTTACTTCTTATATTACTTAGAAGAAAGATCTCTGGATTTTTTGGTATGTTGTTTTTTGTGATTTTATTTAATACCTGATTTAGATCTTCCCAAAACTTTTCCACTTTCTCACATGCCCAAATTGCATGTACTGTTGTTCCTGTTTCCTTCTTTCAGCGAAAACATCTATCTGATACTGTTGGGTCCCATTTATTTAACTTTTGGGGCGTGGTGTATAGCCTGTGTAACCAATTATATTGTATCATGCATAACCTCGTGTTTATTGTATTTCTCATAGTTCCAGAGCATAAAGTTGTGTTCTTTAATCTAAGTCAGTCAGTATAAACATTCTCTGTACCAAGCCCTTTCAGACTTTGTAAGTTTCATTTGAAGAATGGGATAATCAACGATTCATTTACCTTCAATTTATCAATTGCTATTATTAAAATCTGGACAATAATATGCTGAATTGCAATGGTCAAGTTTGTAAATTTCATTATTGGGGAATTTTGATTTATTAGTTTATCTATTCAGCATCCTAATTTTATTTGTACAAGTTTGATTTTTGATCGTAACCAGGTTCTTTGGCTTGGCTTCGCGGATGAAGATTTATGGAGGGGGTAAAAAGTCCACGTCAGCTGCAGGCTCGTTTGGTTACTACTGAAGAAAATCACAAAATTATCATATTCCAAGTAATTGTTCAGCAATTATGCCCCCAATCTCTTAACCCTCTTTGAAAAACACATTTTAAGTACAGGACTAGATTTGCTTGACATGGTCTATCAGTCTGTTCACTCTTCAGCAATTCTCAAAGATTAATCGCGGCCTTTGGCCAAGGTACCAAAGAGTTTGATAAGGAGCTAATATCACGAAGAGAAGAGAGCACAAGGGCACCTGGTGTTCTTAGGCAGTCTGATCTGGGAAGCTAAGCAGGCTCAGGACTGGTCAATACTTAGAGGGGAGACTGCCTGGGAACACCAAGTGCTGCAGGTTTCTGTGAGGGGCGCTGGACAAAGTGGTGACTGTCTGCCTTACGGTAGACAAAAGTTAAAGAATTTCATATATGTTACATTCTAAATGTAGTATTACCTGATGATAATCAGGTTAGGAAGAGGATTTGCTGAACAAAAAAAACAATCGGCCTATCTGAATCTACAAACCACATTCTTGCCTCACTTCTGATGCCCTACCCCATTAAAATACTTAGTATCTTGATTTCTTAATGTATATATACTCTGGGTCATCTCCATCTCCAATCCTTTAAGTACAATGAGGTAAACTTGCAGATATGTTGTAGGCAATGGATTCAGCTATTTAGCTCCAGATCTGGCTTAACCACATAAAGCAAAATATTGGAATTTGCTCATGTCAATTCACGATTTCTGGAATGTGGAGTTTCACAAGGATCTGTTCTGCTCGTTGTCATCTTTATAAATGACCTAGATGAAGAAGCAGAATGTTGGGTCAGTAAATTTGCAGATGTTATGAAGGTTGGAGGAGTTGCGGATGGCGCTGAAAGCTACCGTAGGATATAGACAGGTTGCAGAGTTGGGTTGAAAAGTGGTGGATGGATTTCAATCCAAATAAATGTGAGGTGATGCATTTTGGAAGGACAAAACAGAAGGCTGAGTACAGGGTTAATGGTTGGTTACTTAGGAGTGTGGATGAACTTGGGGTTGAAATCCATACATACATCCATCAAGGTCACTGTGCAAGTTGATAGGATAGTTAAGAAGGCTAATGGGATGTTGGGCTTCATTAATAGGGGGATTGAGTTCAAGAGTCGAGAGGTCATGTTGCAACTTTACAAATCTCTGGTGAGACCACATTTTGAGCTTTGTGTTCACTTCTGGTCACCTCATTATAGGAAGCATGTGGAAGCTATGGATAGGGTGCAAAGATTTACCAGGATGTTACCTGGATTGGAAAATAAGTCTTATGAGGCAAGGTTAGCAGAGCTGGGACTTTTCTCTTTGGAGCGTAGAAGGATGTGAGAAGTCTTAATAGAGGTCTGCAAGATTATGAGAGGCAGAGATAGGGTGGACACCCAATGCCTTTTTCCCAGGGCAGGAATAGCAAAAATCAGAGGACATGTGTACAAAGTGAAGGGAGGGAAATTTAGGGGAGACACCAGGGGTAGGTTTTTTACACAGTGAATTGTGAGTGCCTGAAATGCCTGGCCAGGGATGGTAATAGAGTCTGAAACATTAGGGGAATTTAAGAGATTCTCAGAGAGGCACATGGATAGAAGAAAAAATAGAGGATTATAAAGTTGGGAGGGTTTATTAGTTTTTTAAGGAATATATGAGTCAGCTATGAGTCTACTGTGCTGTAGTGTTCTAAGGGCTGAAGGGCCTCTACTGTGCTGTAGTGTTCTAAGAGCTGAAGGGCCTCTACTGTGCTGTAGTGTTCTAAGGGCTGAAGGGCCTCTACTGTGCTGTAGTGTTCTAAGGGCTGAAGGGCCTCTACTGTGCTGTAGTGTTCTAAGGACTGAAGGGCCTCTACTGTGCTGTAGTGTTCTAAGGGCTGAAGGGCCTCTACTGTGCTGTAGTGTTCTAAGGGCTGAAGGGCCTCTACTGTGCTGTAGTGTTCTAAGGGCTGAAGGGCCTCTACTGTGCTGTAGTGTTCTAAGGGCTGAAGGGCCTCTACTGTGCTGTAGTGTTCTAAGGGCTGAAGGGCCTCTACTGTGCTGTAGTGTTCTAAGGGCTGAAGGGCCTCTACTGTGCTGTAGTGTTCTAAGGGCTGAAGGGCCTCTACTGTGCTGTAGTGTTCTAAGGGCTGAAGGGCCTCTACTGTGCTGTAGTGTTCTAAGGGCTGAAGGGCCTCTACTGTGCTGTAGTGTTCTAAGGGCTGAAGGGCCTCTACTGTGCTGTAGTGTTCTAAGGGCTGAAGGGCCTCTACTGTGCTGTAGTGTTCTAAGGGCTGAAGGGCCTCTACTGTGCTGTAGTGTTCTAAGGGCTGAAGGGCCTCTACTGTGCTGTAGTGTTCTAAGGGCTGAAGGGCCTCTACTGTGCTGTAGTGTTCTAAGGGCTGAAGGGCCTCTACTGTGCTGTAGTGTTCTAAGTTTGAAGGGCCTCTACTGTGCTGTAGTGTTCTAAGGGCTGAAGGGCCTCTACTGTGCTGTAGTGTTCTAAGTTTTATGCTTCTTGTCTGGAATACAACTAGTCTAAAAACTCTTCTGCCTTTTTCCTTCACATCCATCAGTAAATGCAAAGAGCATGTGCGCTTCACTTTTACTGTAGGCTTTTTCAGGTGCATTCTACGCTAAGAATGTACCTGAAGAAGCAGAACTGGCCCTTTAAATTGCCATTCAGGTGGCATTTAAAACGCAACGTTGGCCCCCAGAAGGACACAACTGCACAGGATGCAGCTCTGAGCACACTCCGGGCTCCTGCCCAGTGTCAGCTGTGATCAGCAGCCTGACCCTTTAACATCCGCTTTCAGCCAGCTGCATTCAGGTGGCTGGGGGTGCCACTGAGCTGAGCTGATTATCCCTCTCGGAGGAGGGTTACGGAGCTCACCTCAAGAGCGCCTCCTGCACATTCAGGTGGCCTCAAAACAGCCGCATATTGCCTAAACATGCGGCTTTACATGCGGGGCAATTGGCCACTTGAAAGTGCCTTGAGATAGAACATGTCGTCAGCTGTGCAGCTACTTTCTTTCCTTCTCTGGACTGTCAAGCAAACCTTCTAAAGCTCCCCTCGGCCCCAGATCTAAAACTGCCACTTCCTTTCCTCTCCATGACATGCTTCTTAAAGCTCATTCTATTGTGTGGGTGTATTTCCTGCCTTCTCAACAGTATCCCCATTAAAAAAAAAATGACTGTCCAGCTTTGCTTCATATCCCAATGTTAATTGATCTAATTTTTAGCTCCTTCTCTTCAAAATTACTTTCGGCAACACATTCCACGCAAAATGACACTTCATTTCCATACTAAGTAGTCTCTCAAAAATGCTTGAAAGTATCTTTCAATGCATTTCAGGAAAACTGTCAGTCTGTCATGCAAAATGTATTTGTTTTCAAAGTTAATAACAACATTCAAATTGTTTGTGGCAAAGGTAATTTTTCTACCTAGTCTGTCCTGAGTCATTCCTATCCTCAATGACTCTCTACTGTCATCCAGCTATGGAGGACCCACTTGCCTAATTTCAAATTGTAGCCAATAGCTTCTCTTGTGACTGCATCATTACTTCTGGCATCTTATCCACAACAATTCATCCTTAACCCTTCCTTTTTCTTGTCAATATATAGCTCTTGGATACCATTAATCCCCACATTATGCTGACCATTAGGTCTATTTCATTACTACCTCTCTTAATTTCTTAACCAAGCCCCCCAAAAAATTTACACCCATGCCACCCAATTACATGCAAATAAACCTACATCCCCATGTTTTTGGAGGGTGGGAAAAAACCAGACAGCTGGGGAAAACCCACGCAGACACTGGGAGAATGTAAAAACTCCTTACAAACAGCGATGGATTCAAACCTGAGTCACGCTAACTACTACGCTGACCATGCCATCCTGGTAGTGCCAAAGAAGTTCTCTTGACTGCTGTGATTGAGAGGCAACTGTTTGTTTACTCAACTCCCCAGCCCTTTGGTTAGAGTTCAATGCAAAATTCCTTGCTTTAAAAAATGGTGAATGCTTCAACACTGCTACAGTACAAAAATTCTGATAAAGGGGCACATTTCAGAAGAACACCAAGGAACAGCAACAGGAATCATGGGAAAAATTGAACAAAAAGAAAGAAAATAAATAAATAATTGAAACCATGTTGAATGACTGAAATGTTAGAGTTTCTACTCTTGCTATCAACCATAACATGAACATTGATTTTTCTAGTTTTAGGTAACCCATGCTTCTATGTGGTTCCATTGTTTCCATTTCTACTTTATCTATTTCATTGTTATTGTTCTCTCTTACCTTCTCCCCTTGTGATCTCTCCCTCTACCTGTTCTCCACCTCTTTCAGCTTCTGTCCAGTGCTCTATCACCCCTTAACTGGACCCAAACTTCTTCACCCACCCCCCTTTCCCTCCTTGATACACTTAACATCACCCCTTCCTACTTAAGTTATAATAAAGGGTCCCAATCCAAGACATTGGCTGACAAATTCTACCCACAGATGCTGTCTGACCCACTGAGTTCCTCCAACTTCTCATTGTTGACAGTATCTGGACTTTTCTTGCTTCTCTTTACCACAAGAGGACAGTTGATGGTTTATGAGCAATCTGACCCCTCTGTCACATCTCTCTTTTAGAACATGTTCACCATCCATCCAAAATGAGTTATCCTTATGTTTTTTTGTTGAAGGATATTTTCAGTTTGGCGGAGTATTCAGTGATAGTGAAATTCAGTGCTTCACATAACTATGAAGGTTCAGAGAAACTGTCCATTTAATATAATTGGACTGAGGGAAATATCCTCTACTGCACATCTTCCAGTTACTTCAGTTAATGATTTTTGGATAAATTCAGACATAGAGGTTCATTCAAGATAAAATTGTGAAAATGAAGATGTGAATTGAATCCAGGCATCCTCCTATTTCTTTATCATAACACATCATTGAATAAAGTTGGTAGCTACTCCTTGAATCGGGCTCAACTTTTAAAAAAATTTAAGCATACAGTCCCTGCCGCCCAATTACACTCAATTAACCTATACAACCCCTGGTATGTTTTGAATGGTGGGAGGAAATTGGAGCACCCAGGGAGAACGTACAAGCTCCTTACAGACAAAATGGATTCGAACCCCAGTCCCAATTGCTGCTGCTGTAACAGTGTCACTCTCTTTGGCTTGGCTTTGCGGACGAAGATTTATGGAGGGGTAATGTCCACGTCAGCTGCAGGCTCGTCTGTGGCTGGCAAGTCCGATGCGGGACAGGCAGACACGGTTGCAGTGGTGGCAAGGGAAAATTGGTGGGTTGGGGTTGGGTGTTGGGTTTTTCCTCCTTTGTCTTTTGTCAGTGAGGTGGACTCTGCGGTCTTCTTCAAAGGACGTTGCTGCCCGCCGAACTGTGAGGCGCCGAGATGCACGGTTTGAGGCGAGATCAGCCCATTGGCGGTGGTCAATGTGGTAACTGTGCTGCCCCATGGTTATTCATGGTAAGGCATGGCATTCTTTTAGCTAATTCCCTGTACCAACAAATAATGCCAACAAGTGAAGCAAGATATGGTCCAAGTCTAATTTAATTCATTATTTTGCTCCATTCTTCCTATTCTATCTTTCTATTGGAATGACAGAAGAGCTAAATCACCTTGTTATATTACTACTGCAGTTAAGTCAACCCCCTTGCACCAAAAGCATGTGAAGCTGTAAGAATGTGTGATTAAGTTATGTTAATTTTGATAAATGTAAATCTTGTTTCTGGTAATTTGATTACTAGGTCATCTAAAGCTGCTGTCCTGATGAAAATATTTGGTTAGAGATACCAAGGTATGGATTTAAGATTTCAACAAATAAAGGATTGCCATTACCTTACAAGCTAAAGGTGATAATATCAGTAATCAGTTTCGTTATTAATCTTCATTCACTAATTAAAATAGAAATTAAAACTTATTTTAAATGTGTATTCCAACAATCAAAAAAGCAAATGCATGTTTTCTATCAGCTACAGTAATTTCTGAGACAAGCAGTTAATGTTTGCCAGCTTTTTAGAATTACAGTCATCAATAGGGCACCATAACTTCTCTAAATTTAGAATGAAATACTGAGAAGAGCTTGTGTAGTGGGTGAGGAGATGATGCAGGAAGTAGGACTTGGCTCCCCAGTAGTAAACACATTAAGGCTGTGATCTGGTTTCCTTCTTCATCCCCAGTGTGAACAAGTTGGTGAGTTAATTGGTTCTTGCAAATTACCCCAACTTTTAGGTATGTGGCAGGACCATCAGGAGGTGCTAATCAGCATTAAAAAGGAATGCATTATGGGGAAATAAGTGGGGGTGGTGGATGTGAATGACGGGGTTTGTCTTGAAATCTTGCATAGCATCAATGAACCAAATAGCTTCTCCGTATTGTGAAAAAAATATATAAAATTTGGCCACTTGGCCCTCAAACCTGCATCACCATTTGAATAACAATGCATTCAGTTTATTTGGTGTTGCTAGCGTACAGCATTCATTTATAAAAGACGGATAGTTTAGATATTGTCAAAAAGATTTTCTGGTTCAACAGTGTTAGGTATAGTTGACAAAGATTGTTCTTCTTCATCTTGATTATTGCATATTGATGATGTAGAACTCACAGGGCATAACCTGCAAACAAATAAGAAAAAGTAAATGATAGAAAATAATAGTTTTGTAAAATTTTGAATGATTTTTGCTTTGGAAGCAAATGACTGGTGAAAGCCCATTTTAGATAACCCATGGTTACCTAAATATTGTACAAATGGTGAAAAAATAAAATCATGACAAGTTAAGAAAAGTTCATTTAGGAATGGGCTTTCATCCAGTATTTTCCCTTTGACTAAGCAGAAGCCAACTAAATGGTGAAAACTGTACAGATTTACTAGTTAATCCATAGAAGTGCTGGAGAAACTCCCACAGCATCCATAGGGTCTGTAAGGTTATATATTTTTGCTTCCTATGGATGCAGTGGGAGTTTCTCCAGCACTTTTTGGTTTTTACTACAATCACAGCATCTGCAGACTTTCTTGTTTCATTCTACATGTACCATTATCTGTTGTTGAACGTTAGAATATTATTGTGTAAAAGGGCCCTCATTAAAGTAAAATTGCCAACTACTGGGAATTGTTTGGAAATTAAATGATCCATCTATTTTTTTGAGTTTAACCCACAGACACAATTTTAAACTATAGTTCCACTGACATGCATCACAATGAAAGCTAGATGAGGTGGGTAGAGATGTGTGTTTACAAGCTATGTGCTTGGCCAAACATACCTGACAGTTTCATTCAGAACACTCTATTATCTGCTCCCAGATATTGTGATTAAGATAGAAAGATTTTAAGATAGTTTTCACGTAGAACATAGAACATTACAGCAAAGTACAGGCCTTTCAGCCCATGATGTTGTGCCAATATATGTAAATCTCCACCACAACAATCTAATTTTTCACTAATTCATATGCATAGTTTTCTAGTTTTCTTACATTCATGTGTTTATCTCATAGTCTATTGAATATCAGAAATTCAGGAGTTTGGTATGACATTGGAAACCCTGGCAAATTTGTACAGATGTGTGGTGGAAAATGTGCTGACTGGCTGCATCATGGGGACACCAATATCCCTTGAACATGAAAACCTGCAAAAGCTAGTGGACACAACCCAGGACATCATAGGCAAAACCCTCCCCACCATCGAGAATATCTACAGGGGAGGTTGCCATCGGAGAGTAGCAGCAATCATCAAGGATCCACACCACCCAGCACACACTCTGTTCTCGCTGCTACCTTAAGTAAAGAGGCCTAGGTGCCACATGATTCATATCACCAGGTTCAGGAACAGCTGCTACCCCTCAACCATTAGACTCCTCAACAACAAACTCAATCTGGGACTCATTCAACAACTGTTACTTTTGCACTATTATTTTTCTTCTCTGTATTGCACAGAGAGTTTCTTTACATTTCTTTATTTGTTTACATGTGTACATTGTGTACAGTTTTTCTGCACTACCAATAAATTGTGATTCTGACTTGCCCAAGGGAAAAAAAAAAGAATCTCAAGATGGTATGTGATGTCATCTATGTACTCTGACAATAAATCTGAATCTGAATGTTGCCATTGTACCAGCCTCCACCACCACCAACTGGCAATGCTTTCTAGGCACCCATCACTCTATGTATATTTAAAGAAATGACCTCTGATATCTCCCACATACTTTCCTCCACTTACCGTAAATAGATGTCCTCTGGTATTTGGTATTGTTACCCCAGGAAAAAGGTAATGGCTGTCCACTATAAACAATGTGCTCATAATTTTATAGACCTCTATTAAGTCACCTCTTATCCTTCTTTGCTCCAAAGATAAAAGCCTTAGCTCTGTCAATCTTGTTTTCCGATTCAGGCAACATTCTAGTAAATCTCCTCTGCATCCTCTCTCAAGCATCTATATCCTTCCTGTAATGAGGTGGCCAGAACTGAACACAATATCTCTAAATTAAATTAAATTTACTGTTTGTATTTCCTTCAGGACAACTAAATATGAAACTAGTGCTTAAATTAGTGCTTGAAGCATGTGTGTAGTGAAGGTATAATCCAAATAGCAATATTATCTTGGTATTCATTGCCACCACCTGGGGAGCCGTACTCAAGCTATACCACTTTACCTGCTGGAGATTTTGTATTTGCATATTGAAAGATGAAATTAAATAAATATTGTACAAATGGTGGAAAAATAAAATCATGACAAGTTAAGAAAAGTTCATTTAGGAATGGGCTTTCATCCAGTATTTTCCCTTTGACTAAACAGAAGAGAATAAGCTTGAAGATGATCAATCATGGACAAACAAAGTCATGTGACATGTGTCTGCACATTCATAACATTTTATGTAAATGAAACAACAGAATTCTACAGTTTTTGGCCACCTTTCAATGTTGGCTTTCTGAAAATATTTCACAACCCTACTTCATCAACTCTCAACAGTAAGGATTGGTCTGAGTGAAAGTTTGAAATAACATCATCAATCAATACTTAATTAAAAATAGTAAATTACACTTTCTTTAAAATATGAAAAGGTAATGGTGGAAGAACAATTATCTCTCAAGTATTTAACATCAAAAGTGCTGATGGGAATCTACAGATGGTAATTGTTGAATTCAGGTACAATTTTGTAAAGAACTTTCCATATTTCACAAAAACCTGGAAAGCACAAATCCAACTTTTTTTCATGAAGCTATTCCTGATCCTATTCTACAATATGTTACGGTGTCTTAATGTCTCCAGGGCAACTAGGATTTGTGTGATTTGTGTTTAAACAGTACCTTATATTCCAAACATCCAAGAGTATTTGCAGAGGTGTGACCAAACAAAAAGGAAGCAAATCAAAGAAGGCCTGCTGATTAACAGTGAAACAAAATCTTTCCTCAAAGGCAGGTTTGCATCAAAGAAGTCCATTTGGGAGATCATGCCTTGGTAGGGTAATCTTAAAACACTGAGAGAAAGGTAGATGGGTTTAGGTAGAGATTTTAAGGGAACGACCACAGAGTCAATTACAGAAACCTGCAGATATAGCGGCATTGAATGTTCAGAAGACATTTGGCATGGTGTTATATAAAATGCTAATGCACAAGATACAGGCTTATGGCATTAAGGGAAGCCTGCTAACATGAACTGAAAATTGGTTATTGTCTTGAAAATAGAGAGTTGGAATAAACAGAATGGAATGGTGTATTAGTAAAGTATTCAAAGGATCTTCAATTATTTATATTAATGACTTGGTAGAGGTGGCAGAATGCAAGGTATCCAAATTTGCCAATCACACAAAAATAAGTGAGAAGGCATGTTATGACAAGATGAATCAGAATTTAGACAAGTTGAATGAGTGGGTGAATATAAGACAAATGGAATTTAAAGTGGTAAAGTCTGAGGTCATGTATGTTGGAAATAAGAGTTATATAATTGGAGAAAAATTTGTTTGTACAAATTGCAAAAAAAGTCAACAGGTAGATACAGCAAAGTTCTCAGAAAGGCAATTTGCAAATTGGCCTTTATTGCAAGACAACTGGAGTTTAGAAATAGGGATGCATCATTTCAATTGTTCAGGACATTGCTGAAGCCACATCTGGAGAACAATGCACAATTTTGGTCCCATTTTTTAAAAAGGATGAATTAGCACTGGAAGTAGTCCATAAGAGATCCTGGGAATAGAGGGTTGTCCTTTCCCAAGCAGAGAAATAAATTAAGTAAGAGATTAATTAGAATATGGGATGATATTTATCAGTTTGTAAGATGGGCTGAGAAATGTCCGAAAAAAAAGTGATGCACTTTGGTCCTGAATATGACAGCATATTTCAATCAGGTGGTGAAGTAGCATATGGGATGGTCGACCCTGGTCGACTATGTTGATGGGGGGGGGGGGGGGGGGTGGTGGTAGGGGAAATTCCAATAATCCTCTCTTATCTTATGGTCCTGCCTCTCTGCTGTTCTTATGGTCCTTTGGTTTGACCTCTGGTCCATTTCTGTGCAGCAACTGTTCCGGACTGTGATGCATCTGGCTAGGATGGTCTTGATAGAGCTCCTGTAGAAGCTTGACTTAATGGTGGCCGGTAGCCTTGCCTGCTTCGGTCTTCTCAGGAAGTGCAATCATTGTGCCTTCCTGACAAATGAGGATATGTTGCGCTTTCACGATGCGTCACCAGTTAAGAGGACTACTCTCTCCACTACCAGGTTATTAATATGTAGTGCCAACGTTTTGGACCTGAACCCTTCTTTAAAGTATGAGGGAAAAACAGGCAGATGCTTGAATAAAAGGGGTGGGGAGAAGTGAAGAAAGAGCAGGGGGAGGAATACAAGCCAACAGACACAAGTGATGATTGAACATGGATAGGAGGACATGATTGGGGGTAGGAGGTGGCTCCATGAATGCAGAGCATGAGGAAAGGAGGCAGAGGGGAGGGAAGAGACAGAGCAGGAGGAAAGGAGAATTAGGGGTGCCTGATCATAATTTTCGATTACTTTGAAGGTCTCCATTAGGCTGTCACTTAGACCTGCAAATAAATCACTTTTCATAACCATAAGCTCCTATCACTAAAACAAACATGGTTAAAATATTTATATCATTTACACAAAAAAAGCCAATACTAATACACCACAAGTACCAGAAAGTAGATCAGTGAAGGTGAATTTCTCGCTCAGTGTGTCTGAGGCTGCCCATCATGGCATCCAATATTTCCCTAAAATCTTAAAAATAACATTCTAATCTAGCCCACGACATCCAGGAGTCACAGTGTTTAATATTTTTAACCAAAGATGTTCCTGATATTTGCCTTTTCCCACTTTGAATCAAAATTTAATTCAATTTCCTGCACTCTTTAATATTTTATATATTTACATGAGAATCTATTTCAGCCTTGTCATTTTATACTAATTTATTTCTCCCTTTACAACTTAATCCTATGGTAGTGTTACAAGATTAAACCAGCAACTACAAAGAAGGCATATCACACAGGGATAAAGATGAACAATTACTTTATTAACAAAAAATCACCTTCAAACTTTAATTCAAAAATCCCCCCTTTTATAACAATACCCACTGGTTACTATACAAATTTCTATAACAGTGTAAAACTAATAAATTCCCCAGCCTAAATATAACATATGTAATTAAAGTCTAAGTTATATTTCCAACCAGCCCACAGAAAAACGTAGACACAAAACAAACACAAAACACACAAGACTCTCAAAACTTCGATCTCAACCGAAGCAAAGATCATAAACAAAATTCAGTTTGTTTGGTAAACTGAAGCCAAAAGATCTTTGAGAGAGAGAGAGAGGGAAAGCACAACATTTGAAGTTGTCTTCTTGTGTTGCTTGCAGAGAGAGGAACAACTGGCTTGGTCCGCATCCTTCTGGGTGCCTTCCGAATATTCATCCTTTTTGAAATCCCAACATTCTAAACTGTCCTCCAGACCATGACTCATGCACTGGCCTTTCTTCCACTCTTCAGCACGACCCAGTGGTGGTTTATCGTCCAAGTCCAGAAATTTTTAGATAATTTTCTGCACATGCTCAGTCTGTCTCCCACTCTCTCAGCAGTCCACCTTCATCATGGCTCTCTAAGGCAAACTGTCACTTTTTAACATAAAACCACACAGCACATAGGCCAATACACAACACAGAACTCTGTAACAGTACGTTTGCCTGTACAATATCCATGGCTATAATAATTCCAACATGCCTCAGTGATATTTAGCTTGAATTCCTTGTAATTCGACTCATCCAAGAAATGAAATCCTAGTTAAATAATTCTAATCTCTATAAAACAATTCCTTTTATTATCTGCTTCTTAAGACTAACACAGATATTTAGAAAGGTTAAGACAGATGTTTTAAACTGCAGGATGGTTAAATAGCCACTCACAACAAATGTGAACTCATTGGTCTTGAGACATGATGGAGAAAAATGATTAAGCTTCATTCTGTAAAATTAATTTCTTTAGTTTCCCCAGTACTACACAGATAATTCTGCCCTGAAATTAATCAACTCACCTCTAGTCCAAACACAATTAAATTTGTAAGTGAACAGAATAAGAGGATAAATGTAGCATGGGTAATCAATAGGAAGTTTATCTGCACATCCTTTAACCCAGTGGTTCTCAACCTTTTTCTTCCACTCACATACCATCTTAAGTAATCCCAATGCCATCGGTGCTCTGTGATTATACTATTATACTATTCTAGACCCAATTGTTACAGAGAAATATTTTGCTGGAAAAAAAATTGTCATTGGCCCATTTCTTTTGGAGTTATGAAACCGTGCATATAACGAGTCAATGAGGTACAATTAAAACAGTGGTTTTCAAACTTTTTCTTTCCACCCACATCCCACCTTAAGCAATCCCTTACTAATCACAGAGCACCTATGGCATAGGGAATACTTAAAGTGGTATGTGAGTGGAAAGAAAAAGGTTGAGAACCACTGCTCTAATTGCTGCATTCAGTTTTCCCGACATAGCCTCCTCAACATCAGTGAGACTAAGCACAGAACTAAGGACAGTTTTGCAGAGTATCTATGCTCTGTTGTCAATAGGTATCTAGACAATCAGCACGGTAACAGGCCATCTCAGCCCACAGGTCTGTGCCACCCAATTAACCTACATCCCCAGTACGTTTCGACAGGTTCCTTTCCTTTCCGGCGTTCACTTAGAAAAGAGATGCAGAGGAATTTCTTTAGCTAGAGGGTGGTAAATCTGTGGAATTTGTTGCCACAACTGGTTGTGGAGGTCAGGTCATTGGGCAAACTTAAGACAGAGATTGATGGGTTCTTGATTAGCCAGCCATCAAAGGGTTATGGGGAGAAGGCCGGGCAGTGGAGCTGAGTGAAGAAGTGCATGATTAAATGGCAGGCAGACCCGATGGGCTGAATAACCATCCTATGTCTTAATTTTGATTCCGATGAAAGTGAAATTTTTCTTAGATGCCATCATATCAAAATCTCATGCTTTCAAAACAAAAACCAATATTATTTTTCACTACTCTTCCTTGGGAGGCATTGATCATGTGTTATGTTTCCATGGTCATGGGTTCCATTTTATAACTATCCAGTAGTACAGCATAGACAAAAGACTACTGTCCATTGAACCAACAATAGGTAGGAAGAGTTGAAAAGAAAATTACAGCCAAACAAGCCCAACATTCAATTAAGACTCAAATCAAATTCTAACAGGGATTAATATATAAAGATTAATCATTGAGTACCCTTTACTTCCTATGGATGTTGCTTTACCTGCTGAGTTTCTCCAGCACATTATGTATTGCACTCATCCCAAGCATCTAAAGACTTTCTTGTTTAACTCAATGTAGGGATCCTGATGTGTCTTCTCTTTCTTATGCACTGACACCAAATCTAAATGTAGCAATTGTATTTCTTCACTGCTGCTTGGTGGAGATCATCTCAGAGACTAGATCAAAGACAGATGTTCTTGAATGAGCTTATCTCATCTAGTCAATCTGTCAAATATCTGATCCACTGAGAGACCCTAGC
This sequence comes from Narcine bancroftii, assembly GCF_036971445.1. NCBI lineage: Eukaryota > Metazoa > Chordata > Chondrichthyes > Torpediniformes > Narcinidae > Narcine > Narcine bancroftii. The sequence goes on from NC_091469.1 coordinate 112,324,418, forward strand.
CAAGTGATGCAATAACCAGATGTAAAAGTGCCACGTTATATGCTGATGGCAGGATACCTGAAAAACTGTTTCCAGTCAATTCCAATCTAAATATTGTGCTCCCAGCTGGGAGAGAAAATTTCTTGCTCTTGGCTCAATTCTGTTGAAAACTATTGTCAACGAATTTGATGAGGGAGTCCAAATTCAAAATCAACCTTCCAATAATCTGGAGTTGTAAGTGGGCTGACAGCATTATAAATATTTATTCCTACGGCAGGGCATTTAATATTTCAGGTTTAAACTCTATGCTAATGTAAAGAATAGCAACAGTAATCCATACAACAATTACAGTTCAGAAACAGGCCAACTCAGCTCCTCTAGTCCGTTCTGATCTAAGTGAACTCCACTAGTCCCACCTACCTGAATTTTGGCAATAACCCTCCAATCTCCTCTCATCCATATCCCTATCCAAGCTTTCCTTAAATGGTAAATTTAACTTTGCTGCGCCTTTTCTGGAAGGTCATTCGACTCACCCACCACTCTCTGAGTGAAGTTCCCTCTCATGTTACTTCATTTCCCCCTAACTCTTAACTCGTGACCTCTTGTTTGAATCTCACCTACCCTCAAGGGAAAGAGCCTATTCATATCTACTCTATCCATCCCTCTCATAATTTTAAATACCTCCATCAAATCCCCCCTCAACCTTCTCAGCTCCAATGAATAAAGACCTAATCTTTCTTTGTAATCTAGATTCTGAAATCCAGGCAACATTTTAGTAAATTTCCTCTCCACCCTCTCTACCTTACTGATACCCTTCCTATAATTTGGTGACCAGAACTGTACACAGTATTCTAAATTTGGCCTCACCAATGCCTTGAATAGTCTCAACATCACTTCCCAACTCCTATATTCTATGCTTTGATTTATAAAGGCCAGCAAACCAAAAGCTTTCTTCACCACTCTATCCACATGAGATTCCACCTTCAGAGGGTGATGAACCATTATTCATCAATGCCCTCCCGTTTATTGCATATGTCCTGTTTTGATTATTTTTTTCCAAAATCAAGCTCTTCCACAATTTTCAGTATTAAACTCCATCTGCCATCTTTCAGCCCACTCTTCTAAGCATTCCAAATCCTTCTGCAATCTCTGAAAACCTTCTTCTCTATCCACAACTGCACCTATCTTTGTATCATCTGCATATTTACTAATCCAGTTTACCACTCCATCATCCAAATCATTAATGAAAATGTCAAATAGAAAGGGACCCAATACTGATCACTGAGGCACACCGCTTGTTACCGGCCTCCATCCTGACTGACAGTTATCCACCATGACTCTCTGGCATCTACCTCCTAGCCACTGTTGAACCCATTTGACTATCTCAAAATTAATACCTAGTGCCTGAACCTTCCTTACCATCCTTCCATGTGGAACCTTATCAAAGGCCTTACTGAAATCCATATAGACAACATTGGCTGCTCTACCCTAATCAACATTCCTAGTTACCTCCTCCAAAAATTCAACAAGATATGTCAAACATGACCTTCCACGTATCAATGTTGAATCTCTCAATGAATCCAATAATGTAAAATTGCACACAGTTTCTTTTGTATGTGAAATTCCTTCTGCAATGTCGAGTTCTGGAACTTGTGCAGACAAGTATGAAGTCAATCATCACTTCTGAATCAAGTTTTGCAAAACACAAATTGGGAGGAGGTTGGGGGGGGGGGGTAATGTGTATTATTTAAACAACATTAATGCTTTTTTTCATTATTTTCTTTTTATATTTTTTGAATATAACTGTTATTAATATAAATTGACTATGTATAACTCTTTTTTTTTTACCTGCATTGCCAAAGAAGACATCCCTTAGCATGATAGAAAATAAATAACTGAATTGTTGAGGATGTGTGAGGAGAGGTGAAGGGGAAATATCACTAGACTAAATTAAATATCAAAGAGTAATATATTGAGCTTTTTAAGTTTTAATGTTAATGGGCTAAACAGACATGTGAAGAGGAAACAAGTGAGAGTAAATATAGCTTTTTTAATGAGACTGATTTAATTGAAACAGAACATCAGAAATTAAAAAGAGACTGGGTGGGACAAGTCATAACTTCTTCATTTAATTCAAAAGCAAGAGGAGTGGCAATCTTGATAAAGAAGACCCTTCCAGTTATGATACAAAATATAGTGATCGATCCTGCAGTGTCAAAATTTCAGAATTCTGGACTCTTATGAATATAAATGTGCTGAATGTAGATGGCAAAAAAATTATACAAGAAACATTTCTTAATTTAGCAGGAGCACATCAGAATATTTTAGTAGCTGGGGATTTTAATTTTTGCTTTGATCCAGTTTTAGATAGATCAACTAGAGTAATAACACAGGCAAAGGCAGTGAAACCCACTTTGACATTAATGAAGGATATGAATTTAATAGACATATGGAGTAGAATCCACCTGAGAGAGAAAGAGAAAGATTATTCATTTTATTCAAATAGACACGATTCTTATTCAAGGATAGTTTTTTTTAATATCAGCACATTTCCAAGGTAGAATTAATCAAGTTGATTATAAAGCAATAATTTTATCGGATCATTCACCTTTATTAATGACAGTTACAATGTTAGATAAAGAATAATCAATCTATAGATGAAGATTTAATTCAATGTCATTAAAAAGGCCATTCTTTTGTGATTTTATTAGAAGGCAAATTCAAAATTTTTTCAAGACTAATTCTAATTCAGTTAATAATAAATTTATTTTATGGGATGCAATGAAAGCATATTTAATAGGGTAAATTATGTTATATTTCTAAAAGGAAGAAGCGATATATGAAAGAGGTAGATCAATTGAAGAAAGAAATAACATGTTTAGAAAAAGACTTGCAAAGACGGACTTCCAAAGAAAAGACATGAAAAAGAAACTTTAATATTATACATTACAAACATATAGAACAGAGGGAGTAATAATGAGGACTAAGCAGACATACTATGAGTTAGGTGAAAGGGTTTATAAGGTCCTTGTGTGGCATTTGAAAGCAGAACAAGTTTCAAGGATGATTAATGCAATTAAGATGGAGTCGAATGTGACTACCTATAAACCTTAAGAAATTAATGAGGCTTTAAGCAATTTTATTCTAAGTTACACAAGTCATAATCGCAGAGAGATGATAACAAAATAGAAGATATTTTGTCGCAAGTAAGACTATCAAAGTTAAGTTCAAAGATGGATGCCTCCATCACGATAATGGAGGTGAGGGAAGCATTGGGCTCCTTACAAAGTAATAAATCTCCCGGAGAGGATGGTTTCCTGGCTGAATTTTATAAAGAATTTATGGATTTGTTGATTCTTCATTTTATGGAAGTATTAGATCAGGTAGAGGTAACACACTCTCTCCTGGAATCTTTTTCTATTGCGATAATTAGGGTAATACAAAAGAGACAGGGATCCTTTAAAACCATTGTCATATAGACCTATTTCATTGTTAAATGTAGATTATAAGATAATTGCAAAAATTTTAGCTAATAGTTTGACGAAATTTTTACCAAAGTTGATAAATATGGTTCAGACATGGTTTGTAAAAAAAAGAGACAATCTGCGGATAATGTAACTAGATTACTTAGTATAATACATTTGGTACAAAAGAGGGGAGATTTAAGTGTAGCAATGACTTTAAATGCGGAAAAGGCATTTGATAAGATTAGAATTGAATTTTTTTGTTTAAGGTGTTTAAAATATTTGGGATGGGAGAGGTATTTTCAAATTGGGTAAGAGCATTATATAATGATCCTAAAGTTGTAACAAATGGGCAGGCTTCAGTACTGTTTCAGTTAACTAGATCTAGCAGACAAGCATGTCCATTATCACCTGCTCTATTTATTTTAGTGATAGAACCACTTACAGAACTGATTCGATCTGATCCTGATATTAAAGGATTTAAATTTAAATAAGGGGAATATAAAATTAATTTATTTGCTGATGATGTTTTGATCTATTTGACAGAGTCATTACGTAAATTATACTGAAGATTGGAGGAGCATGGGAAAGTAACTGGCTATAAAGTAAATTGGGATAAAAGTGAAAGTATTCCTCTCAATATAGGGGATTATACTCAGTGCCAACAAGATACCCAGTTTAAATGGCCGATGAATGGAATAAAATATTTTTGGATATGGGTAGATAATAAATTAAATAATTTATATAAATTGAATTATTTACCTTTACTTAAGAAAATAGGAGAAGATTTGAGTAACTGCCAATAACATGATTGGGTAGGGTTAATTGTGTTAAAATGTATATATTCCCTAGAGTACAATATTTATTTCAAACATTGCCAATAACATAACCACAGAAGTTTTTTCAAGAGTTAAATAAATATATAAGAAAGTTTCTTTGGAAGGATAAGATGTCAAGACTTTCTTTAGATAAACTGACATGGAAGTTTGAGTTAGGAGGATTACAGTTACCAAATTTTTAAAAATTATTATAAGGCAGCACAAATGAGGTTTCTTGCTTTATTTTTTCATGAGGGAGAAAAGCCAACATGAATTAAAATAGAAATTGATAAAATAGGAGAAAGAACACTGGAAGATTTTAAATGTAAATGAGAATCAAAAATAATATTTAGAGAGAGGAAGCACCTTTGTTGAAACATTTAATTAATGTCTGGAATAAGGTAAACAATGAAATTGGAATGAGGAGGATTGTCCTGTCTAAAATGTCTTTGATACAAAATTGACTTATTCCATTTTCAATGGATAATCAATTTTTAAATATTTGGTCTTAGAAAGGAATTAGATATATAGAAGATTGTTACAAAGGAAGAAATTTAATGTCATTTGAACAATCAAAAATAAATATGGGATACAAAATAATACACATTTTTGTTATTATCAATTAAGGGTTTATTTAAGAGATAAACTGGGTCCAACAATGTTATTACTGAAATGTGGTGGAGTGGACATGTTGATTTGCAATAGACATATAAATAAATTTATTTTAGCTATGTACACTTTATTGCAGAAGGGGACTCCCAAAAGCGGGATACATAGGTCCAGACAGTGATGGGAGACGGATTTAAATATTAATATTGATAAACAAAATTGGTCAGAGTTATGTGGAGATAGTATGGCAAACACTATAAATGTTATATACAGATTAGTTCAATATAATTTTCTACAACAATTATATCTCATGCCATAGAAATTAAAATAGATTGAAATCAGATTTATCAGATCAATGTTTTAGATGTGGCCAGGTTATAGGTAGTTTTTTACATTCTATTTGTTCCTGGCCTAAAGTGAGACCCTTTCGGTTAAATTGGCAACTATTTTAGAACATGTTACAGGAATTAAATTCCCACAAAACCCAATGTTATTTTTATTAGGTAATATTGAAAGGATAAGTCCAAAATTGAAATTATCTATATATCAAAAATAATTGGTAAAGATTGTGTTGGCAGTAGCAAGAAAATGTTTAGCAGTATCATGGAAATCAGACACCCACTTAGTCATGGAGTGATGGAACGCAGAAATGCATAGATGCGTTCCTCTTGAAAAGATTATTATAATCTAAGAAATAAATATGATGTATTTTTGAAAATTTGGCGCTCCATATTTACAAATTGTGGGAATTAATTTATAGATACTTTCTCTAAACTTCAAAACCTCATTAACTTGCTTTGAAGTATTAAAAGATACAAATGGTCAGAATGGTCAGAACCGTGTGGTGAGGGAAGTCCTCTGGCAACTAGGTTTCTATTCTTGTTTTTTCTTATGTTTTTCTTTTTTTAAAAAACTTTATTTAAAAAACTTTTAAAACAATGTAAAATCAATAACAAAAAAAGATTTTTATATAATATAATAAACCCCCCTCCCTCCCTCCCCCTCTGCCAGCTTCCGTAAGCCAAATAAAAGCATAAAACATATACAATATTTTAAGATATTTCCAAACCCATAAATTCTAAAGATGACCACATTTTAACAAAATGTAAATTGTATGTTATTTTCTCCATATATATACAAGATCTCACTTTATTATGCCAACGTACTATATTAATCTCTACATTTTCTTTCCAAGTAATTGCAACACATTTTCGTGCCACAGATAACATCAAACGAACAAATGCAATTTGAAACTTATCCAACCCCAAGCCAGTCAAAGAAACCGTGTAACCCAACAAAAAAAAATCACTGGATCTAATGGTAATTTAATTTTAAATAATTTCTCCAAAACCAACCTAACTTTTTCCCAAAATGGTTGTACCTTATCACAGGACCAAACTGTGTGCAAAAAGGTTCCAATACTTAACCCACATCTAAAACAAGAATCCAAATTACTAAATCCATACTTTTTCAATTTCTCAGGAGTCAAATATAACTGATGCAAAAAATTATAATTAGACAAACCATATCTTACATTAGTCAATTTAGTTACACCTTCATGACACATAACCTTCCAATCCTCTTGAGATATAACATACATTAAATCACTTTCCCATTTATTTCTAGATTTCTCCAAATTCAGTTTTTCCATACTTTCCTGTAACAATCGATACATATCTGAAATAAAACCTTTCTTTGGTATAAAGGAAATCAAAGAATCAAATTTTGTTAACTTAAGTAAACTCATTTCTTTACCGTAATTATCTCTTATCTATGCTTTGATTCCGTATTTCTTTTAACCCATATCTTTAACAAATGTTTTAATACTGGCATATCATATCCCTGCAATAAATTCAAATTCCACTTATGTATAAACTGGTGAACATCAAATTTAGAAGTACAGGCTAACTCCACCTTAGCCCAACTAGGGGGCTATCAATATCGATCATTCTACTAATAAACTTCAACTGTGAAGCTTGGTAATAATTTTGAAAGTGAGGTAACTGAAGTCCACCTAATGCATATTTCCATGTCAATTTCTGTAAAGCTACTCGAGCTAGTTTTCCCCTCCATAAGAATTTCCTCACCACCTTATTCAAATCTGAAAAAAGCCCTTTGAAAGTGAACATGGTATTGAGTGAAATAAATATTGAATACGAGGAAAAATATTCATTTTAATACAATTTACTCGACCTATTAATGTTAATGGAAGATCTTTCCATTTAATCAAATCCATTTTGATCTTTTTCAATAAAGGTACATAATTTAACTTATATAAAGATTGATAATTTGCATTCACAATTACCCCTAAATATTTAATTTTATCAGACCATCTTAATTTTATAATATTTTTGCACTCTTTATAATCTCCCACTCTTATCCCAATTTACTTTATACCCAGGTAACTCCCCAAATTGAACCAAACAATCTTGTAAATATTTCAAAAAATGTTCTGGATGTGTCAAATAGATCATTACATCATCATCAAATAAATTAATCTTCTATTCATCGTCTGCAAATCATTCTGTTGAATCATTTGAGCTAATGGTTCAATGACCAATGCAAACAAGGCTCGTGATAATGGACAACCTTGACGGTTGATCGCGATAATTAAAATGGCAAGGAAGTTTGACCATTTGTCACCAACTTGGTAATTGGATTTTTATATAATGCCTTAACCCAACCAATAAAAACAGGGCTGAAATTAAACTTCTCTAACACCTTAAATAGAAAATTCCATTCAACCTTATCAAAAGATTTTTCTGCATCAAGAGCAACTGTCTCGATGCATTGATCAACGTTATCAATCTAAGAACATTATCAGACACACTTCTATTCTTAATAAAACTTGTTTGATCTATATGTACCAACTGAAGTAACTATTTAGCAAGTCTATTCCCCCATAATTTAGCCACAATTTTATAATCCACATTTAATAGAGAAATTGGTCTATATGAAGCTACATTCAACGGATCCCTATCTTTCTTTGGAATCACTGTAATTATTGCACAAGAATAAGATTCTGGTAATGACTGATCCTCAGTTATTGGTTGCAATACATCCCTAAATACGGAAGATAAATCTTCATAAAACACTTTATAAAATTCCACTGAAAATCCATCATCACCTGGCGACTTTCCATTCGGCATCTCTTGTTTAGCTTCTTTAATCTCAAAATCTGTAAACAGAGCTTCTAATTCCTTTACCTCCACTTCCCTTAAACCCGGTAAGTTTAACTTAGATAAGAAGGATTCAATAGAACCAACATCCTGTTTTCCCGCAGAAGTATAGAATTTCTGATAAAATGAATAAAATTGGTTTATAGGTAACTATTGAATTCTTTTTAACAGCATTAATAGTTCTCAATACTTGTTCCATTTTTAATTGCCAGGCTAATGCCTTAGGAGCCCTTTCACCCAACTCATAATAACGTTGCTTGGATCTTTGAGTTAATTGTTTATACTGATATGTTTGTAAAGTATTATAACGTAATTTCAACTTAGTTAATGCTGATTTCTTATCTTCTGTAACCTTTTTCTGAAATTCCATTTCCAACTCAGAGATTTGCTTCTCCAACGCCAAACTTTACGCCAGATACTGTATTTTTTACTTTCATAGAGTAACTAATAATTTGACCACGCAAAAATGCTTTTAAAGTATCCCACATTACAAAATTACTACTTACTGAATTAACATTCTCAGCCAAAAATAAAGTAATCTGTTCCTTAACAAAAGTAATAAACTCTGGTTTCTTGCATTAAACCTCCACTGGTAAGTTGATTGTAACACTTCAGGACTTACACAAGAAATAAACAACATAAAATTATCAGATATGACCTTACTCTTATATTCAGCCTGCACTCCTCCACCTTGCAAATGTGCCAAAATCAAAAACAGATCTATTCTAGAAAATGAAACATGCCTAGATGGCAAGATGGTGTAGAAAGAAGACGTATAGTTCCACCTTCCTCCAGTTTGACTTATTAATAACTAAATTGTGAAAGTGGTTAAAAATAGTCTTTTTTATAGATTTCTGAACAGTGGAGATTCAAAATGACTACAAATGTGAAGAAATCCAAGACACAGTTACAAAAGAAATTACCTTTCAAAAGTGTTGAAGAATTGAGGCCAACCTATCAAGCTGATGCCACGAAGTCATCTGTAGGAGCCCCAAAGTCTCAAAGTATTTCAGGTTGGCTGAGTATAACTCCAGCGCTGATTTCGCAATTGCAAGATGGCACCGGTTCCGTTTTGGGTTCGGCCGGCTCTGATTCGCGCGCCCGACATCATGAGTCAGCCGATCAGGGACAGTCGCGCGAGCCTGCTGTACTGCCTGATGGTCTAGGGGCGTGCAGTGCAGTGTATAATGGATTTGATATCAATATTTGATTATTGCATTTTACATTTGGCTATGATTACATGTATGGAAAATTTTAAAATAAAATTAAAAAAATGTTTTGCAAAACACATGGTGGGCTGTAGGAACTTTCTTTTCTTTGGCTAAATGACATCCCTGATGGCATTAGCTTGTTGCTTGAGTTTGATTCCACAGTGATCATTTTCCCTCCAGTATTTTCTTCAGTAATTTCTGTCACTCTGTTCATCGGTTAACTATTTGTCAATTGGAACCATTATAACCAAACTAGATATAATGTGTTTAAACAAAGGCCACACATTCCTACCAAACAAACTGAATTTTGTTTATGATCTTTGCTTCGGTTGAGATCCAAGTTTTCTGAGTCTTGTGTGTTTTGTGTCTAAGTTTTTCGGTGGGCTGGTTGGAAATATAACTTAGACTTTAACTACATATGCTATATTTAGGCTGGGGAATTTATTAGTTTGACACTGTTATAGAAATTTGCATAGTAACCAGTGGGCATTGTTATAAAAGGGGGATTTTGAATTAAAGTTTGAAGGTGAATTTTTTGTTAATAAAGTAATTGTTCATCTTTACCCCTGTGTAATATGCCTTCTTTGTGGTTGCTGGTTTGATCTTGTAACATAATTTGGGGGGGGGGGGGATTGTCCAGGATCAAACCGATTTGGAAGTTTTTGGGGTGATTGACTTGTGCTTAGTTAGCAGTCGTCTGAGTTTTGACTCAACCTCTAGCTTGAAATTAAAAATAAACGGTGAGTTTAACAATCACCAGCAGAAAAACCAGCAACTATGAATATTGACCAGTTCATAGCGAACCCTTCAGTGGTTAATTTAAAATGGCTAAAAAGTCAGAACTGATGGTTATAGTTGGCAAGTTAAAACTTCTTACAGTAAGAACTGGGATGAAAAAAAAGGAAATTTCCTGAAAGATTGTTAAGCACTATGTAGGAAAGGGGGTATTTGAAGAAGCTGCATTAGAACAGTTTCCAAAGGAGAAAACTTCAGAGGAAGTAAAGCTTGCTTTGAGAAAACTAGAGTTAGAGGAAAAAAGTGAGACAGAAAGGAAAGCCAAACAGGAAGCAATAAGGCAGGCAGAAATGGAGGAGAGAGAGAAAGAACAGAAGCATGAGCTAGAACTAGCTAAATTAAAACTGACCCTAACCCAAGGAGAGGGAGAAGCCCAAAACCCTCATGCTGGTCAGGAGGAGAGGATTCTGGTCAGTGGAGAAGTGACATTAGTCTCTCCATTTGAGGAAGCTGAAATAGACCAGTATTTTCAGCATTTTGAGAAAGTAGCTGTAAATTTAAAATGACCACCAGACCAGTGGTCACTCCTGCTACAAAGTGTTCTTAAAGGGAAAGCCCAACAAGTGTACTCGTGTCTCACAGAACAACAAGCAGCTGATTACGAATTTGTAAAGCAGGCTTTACTCCAATCTTATGAACTAGTCCCAGAAGCTTATAGACAAAAGTTCAGGAGATTTAAAAAAGCAGCAACCCAATCTTACATGGATTTTACTTATAGGAAGGTTGTGTGTTTTGATCGGTGGTGTGCCGCAATGAAAGTAGAAAATTACTTTGATTTATTGAGGGAAATCATTCTGATTGAGGAGATTAAAAATATTGTGATGATATTCAAGTGTACTTGACACAGAAAAATATAAAAACTTGGCAAAAATTGGCTAAATTTGCAGAAGAATATGCTTTAACCCATGAGTCTAAGTGGACAGCATGGAAAACCTTTCAAAGGAATACTGCTGATAATCCAAGTAGAGTAGAAAGAAAATCTAGAAGTGAGGTTAAAGGAAGAGAGGAAGAGAAATGGGTGAAGGAAAAAATTTAGTGTTATTTGCCACTATGGTAAGAAGCCAGGGCACATAATAGCAAATTGTCCTGTATTGAAAAGGAAGAAAGAGAAAGGGGTGGTACCAACTGCCTGTGTTCAGAGTGAGAAAATTAGAGATATTTTTAAACCATTCATGACTGAAGGTTTCATTTCGGTTAAAGAAGGATCCAAGCAAGTGCCAGTTAAAATTCTGCGGCATACTGGAGCAACCCAATCGCTTGTATTAAGCAACACCTTGAATTTTGGTGAGGAGACCAATACTGGAGATGTGAATTTAACTAAAGGCATTGGTGGTGAAGCAGAGCCTATACTTTTGCACAGAATAGTGATGAAATCAGACTTAGTTAATGGCCCGGTTACGATAGGGATAAGATAAAGTCTGCCGCTGGATGGAGTTTCTCTTTTGTTTAGGGAATGATTTAGCAGAGGGTAAAGTCATACCTGCGGTGAAACTTCCAAGTAAGCCATTGGTTTATGAGTCCGAAAAGGATTTGGAAATCTACCCTGCATGTGCCATTACTAGAGCCATGTCTAGAAAAAAGGTAGAGGTAGAGAAAGTCTGCGATGATCCTGTAGTGGAGGCAAGTATTGAGGACAAACCTAAGGATCCAGCTTTGCTGTTGTCAAGACAAGAATTAAAAGCTAGACAAAAGCATGATCCTGATCTTGCTGGGATAAGAGATAAGATTCTGTCTAACCAGGAAATTGAAACTGCCAGTAGGTTACTTTGTTCAAGATGGAATATTGATGAGAAAGTGGAGACCACAAGTGATACCCTGCCAGTGAAAACTGGGCGGTTGTAAAGCAAGTTGTAATTCCCAAAACTTACAGGAATGAAATATTAAAGTTGGTTCATAGTCCACCTTTAGGAGGTCATCTTGGAGGAAGAAGACGGTAGAGATAAGGAAACAGTTTTATTGGCTGAAATTAAGAAAGGATGTTGTGAACTTTTGTAGAACCTGTCACACTTGTCAACTGGTGCGCAAGCCTAATCAAGGACCACCAGTGGCAGCTTTACAACCCATCCCTGCTTTTGGGGAGCCCTTCTCAAAAGTGATAGTGGATTGTTTTGGCCCATTGCCAAAAAACAAAGTGGGAAATTAATATTTGTTAACACTCATGTGGACAGCTTCAAGGTTTCCAGAGGCTATTCCCTGAGAAACATTAAAGCAAAGATGATTGTGAAGGCTATGCTAAAATTTTTCACACTGTTTGGCCTACCAAGGGAAATTCAATCGGACCAAGGGAGTAATTTTATGTCTGGAATATTTCAACAGGTGGTGTATGAATTGGGAGCCCATCAAATTGTGTCGTCTGCCTATCATCCTGAAAGTCAAGGGGTCTTGGAAAGGTTCCATTTAACTGTGAAAAATATGATGAGGGCTTATTGCGTGTAAAATAAAAAGGTTTGGGATGAAGGAATCCATTTGTTATTGTTTGCTGTTAGAGAGGCAACTCAGGAGTTTCTTGGCTTTAGTCCATTTGAGTTAGTGTTTGGTCATCAAGTCAGGGGTCCATTACTATTGTTGAAGGAAGAGTGGATACATAATGATATACAATCAAATCTGTTGGATAATGTTTTCAAATTTAAAAACAGATTACATCAGGCTTGCGAGATGACAAGGAAAAATTTAAAAACTTCTCAGGGAAAAATGAAAATTCAGTATGATAAAAACCCAAAAATTAGGGACATTAAATCTGGTGACAAAGTATTGGTTTTGTTACCAATGCAGTCAAACCCTTTGAGAGCTCAGTTTTCAGGACCATATAAGATAAAATCAAAAATTAACCATGTCACCTATGTCATTGAGATGCCTGATTGTCGAAGAGAGACGCAGGTCTGTCACGTGAATATGCTTAAACTTAATTTGAGAAAATGACTGAGGGGGAGACTAGAATTCCAACCAAGGTGCTAGTTATAGAAAAAGTAAGGAGGAGATAGGTTTCGGGGAAGGTCATGGAGCACAGGAAGTGATAAGCCCCAGGCTGGAAAATTCAATAGTTTTGCATAACTTAGACACCAAGTTAATGCATTTGAGTAAAATCAGAAAGGGAAGAAATGAAGACATTACTTATATATTCCCAGATGTTCCAAGAACTACTGTGGCTTGTCATGATGTGGAGGTCGGTGATGCTAAGCCTATTAAGCAGCATCCTTACCTAGTTAATCAGGAAAAGAGCAGATTGTTGGATCAAGAGGTGGATTATATGCTCAAAAATGACATCACTGAAAATCAAGTTCAAATTTGAGTTCACCCTGTATTCTGGTGCCTAAGCCAGATGACTAAAAAAAGTAAACATGGTGACAAAGATTGATGTGTTCCCTATACCCAGAATAGATGATTGTATAGATAAGGTGGGGAAGGCTAAATTTCTTACAAATATCAATCTGTTAAAAGGATACTGGTGTGTTCCTTTGACAGAGAGAGGCAGGGAGATTTCTGCATTTGTTACACCTTTGGGATTGTGTGATAATAATATTATGCCTTTCGGGATGAAAAATGCACCTGGCACATGTCAGAGAACGATTAATGCAGTAGTTGAGGGTTTAGAGTACACAGGAGCCTATATTGATGATTTAGTAATTAGTAAAGATACATGGGAAGAACACATGCTTGAATTAGAGCAGTTATTTCAGAGACTGGTGGAAGCACACCTCACAGTGAATTTGCACAAGAGTGAGTTTGGACATGTTACTGTAATTTATCTGTGTTATGTTGTTGGACAGGGACAGGTGGCACCAGTTGGAGCGAAAGTATTGTCTATCACTGTGTTCCCTATCCCCAGTAATAAGAAAGCTCTTCAGAGATTTCTAGGTATGATTGGATACTATCGTAGATTTTAAAAAAACTTTGCAGAAATTGCACTCCAATTAACAAAACTACTTGGAAAGAAAGAAAAATTTATCTGGTCAGATGCATGCCAGGAAGCATTTCTGAAGTTACTTGTGTCTCCTAACTTTGAAAAACAGTTCTCTTTAGCCGTGGACACCAGTGACGAAGCGGTTGGTGCTGTACTGTTACAGAAGGAGGATGGTGATGGAGTAGAACATCCTATTGCATACTTCTCAAAAACATTTAATGACCATCAACAAAATTATTCAACCATTGCGAAGGAGTTATTAGCGCTTGTTTTAGCATTGCAACATTTTGATGTGTATATTTGTACTGTTCAAAAACCATTAATAATATATGCTGATCATAATCCATTAGGTTTCTGTCTAAAATGAAAAATAAGAACAGACGGTTATTGAACTGGACCTTCATGTTACAAGAGTATGATCTAATTATCACACAAATAAAGGGAACGGATTACATAATAGCAGATTGTTTGTCAAGATGTTAATCTGGATAGATAGGAATCTAATCACATACTTTAGTGGTTCCCAACCTTTTTCTTTCCACTCACATACCACTTTAAGTAATCCCTATACCATCAGTGCTCTGTGATAAGTAAGGGATTGTTTAAGATGGGATGTGAGTGGGAAGGAAAGGTTAAGAATTACTATTGTAGATCCAATTGTTACTGAAATATTTTGCTTGATAAAAATTGTAATTGGCCCATTTCCTTTGGAGTTATGAAACTGTGCACATAATGAGTCAATTAGGTACGATTACAATAGTGGTTTTCAACTTTTTTCTTTCCACCCACATCCCACCCACCGTAAGCAATCCCTTACTAATCACAGAGCACCTATGGCATAAGGAATACTTAAAGTGGTATGTGAGTTGAAAGAAAAAGGTTGGGAACCACTGACATAGTTACTGTAAAAAAAATGGAGTGTTAATTTTATTTTATTTATGTAATACTTCCATTAATTATTAATAATTTGTTCTTGTAGACCAATTTTTTTTTAGCAGGGGAGGTGTTACAGAGTTCTGTGTTGTGTATTGACTCATGTGTTGTGTGGTTTTATGTTGAAAAGTGACAGTTTGCCTAAGAGAGCCAAGGTAAAGGTGGACTGCCTAGAGAGTGGGAGACGGATTGAGTATGTGCAGAAAATAATCTAAAAATTTCTGGACTTGGACGATAAACCACCACTGGGGGTGCTGTGGAGTGGAAGAAGGCCTAAAACTTGAGTCGTTGTCTGGAAGACAGTTTAGAATGTTGGGATTTCAAAACGGGATGAACATTCCAAAGGCAGTCAGAAGGATCGGAACCAAGCCATAGTTCCTCTCTGCAAGCAACACAAGAGGACAACTTTGAATTTTGTGCTCTCTCTCAAAGATCTTTTGGCTTCAGTTTACCAAACAAACTGAATTTTGTTTATGATCTTTGCTTCAGTTGAGATCGAAGTTTTGTGAATCTTGTGTGTTTTGTGTTTGTTTTGTGTCCAAGTTTTTCTGTGGGCTGGATGGAAATATAACTTAAGACTTTAATTACATATGTTATATCTAGGCTGGGGAATTTATTAGTTTGACACTGTTATAGAAATTTGCACAGTAACCAGTGGGCATTATTATAAAAGATGGTGGGGTGGGGGGGGGGGTTTGAATTAAAGTTTGAAGGTGAATTTTTGTTAATAAAGTAATTGTTCATCTTTACTGCTGTGTGATATGCCTTCTTTGTGGTTGCTGGTTTGATCTTGTCACAGTATGCAATGCCTTACTAATTACAGAGCACCGATTGCATGGGGATTACTTAAAGTGGAACGTGAGTGAAAAGAAAAAGGTTGAGATCCACTGATCTAACTCCATCAATTTATGGCTTTCTCCTAAATAGGTTTATCCAACTTCCCCTCACATCTACATAGTCAGAAAAAGAGATGCCCTCTGAGTATAAATGCTTTACCTGAAAACTCTAATGAATTCTTGGTGACCATTCTACATTTATGGCTTTGAGATCAGATCTTTGCAGCAAGCAGAAAAATTTTCTCTTTGTCTATTTTATCCACCTGTTTAATAACCTTAAGGCAGAACAGTGCAGGTCAAGGCCTGAAACTGTCTACAGTCTTTTACTTTCTATGGATTTTGTGTGATCTGCTGAGTTTTTCCAGCACTTGCGTAGTGCACTAGACCCCAGCATCTGTAGATTTCTTGTTCATCTTCAAGTCTCATTCCTAGTGAAGAGACCCAACCTCATCAATCTTTTCTGAGAATTTTAACTTTTGATTTTAATGAAGCAAATCTTTTTTTTGTTGGTACCCTTTCCAACCACTATAACCCTTCTGCAACATGGAAACCAGGGTTATTTTAACAGTACTCGAGGAGTGGTTTATGAATAATTTGATACAAATTCCATGTTACCTTTTAATTCATTTCTTTAAAAATTAGCCACAATATGCTGCTTCTTTTATAGTCTGATTAAACTTCATCACTATTTCAATGAGAGAGGGGTCTTGGGGATCTTTCTTTACACACCAAACTGTTTAAATCAGAATCCTTTGCCTTAAAGACTCAGGAGTAATTTTCAAAAGGAAATTTGATAAGGGGAAACAAAAAAAATATATTACTATTGGGAAAAGGAAGGAAGAAAGACTAATTTTCAAAGAGCTGGCACAGGCATGAAGGGATAAATGGTCTTCTACACAATATCATTTTATAATTCCCAAAAGGAACTACTTTGATGAAACAACTGTCCTAAATGCAAATTGACTCTGGTTGTTGCCATCTAATTTGCAAAATATCAATAAATTGTGCTCCCTCCAGGCACTTTTATGAAATAATTAAAAAGTACAAAACACAGGTTTATTTATTTTTAAAATCGGATGGATTACTGTCATAGCACAGTCTTAATATGATATAACAATCATTTTGGGCCACACACACGCACACATTTATTTTCAGATGGCATGTTAATTAAGAGAGTGAACTTTCGTTAATACCATGCTTTAATCTACATTTACTTCCAATTTAAACCCTTCACGTGAATTGGAGCTAGCTGAAAAAAAAACGACTGCATAAGAACACAAAGGGGGCAGAGCCATACATCTGCAACAACAGTTCTTTATGAGGAAACTGCAGATGTCAATCACTGTAGGCAAACTATTGTACACATGCGAACCAGATGCTCCTTCTGTAAAGTAACCCAGGGTGTTACACAGATGAATCATTGAGAAGTTAATTACCCATCAGTCTTAGCTATTAGTCTGAGCATTTTTTAAAATTCCATCTGCTACAATCCGGCCCAAACTGTATGGAAACAGGAACATTACAAATGAAAACTTCACAAGCACAAAAGATCTTTTGAACTTTGAGTTTTTGAAAGAACAATTTTCAATTGTTCTGCTCATTTGCAAAGTAGAATCCCAATCAACAAGTTTGCATTTAGATGCCATATTATATCTCTTGTGCCTCCTCATGAATTATGCTAATAATGTTGTTGGTCAAACATTTGAGCAGCATTAATGCACTGACTTTTAATCCATCAAAATGGCAAATATATGTTTATGTCAATGCATATGATAGAAAACATCAATTCCAGTGACATATTGTATTTGCATAAAGTTTTCTTGGGATGCTTTGAAGTAATACACTGAGACAGGCATGCCCAATTAAATTGATGTGCAGAGCTCCTTCGTTAACTTGGATTCCACTCGAGAAGTACAATCTGGTTCTCTTAAGACTTCGGTAGGAATAGCAGATGAGAAGATTCAATAAATAGACAACCAAAAAATGCATGATCAGGGTTTCCCATTGCACTTTCACTTAAGGTTGTGGTTGGAATTTTATCCTGTGGCAATAATTCACTATCCTCGTTGCATTTTTATCAGTGCTTTAGTCAATTATTTCATCTTAGTTTTCCTCCACACCAAAAACAATGAGAGGAGAAGCTTCATCTCGTGGTTTTGATTTTCTCAGAAATATCTCTACCTCTGCTACAACTTAACTCACCTTTTCCATGTAGACAAAACTTCTTTTCATATTTTGCTTTTCTATGCAGTCATGGAGAAAATTCAATTTTCCATGAAAAGGCTTCCTTTTCATTTTTAAGAATTCAGATGAAAGTTTGAAACCCACAGGGCAAGTGAACAGCAGGCAATAATTAGGAAATTAGCATTAAATGTATGTAATCCCTCCATCCACAATGAACCATAAGCCACTTGGATAATGCCATGCTGAACACAGGCAGCTTTAGGTGCTGATATGTTTGCAACCTTGCAAAAACTGATGTTCACCTGCAGGATGAGTGGAAGACAGAAAAGCCTGAATGATGTAGTATTGGTGGCTCTCTGTGCCAAAGATAAGAATGATTTAAGATACAAGTTCCACTACTTCCAGTCACCCATCCCTAGACCCCCAACATAACAGAGCACGGTTCCCCTTGCCCTCATCTACTACCCCAGTAGTCTTTGCATGCAACTGTTGTTTCCATATATGTTTGGGGAGATGTACCAGCCATGTTTGTCAATGTAACCAGTACAAACAAGTATGAAAAAAAAGAGCTTTATTTAGGCTGAGAAAAAACATATTTCAGGGGATTTTTTTTCCAATTGTATCAGAGCAGTTCCATTGGAGACGTAGCTGAAAGATGTATTTAGCCATTACCTCCATATTTTATTCATATTTCCTGGTTCTCATTTTGGCTTTTTCTCATAGTGAATCTCATTTTTACCAATTTTGGCTTGGACAGCTTTTTAAAATCCAAATTCTTTGGTCTTACTCTTGATCATTTTAACAGTTTTATTCCTATATATTTGCTTCACCAACAATTTTATGAATAAAGAAGGTCAAAATTCAGAATAATTTGCTTGTTTTACTCGAGATATTGGTATTAAGACTCTTTGTAATGTTATCAGAAAATATCTGACAGCAAAGGGTTCTTAACTGTGAACAGATTTAAGTCACAAGTCATAGGAATTAACTGGAGGTTTTAACCTAAGTGCACCAAGGATTTATCTGGATCATCATCTGGATCATCTGCAGCAGCGGAACAACAACAGAATTGTATCTATTATTTTGTTTGTAGTGCATACAAATTTTGATGCTAAAAGAAATTGCTGACATCCCAATAGTAAAAGCTTAATGACTAATATGACCAACTGGATCTGGATGAAGACCAATTCTGTGAACAGAACAATCCGTCTTCCAGGAGTGTGCTGGAGGCAATCTTCATAACATTGCTTATATTGATAAAATGTCCTTTGAAGTATATTAAAGGATATTATTCCCTCTCTCAACACTAACACATCCAACATTTTATGATATCGCTTTTAAATAGCAGGCTTCGTCGTAAATTCTCTCGATGCTAGTGTTTGATTATTGGATGGGGTGAACTTTGTTAAATGTGCCTAGGAGAATTTTCCACTGCAACAGTGGTCTTCAAATGAAAATCCAACACTGGTGCAAGGCCAATTTTGAAAGATTAGGCAGAAGTTGGCAATAATTGACTGGATGCAAATGTCCAAGATGAACATGTTCCTAGTTGGGTAAAATATAGGAATGGCAAAGTAAAAGAACCCTGGTTAACAAGCGATACAGAAGTACAGCTCAGAAAGAAAATTGAGGCATATATTAAATACTGGTAGATAGGATCAAGGGAATCACTGAGGAGAATAAGGAATGCAGATTCATAGTGAAGAGGGATATAGGAAGGCTAAAAAGATGATGAGTTAGCTTTGGCAATGTAAGGGAGAATATTAAGAACTAAAGAGTGGTGAAGGAAAGAATAGGTCTCCTTAAGAATAAGGATGGTCACTTATGTGTAGAGTCAGAGGAAGTGGGGAAGATCTCAAACGAATATTATGTGAATGTTTTTACTGATAAGCAGGATTGGGAGGTGAGAGAAGTAACTAAAAATAGCCCAGAGCGCATTTGAATTAATAATGAACAGGTGTTGGTACTCTCAGATTGTATCAAGGAAGATAGATCTCTGGGCATAGACCAGGTGCATGGTGGGGAGGCAGAAGGAAATTATTGGGGCATTAACATACGTTTTAAACTCATCACTTGAGGACAGGAGAAGAAACAGTCAGGAGGACTGGAAGATGAAAAATGTGTTACCATTGTTTAAATGGTGCTGTAGGGATAACCCAAGTAAACTACAGATCTGTTCATCCGACATCTAGGGAAACTGCTAGAGAGGATTCTAAGAGATAGAATCAGCATTTGGATGTGGCCAATCATGTTTCGTAAACGTGATCATCTTTTTAACAAAGAGGGCAGATGAAGACAAGGGAGTTGATATCTTTTTTAAGTCATTTGATAAGGTCCCACATTGTAGATTGGTGTGGAGGGTTAGGATATATGGAATAGAATGCCAATGAGCCAAATGGATAAAAATTTGGCTCAGTAAGATTGTGAGAATGATTGTAGAGGGCAGTTTTTTGAACTGGAGGTCTGGTATCAGTGCAGTGAGTCAAGGTTCTATATTCAGGCTCTTGTTTTTTTGTAATATATATGTGATTTGAACAAGGATGTTTGTGGCTAGGTAAATTTACCAATGACATGAAAATCTGTGGTATGAAGAAGTTTACATGGGGTTGCAACAGAATCTAAATCAGATGGGGACTGGAATAAGGAGTGGCAGATTCAGTTCAACTTGGTGAAGTGCAATACATAAGCAGGCTGGAGAAACTCGACAGGTTATGCAGAATCCATCATTTCACTCTCCCAATGCAGTACCAATATAAATTATTTGTTGAAGTACTGCAAGTAGTTTAATAGTTTAATCCAGCTGGAGATCACTCAGAGTTAAATTAACAAATGGAGAAGATTTCAATTTCTTTTATGTAAGAAGGGAGGAAAGCATATCTGTCTCCAGATGTACATAGTAAAAAGTTGCACAAAATGTATCCATATACTGGAAACTATTAGAAGTTTAAAAGATACTGGCAAGAAAATCTTGGAAACATTTGAGCATTTCAAAAAGAATTTGGTTAACTAGACAGATAATTTTTTTTAAGGTTAAAGAGAAACTTGGCATCATATCCCAAAGAGATGGTCTTGATAAAAGAGTGTTTGGCAAACCTTTTTTTCTTGTAATAAGGCATATTAAAATACATGACTGTGCATGTTCATGTGATATAAAAAGAATATATAGCTTCTATCCTTCCTAGTCAAAATTTAAAAAAAACTGCTAAATATTTTGAAAGCAGTAACTGCAGATGCTGTAATCTGGAAAAGTGTAAACAAAAGGAACAACACCCTTGGTCTCCACTTATCACCTCCTAGCCTCTG
Organism: Narcine bancroftii; assembly: GCF_036971445.1. Lineage (NCBI taxonomy): Eukaryota > Metazoa > Chordata > Chondrichthyes > Torpediniformes > Narcinidae > Narcine > Narcine bancroftii. Next base: position 112,345,630 of record NC_091469.1, read on the forward strand.
TCACCATCACAAATCTTCCCTCTCTGCCTGGCTTCATCTGCCCATCAATCCTGCTTTCCTGGATCCACCTATTGCTTGGCAGCTCCAGCCTCAACCCTTCCCTTCATCTCTTGATACTATATCCCATTTCCTTTCTCAGGAACTCGTCCTGAAACATTTGAACATCCCTTTGCCTCTGCAGATGCTGCCTGACCTGCTGAGTTCCTACACTAGGTCTTTCGTATTTTTTTGCTCTGAATTTCATAATGTGGCCACTTATGTTAAAGATCTTTATGTGGAAAGTCCTTTTAAGAGGAGATTCAAATTTAACCTTTTTTTTCCCCAAGATGTTAAATAATTTCAGATGACCATTGCATTTTCTGTTGCATGGTTGTGCATTCAAATGAACAGAATGCACAGCCTATTCAACTACAAAGTGGCAGCTTAAGTCCTTAAATAATTTACTCTTTTAATACCCTTTCCCTTTCAAGCTTATTTATTCTAGTATTCAAGCTGAAATACAAATGAAGAGGGAACAGCAGAGCTCTTACCACATTCCGGTCTTGATCTTAAATTAATACAAGTTCAGGCTGGCATGAACATTTGCAGAAAACATCTGTCTCTTTTGATATCCAGTTAACTGACTTTAGAGACAAAAGGTCAATGTAAATCCAACAGTATATTTAAAGTTTTACCCTGAAAAGTTTACAGTTACTTTGATCTGTTTATTAATGTATCATTATTTTCAGCTGCTTCATACTGTGAAGAATGAAGTTGCTTTGATTAGTTGATCTTTAAGCTTAAAATATATATTTTGTTACCTCAATGGGCTGAGAAGGGTTAAACTGTCAGTCAGCAGATTTATTTTGAGAAAAGAACACAACGACATTGAATTGAACCTTTTTTTACACTAAGTGTGTGGTCTATAGAGCTGCAGAATAACATCCATACAATAATATCTCAGTTGGATCTATTTATTATTAATGGTTTCTGTGAAAGAGTGCAGAGATTTCAGGGAAAGGAATGATCACTGAAAAATTGTGATGCAGCATTATAAACCACAGTATTGGCTCAGCAACTTTCCTTACACATTGATAACCTGTATTTCAAGCCAGATTATTCATACATTTCTCAGTGAGAAAGCCATATGATATTCTATGGCAGCCAAGGTTTCCTTGGCAAGAAGCCTTCATGTCACTGTTGCATTATCTTGATATTGTACACTGGTCAATGTACAACCTTTCATCAATTCTACCTATGACTGAGCAGTATCATTGAGCAGACTTGTATACAAAGCTTCATAAAAGTGTGGGTCAGGGACTGAAAATTTATTGATCGAGAACTTGCACTCAGAAGTAACAGTGATGTGCTGAGCGCTTACTGTTGTGACAGCAACTTTTTGATTACCTATATGGATTGTTAAATAGGAAAATTCAGACATTGCAGAGTAAATTGCAGGGACTGCTGTTCAACATTTTTTTGAATTTGCAAAATATTTTGTGAAAAAAGTTGAAAATGTAATCCTTGGTTACATGAGGTGTGAATTAGCTTTTAATGGTATACTAAACCATTATTGTTGTTTAGAAATCTCTCTGGTGTGGATTGTAATCATCTCAAATAATTATTAGAAAATTTCAGATTTTTAAATAAAAAAATACTTCAGCCTCTGCATAATCTTTCACCTGCTGTAAAATGTTTAACAAATTGGTTAATAGCTCATGCTCACATCCTTGTTTGTTGTATGTTAGAATTCTTCAGTGCGATTGCTTTAGTCTGCTTGATTGTGTCACCATTGTTGGAACCTCAAAATCTTCTAGAATTGATGCCTGGCCGTAAGAAAGGTAAATCTGCACCAAAGAAATCTGCAGTGGACCTGCAATGGCCTGATTTACACAGCTTACAAACAAATAAAGAATAAATTCACTCATTTCTTTCTGCACACCATGAAGTCAATTTTCTTTTTTTTCCACTAGACAGAACATTGCATTCTTCAACTCCCCAAACATCACCCAGCTAAACTCCTCTGACCTTCTTATTGGCCCACTAATCCTGACATCCTCACTCTTTTCCTGACGGTTAATTACACAACCATGACAGCAACCACTCCCACCCCCCCACTCCCAGCCTCTGAGCCATGCAAGGAGGTGACTGATTGGAGCTGTCCCACCATGTAACTAGTTTGATTGATGCTCTTCTCCAACTCCAAAGAGCAGAGCATTGCATCTAAACCACTTCCCCATTCATCATGATCTGTTTTCTTGATATCCTGGAATAAGATGTGGACCTCCACACTGGTTCTGTAGCTTCATCAGTTTCTCAGCAGGCTCATGCTCCTCATGAGACTGCTCCAGAAAAAAATGGGCAAAGTTCTTCAATATAATACCATCACAGTCAAAATAGTAGGACACGGAAAGGTAGACATAGGACGTGTAGAGCTCCAGGTTGATCTGACAACTGATGGCTGCCTTGCAGTCAGGGTAATAGTTCTGTCATACCTGGGAGCTCATTTCAATTGGAAAGGGGGGGGGGTGGAAATGAGTAGATAGCAGAAGATGCTATGGTGGTACCTGCAGAGTGGCCGGATAAAACAGCTGGGAATGAAGTTTTTGTTGAAACACTGTGAAGCAGCAACACTCTCACTCTCCTCCTCTTGATGAAGGTAAGTACACAATCACAACAGACCTTTGCAATTAGTTTTCTGGATGTCAGAGGGAAACGGGAGCTTTTGTACAAGATGACATGATCTTGGCTGGTGCTATGAGGTGAAACTGGCCATGCTGCCACTTAAGCCAGGAAAGATCCACAGCTTCCTGGTCTGGTTCTTGAAAGTTTACAAGAATATAAATTTCAATGTTTGGCTTGAGAAATTAATCCCAAGGGATTGTACTTTGGACATACAATCCCTCTACATTTTCATTGCATGGAGTGGTCCAGGAGCCCTCTGCTTCTTCCCCTGAACAGAGCCAATCAATTCCTCTCTGCTCACTCATTTGTCCAGCTGAACTCATTTCCATAAATTCCCCTTCGGTTACACTCTCTTTCCCCAGATCACAGGCCAAAGTTACATTGGCCTTTCCATGCAACATGTCTGCCTTTGTTTCAGCCGACTTGAACTACCTCACACAACTCTATTTCAGGTAGAATTGAGCATGCCCTCAACTATTCTTCATCTATTTCCTTCATCCCTGCTCTTAACCCCCTAGCTCCAATGCAAGGCAAAGATAGAGGTCTCCTGGTCCTCACCTTCTACAGCAACAGTTTCTGAACTCAATAGACCATCCTTTGGAATTTCCACTACTTTCAATAAGATTCCAATAATAGACGTCTTCCTTTCCCCTTTTGTTTACCCTTTTTTTTAAAGTAATATTCCATTCCTGACCCACTCCTCCATCTCCTTTTAACACATTTTTCCCCCATCATCCAGGAACTAAAGAGTCCACTGGATGAAGCAGCAATTCACCTGCATTTCTTTCAATCTAGTGTACTTGATTTAATGCTCCAAATGTAATATCTTCTGCATTGGATGAACCCATGTTAGAGGAATATCTGCAGTCAGTACGCAGAGTTGATGCAGAGATTTCTTTCCATGAATTCCTGCATCGTTAGAATGAGTCCTTGTAGAACAATACCTCTGCTTTTGTCTGGGCAAAATTTTGAACTTCAGATAACTCACCTTCTCTGTCTGTATCAGAAATGGCCATCCATGGTACTGGCTCAATTTTTTTCTCTCTCAATTAGCACAGCTTGTCCTGCTTGGAACATTTTGTAGATCTACATTTTATAGCTTCAATGTTCCTTTGTGTTCTCATCTTAAAACTTCTTTCATTTCATATTTTTATGTTTGTCTGATCTCATTCTCTTTCTGTCTCTGAACTGTCTCTATTAATGAATGCATTGCCTGGATGCCACTATCCCCACTTAACTGCACAGCAACCTTGGCCTCACTTATCAGTTATTTCCCTTTGATCCATTTATCTCTCCCCAACCTGTCTGCAACTTAAAACCAACCTGTTTTCTCTCTATCCTACTTCTGATGAATTGCCTTCCATCTGAAATGTTTATGCTTTTTCTGTTTTCACAATTGTCCTGCAGTGCTTCCAGCTTTTTCTGCTTGCATATATATAAGGTCACGTCTCCAGAATGGAGGACCATCGCCTTCCCAAGATCGTGTTCTATGGCGAGCTCTCCACTGGCCACCGAGACAGAGGTGCACCAAAGAAGAGGTACAAGGACTGCCTAAAGAAAGCTCTTGGTGCCTGCCACATTGACCATTGCCAGTGGGCTGATATCGACTCAAACTGTGCATCTTGGCGCCTCACAGTTCGGTGGGTAGCAACCTCCTTTGAAGAAGACCGCAGAGCCCACCTCACTGACAAAAGACAAAGGAGGGAAAACCCAACACCCAACCCCAACCAACCAATTTTCCCCTGCAACCGCTGCAACCGTGCCTGCCTGTCCCACATCGGACTTGTCAGCCACAAACGAGCCTGCAGCTGACGTGGACATTACCCCTCCATAAATCTTCGTCCGCGAAGCCAAACCAAAGAAAAAAAATATATATTAAATAAATCCCAACATATTATCACTGGTGTAGAGAATTTATTCTTGCTATTAATTTTAGATTCTTTTTATTATTTTAAATTAATGCCTTTGATCTTAATCAGCTGTGTTGTTTTAAAGAATACTCAGGGCTTACTAGATCCATTCATACCATAACATTTATAAAAACTAATGAAGCTCCTCTTTACTGGATTGGATAGATTCAGTTTCACAAACAATTCCTGAGAGCTGATCTCCTCCATGTTATAGATCAGACGGACTGCTTGTTTTTACACCTGTTGAATGATTGTATATGCTTTTAATGGCACCGTGACCAGATTTGCACACCGTAATTGAAGATTCAAGGTCAGACTTCCCCACTGTTCTTTCCATTGCATTTCTTTCAATCTAGTGTACTTGATTTAATGCTCCAAATGTAATATCTTCTGCATTGGATGAACCCATGTTAGAGGAATATCTGCAGTCAGTACGCAGAGTTGATGCAGAGATTTCTTTCCATGAATTCCTGCATCGTTAGAATGAGTCCTTGTAGAACAATACCTCTGCTTTTGTCTGGGCAAAATTTTGAACTGTACAACTTCAGATAACTCATATGTACAGCTCTGCAAAAAAATGAGTAAGAACATAGAAAGAAAACAAGGAAACATGAAACTTCAGATAATATGATTCAAGTTAAACAATATTTATGAATTATGGTTCTTTTAAAGATCTCTATGTCATGTTTACTGTTTCAGTCAGACTGTGTGGGTCAGAGATATCCACAGCTTGAGTCATTGATCCTTGTATATGTTCAAATTAATGGAGACTAATTTATTGCACGTTTCTATAATTCCTTCTGAGTATCTTCATTCATTTTCTCTCAGCAAACTTGGTGATTCCTATAGGAATGATGGGAATATGATTTTAGGGATTAACTTGTAATCTTCTACCTTCTGAAAATTTTAGTATATATCAGAAGGGAGAACTAATGTTAAAATGGCCGCAGTTTTGATTAAAACACTTTTTGCTGAGAGAAAGTAGCAGACTTTAAGGCTGTGTCTGGCCTGGCCCTCGTGCTCCGGAGCTTGTGTCACGCTGACGCAAGCGTGCATGTGCTCCTCCGGTCTGGACCGGAAGAGAAGGTCCCGCGACGCCATCTTTGCCTTGGCTGCCCCACTCACCGTGCGTGACAAGCTATGTGCATCGCCACACAACCCCCCCACCCCTAAAGCAGCACCGATGGTCTCACGATGAATCAAGAGTGAGGTCTGCTATCATGGCAGCCGACCCCTTCATACTGGTGGGGGAACCTGTACTGGTTGTGACATGTCCAGGTGGGCTGGTTTCATGTGGTCCAGTGTGAACAGTTCTTCCTTGCCCCCAAAGTCGAGTATAAAGGTGGACGCATTCCTTTGCACCACCTTGTAGGGTCCCTTATAAGGGCACTGAAAGGGAGTCTTGTGTGTGGCCCTTCGCGTGAATACATACTTGTAGGAGAATAAGTCTGGGGGGTGGTAGTTGAAAGGTGGCTGTCCGTGTCATGATGGTGATGGTGGTGTGAGTGAGCCCAATTTGTCTCGCAGCCTCTCGAGGACGACTGTGGTGTCAGTAGTTTGATTGTGTGCCAAAGGAAGGAACAGGCCCAGGACTGCAAGGGTCTCGCCATAGACTAGTTAGGCTGAAAAGGCTTTGAGGTCATCCTTGGGTGCTGTGCGTATCCCCAGGAGAACCCAGAGTAGTTAATCTATCCAAGTTGGGCTTCTCGAGCTGTGCCATCAGTGCTGATTTCAGGTGACAATGGAAGTGCTCAACTAGCCCTTTGGCCTGAGAATGGTAGGCCGTAATGTGATGTAATTGGGTGCCCAGGAGTTTGGAGAACTCATTCCACAGGTCAGAGATGAACTGGGCTCCTCGGTTGGTCATTATGTGTGCTGGGAAACCAAAATGGGAGACCCAGGTGGAGAGGAAAGCCCTGGCGCATGTATCAGTGGAGGCGTCCGGGAGGGGAATGGCCTCTGGCCATTCAGTGAACTTGTCCACCACTGTGAGCAGGTAGCACGACCCTTGGGAGACTGGCTAGGGTCCAACTATGTCGATGTGGACATGCTGGAACCTGCGGGTTGGAGCGTCAAACTGCTGGATGTGGTGCTTGTTATGTTGCTGGACCTTTGCCGTCTGTCAGTCCATGGAGGTTATCGCCCACTCTGTGATTTGCTTGCGTAGGCTGTGCCAGACAAATTTGAAGGACACCATCTGCACTTTCATTCGGATGGAGGGGTGAGAATCAAGCCATGTATCGTGTCAAAAACTGTTCTGCTCCATTGGGCAGGGACCAGCGGTTGGGGTTGGCCAGTGGCATCTAGTGGGAGGTCCTGGAACTGCAATCCCATGACTGCAGTTCTGAAGTTGTGTGTTTCAGGGTCGTCTTGCTGGGCTTGAGCCAGGTCATGGTAGTTGATGTCTTGCGATAAGACATTAACCGCTGGCCTGGAGAGTGCGCCAACAACAACATTTTGTTTGCCTAAGAGATTGCGGATGGAGGTGGTGAATTCAGAGATGTAGGATAAGTGCCTCTGTTGTCAAGCGGATCATGGGTCGGAGGATTGGAGAAGGCGAAAGTGAGCAGCTTGTGATCCATGTAGACAGTGAACAGCCACCCTCCAGAAAGTAGCGGAAATGGCGGATGGCCAGGTAGAGGGCTAGCAGCTCTCTGTTGAACGCGCTGTACTTCAGTTCAGGCGGTCGCAGGTGGTGACTGAAAAAGGCAAGGGGTCTCCATGAATTGTCAATGAACTGTTCCAGGACAGCGCCTACTGCTGGACGCATCGACTGTTTGGACCGTTAGTACGTCCATTCGTGAGTGAACTAACATTGTTGTATGAGCCAGGGCCTCCACGATCTTCTTGAAAGCATTATGAGCTTTGTCCGTCCACGTGAGCTCCTTCATTGAGCCTGACATTAGAGCAAAGAGAGGGCGCATAATCTTGGCTGCCACGGGGATTAACCTGTTGTAAAAATTCACCATACCCACAAACTCTTGTAGCCCCTTCAGTGTCGTTGGTTTGGTGAACTGTCATATAGCTTCCACCTTGTCGATTAGAGGAATGGAACCATCTTTGGTAAATTTGTGGTCCAAAAAGTTGATCTCTTTGAGGCCACATTGACACTTTGCTAGGTTGATGGTGAGGCTGAACTCTACAAGGCAGCTGAAAAAATGGTAAAGGTGTGCAATGTGCTCCTTGGGCATCCTGCTGGCTAGCAGGATATCATCAAGGAAGATGAAAAGGAAGATGAAAAGGAAGGGAAAGTTTCTGCTGACCGTGTCCATGAGGCACTGGAAAATTTGGGCCACATTCTTCAAGCTGAAGGGCAATGATGAGGAATTAAAAAAAGCCAAAAGAGGTGATGATGGCGGTCTTTTGGACATCGTCTGGGCGCAAGGGAATCTGAAGGTATCCCCAGATGAAGTCAACCTTAGAGAAGAGCTCCATGCCATGGAGATACGCCGTGAAATCCTGGATGTGGGGAATGGGGTAGCAGTCGGGCATTGTTGCATCACTGAGATTCTCCAGCTGCCATTGGATCTGGGCTCCAAGAGGAGGGATGAGGCCCACAGGCTGTCAGAATGGGGAATTTAAACTTGTCCTTGGTGAGGTTGAATTTGTCTGGGGCTAGGCGAGGGGCTCAAGAATGCAATGGCGGGCCTATGGTCGCAATGTGGAACTGGACACCATGCTTTGGCACGACGGAGGTGAACTGGGGGCACAGGATAGAGGGATAGTTAGCAAGGAGGCAAATGTATTGCCCATGGAGGCAAACTGGGAAGCTGGGTGGACAGTTCATTAGCCGTACCAAGGGGCACCATTTGGAAAGTCTCTGTGTGGACTACTCTTCTGCCCTGGAGGTCCACCAGTAGAGAGTGTATCCGAAGGAAATCCGTGCCTAATAGAGGCTTGTCCATCGAAGCCAGTGTGAATGACCAACTGAAAGTGGTCCCGCTGAAACGTACAGGAATTTGCCTCTTACCAAAAGTTTTAATGGCGGTGTTGTTGGCTGCACGCAAGAAGGGGCCATGAGGTCTTGAGTGTGTCTCGAGAGATGTAGAGGGAATGATGCTTATCTCTGCCCCCATGTTCACAAGGAACCTGTGGCCTGAGATCTTGTCCCAGAGTGGAGAAGGCTGTTTGGTCGGTCAGCTGCTGCAGCCACTCAAGGCGGCTGGCCCTTTCGTTTCCTGGAAACGAGCAAGACTGGTGGCACCTGCATGCGGATACCCCCCAACGGTGATGGTAGAAGCACCATTTTGGGTCACGCCATTCTGTTTTCTGGTGGGGTGGGGCCTGTTCATGTGGTAGACTGGACATGAGTGTTGCCCTTGGCAGTGGCCATGTAACACGGTTGACTGAGTCTATGGTCTTGTGCTTGAAGCGGTAGAGAAAATCTGCTTGTGCTGCGGGCTTGGGCGGGTCGCTGAAATCCACGTCGGCCACTAGGAGTCTGATGAGTCTTTGGGTATCTGCTTGAGGGACATCTGCTCAAATATGAGGCAGGGCTTGTGCCCTTTTTCCAGGGTGAGCATATCGTCCATGACGGCGGACAGGGTCCTATTGCCTTAGCTGTCTAAGTGAAGGAGCTTGGTGACCCTCTCGATCCGTAAAAGTCCATACGTGCTAATGAGGAGGTTTTTAAGAGCCATATTTACCTTCCTCTGGCGGTGCCTGGATGATTGAACAAGCTGACGACGTAAAGTATCTCATTGAATCGGAGGTTAACTGTTTGATCTGGAACTGGGCCTCTGCTTGGCCAAACCAAGAGTGGGGCCTGTTCGTCCGGACAGTTGGCAGCTTCAATGCAATGGCGCCTATGGCTGCGTGATCCATTGTGCTGAGTCTTCAGAACGTGGAGACTTGTCAGGGTCACCAGTGTAGTGAGTTGTGCATGAGTGCAGCAAAAAGACTGAGACAACAGACTGAGAGCTTGAGTAACACAACTGCTTTACTTTGAATTCCACGCTGCAGTCTTTAAGGTGGTGTCTGGACCGCCCCTCGCACTCCGGAGCTTGTGTCATGCTAACGCAAGCACGCACACACTCCTCCAGTCAGGACTGGAAGAGAAAGTCCTGTAATGCCATCTTTCAGCGCGTGACAAGCAGGGCCAGTTCACCGCTACAACTATGTGTGTCGCCACAGTAGACATGATCAATAGGATTAGTTGAGAGAGACTTGCTGGATGTAAATGAACTTCTATGTTGTAGCAAAATAGGAAATTAAAAAATCCAGCAATCTGTAATGAATGAATAGTGCGACTCAGCTTCCACTGTGACCTTGGGTAAAATTACAGATTCATTATCTTTCAGGTGAAAAAAAAACTTATCTCTGTTCTGAAAAGGCAACCACTTACTTGGAGACTATAATAATTGTCAAGCCATCCAGGGCAGCATCAATTCTGCACCTACCCCATGAAGCTATTCGAGAATTTTACTTGGTCTTCAAGTGCTCATCAGGAATATTTTAAAATGTAATGAATTCCTTTTATCACCTCACCTCTCTAATTGTTCCACATATTAACTTAAAACTCTGTCCTCCAGTTATTGTCCTCTCTACCAAAGGAAATAGTTCCTTCCTGTCTAGGCTCCTGAGAATTCTGTCCAGCACAATTATATCTTGCTTAATTCTCCACTCCAAAGAAAACAACCGCTATATGAACCCTTGCTGCACTCCCACTATTGATAGCACATCCTTTCTTAGGTAGGGGAACAAGACGTGAACAGAATATTTCAATGCCATCTTTTGGAACAGTTATTAAACAGAGGCTGTCCCTTCTCAGATGGAGCTATTCTAAAGGCACCAGGAAGCTAGTGAAAAAGACCAATCTTTTCCTGTATGCTGGCCAATATTTATCAAAAAATCACATTTCCATGAACAGATTATTTGATCGTTATCTCAATGCTGTTGGTGGGGGCTTGTTCAGCACAAATTAGCGGCTGCATTTCCTTTAGTTAAATACTGATTACACTTTGGAAAGTTCTTCATTGATTAAAAAGCACAGAAAAATTTGGAAAGGGACTTAAAAGGTGCAATTTAAGTGCAATTCTTTTTGTTAGGTCCCCAACAATTTTACTTTTGTGTAAGTGTAGATACAGAGTTATATTTTTCTTTTCCAAGAGGTGCTGAGGTTTAGATGCATTGTTACAACTGCCACTTCAGCACCGTGGCACAATTAGTAGAGCTGTTACCTCACATTGGTTCAATGAGTTCACAGGTTCAATCCTGGCATCCTGTGACAATTGTTGGTAGTTTGCACCTTCTCCTTGCACTCTTGTGGGTTTCTTCCCATCTACATCATGGATGTAGATTACCCCTCCATAAATCTTCGTCCGCGAAGCCAAGCCAAAGAGAGAAGACATCATGGATGGCAAATTGGTCACTATCTTCTGGTGTGTGGATAAGTAGTAGAATTTGAGTGATCTTCATGCGAATATGGGAGAATAAAATAGAATCGGTGTAATTATATGCTTGCTAGTTGGGTGAAGGACCTGTCTCCATGATGTGTGACTGTCTCTAAGATTCTATGCTGGACTCAAAGTTCAGAATTCCAAATCTGTAATTATCCATTACAAGTGGAATTATATTTGATGAAATACTGAAAATATTCAGCATATATTGCTATTTCTATATGATATGCTTGAGGAAAAGTGAAGCATTATAGAACAATTTGTTCTCATGTTAGACTATCAGTCCAAAAAAGAATTGATACTAACTCAAAAGAGATTGATACTGTCTTTTTAAGTTTGCACAAAAGAATAAAATAATTGCATCCAACAGGCTCTGGAACAGCATGAAAGTCCATTTACTGACATTTAATATATTATCTAACAAAATGCAAACATGAAACTGGGTGTAGCCTAAAACGTGCAGTACAAATGAACCTCCCCATATGGCTCACAATTAATTGTTGCTGGCAAGACTGAAAAGAAATTATTCTACGGACCACTGAGATTTCATTTACGGAACCAAACTCTTGGAACACACACTGATGCATCAAAAGAATCTTTTTAAAAATAATTATTAAACATTTCTGGCAAACATTGATTTTAAAATTAAATTTTGACATATTGCACAGTAACAGGCTCTTCCGGCCCACGAGCCAATGCTGGTCAATTACATCCAATTGACTTACAACCCCTCATACATTTTGAAGAGTAGGAGGAAACTGGAGCACCCAGAGGAGAGCCACGCAGATACAGGGAGAATGTACAAACTCCTTACAGTCAGTGCCAGATGTGAACCCAGGTTACCTGCACTAAATGCTACACGAGTGGTTCTCAATATTTTTCTTTCCACTCTCATACCACTTTAAGAATTCCCTATGACACAGGTGCTCAGTGATTAGTAAGGGATTGCTTAAGGTGGTATGAAAGTGGAAAGAAAAAGTTTGAAAACTATTGATTTAATCATATCGCATTGACTCGTTATGTGCATGGTTTCATAACTCCAAAGGAAATGGGCAATGACAATTTTTCTCAAGCAAAATATTTCACTAACAATTGGGTCCAGAGCAATGATTTATAACCTTCCCTTCCCACTCACATACACCTTAAGCAATCCCTTACTAATCAGAGTGCATCGATGGCATAGGGAATACTTAAAGTGGTATGTGAGTGAAAAGAAAAAGGTTGACAACCACTGAGCTTCACTAACTGTGCCGCCTGACAGAACTGTGCAGATAAAATAAGTTAGCCTAGTATAAGGTTGTCATAATTAATTATAAAATAGATCTAATTCATCCTAAAGTTCGATTACTGCACACTTCAACTGATCTGACGAATCAGGAAAATGTAAATGAAAGAATGCAACGTGAAGCAGGTTTCTAATACATGATAAAATAGCATTATAGGCCAGTCGAGTAAGATAGATTGCAATGCCTGTTTGGTGTTTCATTGCTCCTTGAATAAAATTAAGCGACTATGGGGCTCAACATTGAGAGACAAAATTGCACTGCCTGCAGTGCAGCTGTCTCACAGTTTCAGTAACCTATCTCTGCTGCTCACTGTGTAGAGTTTGCATGGTTTCTTTTCATAGGATTTTATAGAGTACTCCAGTTTCTTCCCACATCCCAAAGGTGCTGCAGTTTGTAGGCTAATTGTACTCTGTAAGTGATGCTTGGTGTAGTTGACCAGGGGATAATATAGAGTTGGATAATGGGCATATTTGATAGAGTACTTCCAATCTAGAGTCCACACAGGGGCGCAGGATGAGAGGTGGGTCACGTTTCTTCTTCCAAAAGGTTCAGAGGGAGCTCTGTGATCCACAGCTTTAAGGAAGAGGACAGCTCAGTCACATGCTTGCAGATGTACTTTCAGAGGATCGAATGAGTTTGTATGACACTTAGGCGCCAGACAGAATGACCTCCCAAAACTTCCTGTCCTTTCTCATGGAGGACTTAGATGACAGCAAGGGAGAATGTCTGGATCAGACAAGTACACTGGGGGAGCTGACGACTCCATCTGATCTTTCGGGTTGAGTAAGACTCCCAGAGTCTTACTGGCTGAGTTATACATGACTCTGTGGGACTGGGTGGGCCCAGACCTGCTGGAAGTGTATAACATGATTCTCCTGGCAGGAAGGATGTCAGACTCCAGGAGGAAGGGCATCATCACCCTCATCTTCAAACAGAAAGGGGAGAAAGAGGATAACAGGAATTGGAGACCCATTTCATTGCTAACAAAATCCTGTTAAGGGCCATCACCAATTGAGTCAAATCTGCCCTGGGGCAGGTGATCCACCCAGAACAAACCTGCACAGTTCGAGGCAGGAAGAAATCTGACTGCCTCAAGCTGCTCATTGCCTCCGTGCAGGACAGGGGAGTGGAAATCTGCCTGGTCACCTTAGATCAAGAGAAGGCTTTCGACTGGATATTGCACACGTACATGATGGATGTGCTCTCCAAAATGGGCTTTGAGGAGGAAATCCAGAATTAAGTTAAACTACTCTACACAAACATCTGTAGTACAGTGCAAATCAATGGGTAGGAAACAGATAGCATCTCCATCAAGTCTGAAGATAGGCAAGGCTGCCCATTGTCTTCAGTCTTATTTGTGTGCTGCATAGAGCCCGTTGCTGAATCCATCAGGAAGGATGAGGATATAAGAGGAGTGGTGTTGCCAGGAAGAGGAGGCACTCAGGTCAAGACCTCCCTTTATATGAATGATGTTGCCATCTTCTGTTTGGATACATGATCGGACTGGAGACTGACCAGCATATGTGGGCATTTTGATTCTGTGTCAGGTACCAGGGTAAAGTAGAAGACGAGCGAGGCAATGCTCTTTGGTAACTGGCTCGAACGGTCTACCATCCCCTGACTCAAAGTACGAGAGCACCAAGTGCCACTAGGTGCTGAGGATCTACCTGTCTCAGGTATTGCGAAGGATAGGACTGGCTCTGGTGCCGTGCAATGTCCCAGTTAGCTGGGCTTTGCCACACCACCTATCCTGCATGAAAAAGTTTTTCCAGAACAACACATTCGACCACAAGGGTATCAGGCAGTGGTCAGCATGGAACGTCCTGCAGAATGTCCTGCAGGTCAAGAAGCCACAAATTCTAGGCCTCTGTACTCCCCTCTGCAACTTTCTCTTCGGAAGCCCACAGTCAGTACGAATTGTAAACGAATTCTCATCCTCACATCATCAACACAGGTGCACCCCAAGGATGCGTGTTTAGCTCACTGCTCAACTCATTATGCACCCAGGCATAATTCCAATTCTATTTACAAAGTACTGTGTACATGGAAAAACAAGTGGAGGCATGAGTTTGATGGGATTGCTCTAGGCAGCATGGACCCAAAATGCTGAATGTGTCCTTCAAAATCATAAGAAAAAATTATGAAAATGGAGTAGACATTTATGTTTTCTAGATTGCAATGTCGGGAAAATCACGGAAAAAAATGAAAATAATCACTGCCTGTGTGGTTGTTCAGATTGGGTGCCTTTTTAGACTGCCAAGTACGTGAGGGCAACAGTCCTGGTGGATGGAGGTGCAGTAGAGTGAATGACCGTCAACAAATTTTTCCGGTGTGGCGGTACGCCATTAGGCAGGTGAACTGGCCCCGCTTGTCACACATGCAGTGGGGCAGCTGGCCAAAATAGTGCCATCGGGGGTATCCTCCTGACCTTGGCATCGGGCCTACGTGACGCCCCAGTGACGTTGGGATCCCCCAGCACGGTTCTCAACCAGGTCTGGGCTGGGAGTATAAGACCAGCCAGACAGCCTGCAATAAATGAGTATTGCTCACTGAATTCAACCCATCGGGTTGTGCGATCCTTCAGTTAGCAGTGTAGCCACCACTACAATTGGGGACCCTGACAGGTTCAAACGTCTTTGAACCCGACCTAAATGACCCTTCAATCAACACTATAGCCATCAAGCTTCCTTACTTCTGGGTTCAGGAGCCGGAGACCTGGTTCAGCCACAAAGAGGCTCAGTTTCACCTCTGCCAGATTTCATCGGATTTCACCAAGTTTTACCATGTGGTCGCCGCTTTGGACCAGGCCACTGCCAAACGAGTGCTGCACCTCATTCAGCACCCACCTGCGAAAGATGAGTATGGGACCATCAAGCGGATGCTCACCAACTCCCTCGGCCTCTCCAGGCGCCAGCGAGCCGCTTGGATGCTGTGCCTCAACGCCTTGGGGGACAGAACTCCAATCGAGTTGATGGACGAGATGCTCGCACTCATGGGCGATCACACCAACTGTCCACTCTTCGAGCGCATCTTCCTCGACCATCTGCCTGAAGACATCTGGCCGTTACTGTCCCAGGAGAGCTTCGTCGACCCTAGGAAGGTCGCTCAAAAGGCTCAGGAGCTATGGCTCAAATGATTCCTGGAGGGCTCAGCAGTCCAGCAGGTTACAAGTCTCGGGCATTACCACGCCAAGTCTTCCTCTAGTGCTGTGGTGGAACACCCGGCCCCTGCAGGGGCCTCAAAGAGCATAGTCAGAAGCAAGCCATCCATTTCAGGCCTCTGCTTCTTCCACCAGCGCTGGGAGCCAAGACTCGGAGGTGTCGTCAGCCCTGCTCCAGGGAAACGAGCAGGCCGGACGCTGTTAATGGCTGTGGCAGCTAGCCAAGATCACAGCCTTCTCTACCTGTGGGATTCATTCAGCGGCCGACGCTTCCTTGTTGACACCGGGGCCCAGATCTGCATCATCCCAGCCACAGCCACCGAGTCCCGGAACCGGCCTCGAGGATCTCCCCTCCGTGTAACCAATTCGATGGAGATCTGAACGTATGGAGACAAGACCGTCCACTTCCAGATCAGCCAGCGGAAGTTCTTGTGGATGTTCACCATTTCATCCCTCCCAACCACCATCCTGGGTGTCGACTTCCTCCTCGCCCACGGACTCCTGGTCGACATTTGAGGTAGGCAACTGGTAGATGGTCGTACCTTCCAATCCGTTCACCTCAACACCTTCCGCACAGAGCAGTCGCAGATGGCCATGGTCAGCAAGCCCAAGGATGAGTTTCAGCGTATCCTGGACGAGTTCCCGTCCCTCCTTAAGTTGCAGTTCTCCACCGCCTCACCATGCCAGGGGGTGTTTCATTACATCCTCGCCCAAGGGCCACCGGTCCATGCCAAGGCACGCTGGCTTCCGCCGGATAAGCTCCAGATAACGAAGGAAGAGTTCCCGCATCTGCAGGAACCGGGGATCATTCGACGCTCCAACAGTCCTTGGGCTTCACCACTCCATCTGGTCCCGAAAGCATCCGGTGGCTGACGCCCCTGCGGAGATTATTGACGGTTTAATGACGCAACAGTACCTGACTGTTACCTGATCCCTCACATCCAGGACTTTATAGCCAACTTGCATGGCGCGAGGGTATTCTCCAATGTCGACCTGGTGCGCGGGTATCATCAAATCCCAGTGCACCCTGAGGGCACACCCATCATCACCCCCTTCGGCTTGTTTGAGTTCCTACACATGCTGTTCGGGCTCAAGAATGCCGTCCAGACCTTCCAGCGCCTATGGATACAGTGGGCAGGGATTTGAATTTCGTATTTATTTACCTGGACGACATCCTTGTCGCCAGCAGAGACCGGGCACAATACAAGTCTTACCTGCGCACCCTCTTCTCCCGACTGGCCGACTTCGGCCTAATGATCAATCTGGCCAAATGCCAGTTTGGGAAAGAGTCCATGCAGTTCCTGGGCCATACCATCATGGCCAAAGGAGCTACACCTGCCGCTATGAAGGTCGCTGCAGTTAGGGAGTTCCCACGCCCAGACAACCTCAAGGGGCTACAGGAGTTCGCGGGTATGGCCAATTTCTATAACCGCTTCATTCCAGGTGCTGCGTGCATCATGCAGCCGCTCTTCGCCCTCATTGTGGCCAAAGACAAGATACTCGCCTGGACTTCAGAGGCCAGCAAGGCATTCGAAGCCACGAAAGATGCCCTCGCGAATGCTACCCTGTTCGTCCACCCACGCACTGACCTGCATATGGCGCTCTCTGTCGATGCCTCTGCCACAGCTGTCGGTGCCGACCTGGAGCAGCAGGTGAATGGACAGAGGAAACCACTGGCATTCTAGCCAACTTCTTTGCCCACCGGAGCACAAGTTTAGCGCTTTTGATCGTGAATTGCTGGGCATGTACCTGGCAGTGCGTCACTTCTGCTATTTCTTGGAGAGGAGGCCTTTCACCATTTTTACCGACCACAAACCCCTCACTCAGGCGCTCGCGATGGCAAGAGATCCCTGGTCAGCCTGCCAACAGCGTCACCTCTCCTTTGTGTCGGAGTTCACCACTGACATTCGGCACAAGGCGGGGAAAGACAACGTGGTCGCCGACGCACTCTCACGACCGGCCATATGCGCGCTGACACCCAGCCTCGACTTTGACCAGAAGTCCGACGAGGAGACGCGGGCCTTCAGGACTGCCTGTGGATCCAGGACATCCTGACGCCTCACGGTGAGTGCACCATCCTGTTCGATGTCTCCATGGGCACCCTGTGACCAGTGGTTCCCCAGCAATGGCGCAGGCAAGTCTTCCACCATTTCCATGACCTTTCCCACCCTTCCATCAGGTCCACAGTCCGTATGGTGGTAGAATGTTTCATCTGGCACGGGCTTCGGAAGCAGATTGCGGACTGGGCCAGAACCTGCACCTATTGCCAGCTTTCCAAGGTACACAGGCACACCAGAGCGCCCGTACAAGAGTTCGAACACGTCCGGGACCGGATCAGCCACATACATGTAGACATCGTCAGACCCTTACCTGCTTCCCGAGGTAACCGTTACCTTTTCACAGTGGTAGACCGCACCACTCGTTGGCCCAAGGCGATCCCGATGCCAGATGCTTCCACGGACTCCTGGTCCCGAGCGCTTTTGAACAGTTGAGTTGCCCAGTTCAGCGTCACGAATCACCTCGCCAGTGATCGGGGCACCCAGTTCACCTCCGCGCTCTGGGCACAGCTTGCAAACAGGCTGGGGATTGAGCTAGATCTCACCACGGTCTATCGTCTACAGGCCAATGGGGTAGTCGAGCGATTGCACCACCACCTTAAGTCGGCACTTATGGCCCGCCTGACCAGCCCCGACTGGGTGGACGAGCTGCCTTGGGTGCTCCTGGGCATCCGCTCGACACCCAAAGAAGACCTACAGGCGTCATCAGCCGAGTTGATCTACGGTGCACCACTAGCCCTACCCGGTGAGTTCGTCAACGCACCTCACAACCCCCAGGAGTTACTTCCCTGCCTCCGGGCCCAGTTGGACTCCTTCGCACCCCCACCGCCACCCAGACACGGCACACGGACATCTTGCGTCCCTGGCGAGCTGTACTCAATAGACAATAGACAATAGGAGCTGGAGTAGGCCCTTCGGCCCGTCGAGCCAGCACCGCCATTTTACAGATCATGGCTGATCACTACTATCAGTACCCATTTTCAGCCTTATCCCCATAACCCTTAACTCCTTTGCCCACTAGAGTCTTATCTAACTCTCTTTTGAACATAATCAGCGAATCTGCCTCTATCACCCTCTGTGGCAGAGCATTCCACAGATTCACACTTCTCTGCGTAAAAAAAATGTTTTCTCATTTCCGTCCTAAAGGGCCTACCCTGTATTCTTAAACTATGCCCTCTAGTCCTCGTCTCCCCCATCATTGGGAACAAGTAATCCGACTTCACCCTATCTAACCCCCTGATAATTTTGGATACCTCAATCATGTCCCCGCTCATCCTTCTAAACTCCATCGGATATAAGTCCAGTTTTTCTAGCCTTTCAGCATATGTTAACCCCGCCATCCCTGGAACTAACCTTGTAAATCTGCGCTGCACACCCCCTATAGCTAGTATGTCCTTCCTCAAAATTGGAGACCAGAACTGGATGCAATACTCCAGGTGGGGTCTCTCCAGGGCCCTGTACAACTGCAGAAGGGCGTCTCTGTTCCTATACTCCAATCCCCTCTTTATGAAAGCCAACATGCCATTTGCCTTCTTCACAGCTTTCTGAACCTGCTTGTTAGCCTTCAGTGACCGGTGAACAAGTACACCCAGATCCATTTGCACCTCCCCACTCCCTAGCTTGTCTCCATTTAAATAATACTCAGCTTTCCTATTATTGTCCCCAAAATGGATAACCTCACATTTGCTCACATTGAACGCCATCTTCCATTCAGCAGCCCACTCCCCAACCTGTCCAAGTCCCTCTGCATTTTCCTGACATCCTCCTCACACCCCACACCGCCACCCAGTTTAATGTCATCTGCAAATTTGCTCATGTTATCAATAATCCCCTCATCCAAATCATTTACATAAATGACAAACAACTGAGGACCCAATACCGATCTCTGCGGCACTCCACTCGTCACATCCTGCCATCCTGAAAAAGGCCCGCTTACTCCAACCCTTTTTTTCCTATTTCTTAACCAATTTCCTATCCATGTCAGCACCTTACCTCTAATACCATGCTCCCTGATCTTGCCCACTAGTCTCCCATGCGGTACCTTATCAAAGGCCTTCTGGAAGTCCAAATACACCACATCCACTGGCTCTCCCAAGTCCACCCTCTTTGTCACATCCTCGAAAAATTCCAGAAGGTTAGTCAAGCATGACTTACCCTAAAGGAATCCATGCTGACTAGCCCTTATACTATTATTTCTGCCTAAGTGTTCTGCTATTACTCCTTTTATGATAGATTCCAATATCTTCCCCACCACTGACGTCAGGCTGACCGGTCTATAATTTCCCGTTTTCTCCCTCCCTCCCTTCTTAAAAATCCGCAGAGTACGTTTTTATCAGGTGGGGCACATCCACAGCAACTCTACAAAGACCATACGAAGGGCTGTACAAAGTCGTCCAGCGTTCATGATCCACTTTCACACTGGACAACGGTGGTAAGAGGGAACTGTTTATGGTGGACAGATTAAAGCCAGCCCACCTTGACCCCACCGAGTCAGTAGTTGCGGCCCAACACAAGAAGCGAGGCTGCCTGGCAAAAAAGAACATTGGCGCCAGTTCTGGGGGGGGGTTGTGTGGCGGTACTCCATTAGGCAGGTAAACCGGCCCCGCTTGTCACGCACGCGGTGGGGCAGCCAGTCAAAATGGCGCTGTCAGAGGTTTCCTCCCAACCTCGGCATCGGGCTCAGAAGCCCACGTGACGCCCCAGTGATATCGGGGCACCCCAGCGCGATTCTCAGCCAGGTCCGGGCTGGGAGTATAAGACCAGCCAGGCAGCCTGCAATAAATGAGTTTTGCTCATTGAATTCAACCCGTCTGGTTGTGCAATCTTCAGTTAGCAGTGTAGCCGCCGCTGCACCTTCCTCCAAAAAGATGTAGGGGTCTTGTAGGATAAATCGCAGTGGAGGAATTGACTCAAAATTCCTGCACTGCAATCGATTAGTGATGAACTAAACTCACCAGTTGTAGTTGAGTTAAGACCAACTGCCTTACTCAACTCTGATGTGCGTTTTTTACATCACCCTCGCACCTGAAAGCCTTCGCAATGCTTGGCCCAGAAATGATGTAATCTGTAATCTAAATTGCCTGCCTCCCAAGTCCATTGGACACGTTATGCTGTTGTGCTGAATCACACTGAACGGACACTCTTAAGGGGGCTGAAGATGGGCACGATGCATGCCCCATTGTATGAATACATATTTGCAGTCCTTGAGGTCCTTTGGGTTATATGAAGTAGTGGCATCGTGCCTTGAGATAGGAACTAATGCCAAATGCCGACTTTCTCAAGCAGCCATGTTTGGAGTGTCATGGGTTAATCCGTCTGTCCTCTTGCTGCTGGCACACACTCCCTTGAAACAGTGAGTGGCGTGCCATACGTCAGCTCAGCAGCTGTCATACGAATGCCCGGCATCACCCAAGGCAACTCCTCCATCCAATCAGGGGCTTTGAAGCATGCCATGAGGGCTGACTTCAAATGGTGGTGGAATCTCTCTACAAGGCTGTTGGATTGTGGCAATACGCCGTGGTGTGATGCAACTGTGTGCCAAGTAACCAGGCTATTGCCGTCCACACCGTTGATGTGAATTGTGCCCCCTGTCTGAAGTTATGTCCACCAGCATCCCGAAACGAGCTACACAATTTGCGATAAACAGTCTGGTGCACAATGTGGTGGAGGTGTCTGAGAGTGGGACAGCTTCTGGCCACCTCATAAACCTATCGACCATTGACAGAAGGTACCTGGCACCTCACGATGGTGGCAGTGGTCCCATGATGTCTTTATGTACGTGATCAAAACGCTTGTGTATTAGGGTAAAAGATTGGAGCGGTGCTTCTACATGCCTTTGTGTTTTTGAGGTCTGATACTGTACACAAATTCTGGCCCAGTCTGCAACCTTTTTCCGTAGGCCGTGCCATACAAATTTTCCTGCTACTAGTTGTGTGGTGGCTCGAATGGAAGGATGCGCCATCCCATGTATTGCATCAAATATTTGGCATCTCCAAGCATCAGGAATGATTGGTCGGGGTTACCCTGTGGACATGTCACATAGGATTGTAACTCCGTTGAAGGTCCGAATCTCAAGTCCTCCAGCTTAAGACCAGATACTGGAGTTCGGTAGGCCGCTATGTCATTGTCCTCCTGCTGTGCTGCCATGAGAGCTGCATAGTCTATACCCGGAGACCATGCGTGAACTGAATGGATTGATGTATGGGATAGCACATCTGCAACGTGATTCTTTTTCCCCACAATATGCCAAATGGATGTGGTATATTCTGAAATAAAAGAGAAATGCCTCTGTTGCCTTGCCGACCATAAGTCTGAAACCTTAGCAAAGGCAAATATCAGAGGCTTGTGGTCTGTTAATACAATGAAATCTCCTCTTTTGAGAAAGTACCTGAAATGGTGGATGGCCAAGTAAAGGGACAGAAGTTCCCTGTCAAACACGCTGTACCTTTGCTCGGAGGTCTCAAGTCCTTGCTGAAAAAGGCCAATGGCTTCCAAATGCCTTTGATCAGTTGTTCCAGCATGCCTCCAATGGCCGTGTTTGATGCATCAACTGTGAGATTTCTGGGCATATTGAATCAAGGGTGCACCAACTTGGTCACGTTGGCCAGCGCTTCCTTGGCTTGGTTGAAAGCTGTCGTTTCCTCATCCCAGTTCAGGGCTTTGGGTTGCCCAGAAAGAAGTTGGAGAAGTGGTCACATTATTTGGGCTGCCAATAGCAAGAACTGATGGTAAAAATTCATCATGCCGATGAACTCTTGCAGTTCTTTGACCGTTTTTGTCTTCGAGAACTTTCTTATGGTCTCCACCTTGTCAGGGAGCGGAACCGCTCTGTGCCGATCGATCCAGTGGCTGAGGAAATCAATGGAAGACAGGTAAACTGACATTTAGCTGGATTGATAGTCAGACTATAGTCATTGGCATAATTGATGCAAGTGATGGCCATGCTCTTGACGAGAATGGCTGGCCATCAGTATATCATCAAAGTAAATAAATACAAAATCGAGGCTGCGACTCACAGAGTCCATAAATTGCTGGAAAGTCTGTGCAGCATTTCTCAACCTGAAAGGCATAGGCAGAAATTCAAAAAGGCCGAATGACGTGATGATCGCCGTCTTCGGGACGTCATCAAGGTGGACCGGAATTTGATGATATACCCTCACCAGGTCGATTTTGGAGAATATCCTGGAACAGACCAGCTTTGTGGCAAAATCCTGGATGAGCGGGACAGGATACAGGTCAGCTGCCATCAATTTGTTTAACCAGTGATAATCTCCACATGGTCTCCAACCTCTGGTAGCTTTCAGCATCATGTGCAAGGGAGATGCCCATGCACTGTCCGAAAGACGCTCTATGCCCGCGTCCTCCATTTTATGGAACTCCTCTTTCACGATTTGTAGCTTGTCTGGAGGTAGTCTGTGCGCTCTGGTGTGCAATGGTGATCCTCTCATGGGGATATGATGCTGGACCCTGTGCTTGGGCATAATAGTGGAGAACCGCAGGGTGACTATGGCTGGAAATTCTGCGCAGGCAGCCCGTCCATGGGGGTCATCAAAATTATCGTTCGCCAGAAACAGGCGAATATCCTCAGGCATCTGCACCAGGAACAACTGCTCAAAAAGCAGACAGGGAATGTGGCTGTCCATTAGCGCCAGCATTTTATTCATAAGGCAGATGAAGTTCGGTCATCCAGGCTTACTGCTCATTCACGGTGGGACAGCCCGAATGTGTGTATCAGTAGTGCCTTAATGGCATTGTACCTGTTATTCTCAGGGGGTTGATTCAGGAAATTGACAATACTTCCTGCCGTGTTCTGGTCCAATGAACCGACCACGTATTAGTACTTGGTGGAGTCCACTGTGATCTTATGAACCGGAACTGGGCTTCTTCCTGCTGAAACCAGACGAAAAGTAGGCAGTTTGAGCGCTATCGCGTTCTGAACATTCTCTTTGGTCATCTTGGGTCCAAACTGCTGATTGGGCACGTCAGGGTCACCACTGTGGTCGTTTAGTGACAAACTAAACTCACCAGTCATTGTAGTTAAGACCAACTGCCTTACTCAACTCTGATGTGCATTTTTTAAAGCACCTGTGCTCCTGACGGCCTTCGTGACGCTCGGCCCAGAAATGACGCCATTTCTGATGCTTGACAGCAAGCCTGGCACTCCAGGGCTTCCTGTTCTTGCCGACTCAGACCTCTGTGAGCCGGTTCATTGTTTAGTGTGGTTCAGCCCACTACAGCACATTGTTTTTTAGACTGCCCGTGTAGCGGCCAAATTCCTGCAGTCTAAAAACCATAATTGTCAAGTAGCTGATGGTCATTTCAGAGTTAACTGGATGCTTCATTAGGTAGGCTTCAAGGATGGAGTAATTCAGATGTGCTAAGAATAAAACTAGTATGGTGAGAAAGGAAAAAAATGAAAAAACGAAAAAGGCAGACTTTCATTTATATTGTATTTTTCCTGTTCCTTTTCAACACCTCAAAGTACTCAATAGTTAATTTTTAGTATTTACTAATGAAATGTTAAAATTTGTAAGTGGTCTTTTGGGATGTAACAAGCAGCATGGATAAAGAGGAAATAGTTGACGGGTAGCATTACCATTTGCTCAGGTGCCACATATAAACGGTATTGCAAAGGATAACAGCATAGGGCGTTTGTGGTATTTATTGGCAATGGAGAGGGTGTTTGCTAATTCACAGAAAACAGTCAAGAATATATGGGCCATTTTCAAGTTTAACAATTAGTAGGTGATGCAGTGCTACTGGGATCAGTGCTGGGGTCTTAACTATTTATAACCAATTTATTATTCACAATTCAGTCACTTGGATGGAGAGACCTTGTGAAGTGCAGCAAATCTTGATACAAAGATAGGTGGGTTAGCAAGTTGCAAGGAGGTCACAAAAATCCAATGAGAAATTTGTAGATGGAGTTCAGAGCAAAATAAAGCCATAGAACACTGCAGCACAGAAACAGGCCCTTCAATCCTTCTAGCCAGACTATTATTTAGTCTAGCCCCACTGACTGTATCCCTCCATACCCCTTCAATCAATGTGCCTGTCCAAATTTTTCTTCAATGCTTCTTTAAAGCATTTACCCAATTCCACACTTCCACCACTCTGTGTGTGAAGAAGTTACCCCTAATGTTTTCTTTAAACGTTTCCCCTTTCACCCTTAATCCATGTACTCTAGTTTTTATCTCACCTAACCTCAATGGAAAAAGCCTGCTTAGATTCACTCTACAGTATCCTTACCCATCTGTATACCTCTATCAAACCTCCCCTCATTCTTAGATGCTCCAGGGAATTAAGTCCTAACCTGCTTAATCTTTCTCTATAATTCAGTTCTTCAAGTCACGATAACATCCTTGTAAATCTCCTCTGTACTCTTTCAATCTTATAGATATCCAAAATGTAGTGATTCAACTAAAAAGGTATAGCATTGTGGCCATTACTGAAACATGGCTCAATGAGACGTGAGATTGGGAGCTCACTATCCAAGGATATAAAGTCTATAGGAAAATTAGACAGGAGGGTAGAGGTGGAGGGGTAGCTCTGATGATAAGTAATGACATTAAATCAATAGAAAGAAGAGACATAGGGTCTAAAGTACTAGAATCAATATGGGTTGAATTAATAAATGCCAAGGGTAAAAATATTATATTAGCCGTTATATACAGGTTCCAAACAGCAGCCGGGAAGAGGACTATGAGATACAGGCAGAAATACAAAGGGCATGTTGCAAAAATAATATCAAAATAATTGTGGGAGATTTTAACATGGCAAGGGATTGGGAAGGAGAGGAATTTACTGGATCACAGGAGAGTGAGTTTGTAGAAAATCTAAACTTGTTGAGAAGCCCACTAGGGGATCGTAGTTCTCAATTGGCTGATGTGCAATGAACCTGAGGCTGTTAGGGAGTTAAAGGTCTTAGGACTTCTAGGAAGTAGTGACCATAACATGGTCAAATTCAATTTCAAATTTGAAAAGGAAAAAATATTATCAGATGTATCAATTTTCAGTGGAATAAAGGAAATTATGGTGGTATGAGGAAAAAACTGGTGCAGGTTGACTGGAAAAGCAAACTAGTCGGAGGAACAGAGCAGGATTGGAAGATATTTTTGCAAATAATAAAAAGCATGCAGGATAGATATATTCCAAGGAACAAGAAATTAGTCAAAAGAAAGATGGTACCAATGTGGCTAACAAAAGAAGTTAAGGACAAGATAAAAGCAAAGGGGAGGGCATATAAGGAAGCTAATACTAGTGGGAAATCAGAGGACTGGGATTCCTTTAGAAATTTACAGAAAGAAATAAAGAAAGTCATAAGGAAAGAAGAGTTATAAAAGGAGATTGGCAAACAATATAGAAAAAGATACTAAGAGTTTTTTAAAATATATAAAGAATAAAAGAGAAACACGTGTTGACATAGGACCGATAGAAAACGATGCTGGGGAAATTAAAATGGATTACAAGGATATGGGAGAAGAATTAAATCAATATTTTACGTCTGTATTCATTGTGGAGGACATTAGTAATGTGCCTGACAAACAGAGGCTTCAGGGAGTAGAGTTGGATACAGTTAAGATTACTAGAGAAATTGTGCTAATCAAATTGAATAGATTAAAGATAGATAAATCTCCTGGACTGGACAAAGTACACCCGCGGGTTTTGAAAGAGGTGGCTTTGGAGATTGTAGATCCATTGGTGACAATCTTCCAGAAATCAAGTCTCTGGCATGGTTCCAGTGGATTGGAAGGTTGTGAATGTGGTTCATTGTACAAGAAAGGTGGAAAACAGAAAAAAGGAAACTATAGACCTATAAGTCTTACATCGGTGGTTGGGAAAATATTAGAGTCAATGCTCAAGGATGAAGTTATGAAATACCTGGAAATGCAAGACAAGAATGGTCCTAGTCAGCATGGGTTTTTAAAGGGTAGATCATCCCTGACTAACCTATTAGAGCTTTTTGAAGAAATCTCAGGTAGGATAGACAAGGGGAGGCTGTATATGTTGTATATTTGGATTTTCAAAAGGTTTTCAATAAGGTGCCACATGTTAGGCTGATAAATAAAATGAAGGCCCATGGAATTACAGGGATGGTATTAGACTGTATAGGAGAATGAGGGGGGATCTCATAAAGACATTTCGAATATTGAAAGGTTTTGATCGAGTGAATGCGGATAAGATGTTTCCATTGATGGGTGAATCGAGGACAAAGAGTCGTAGTTTAACATTAGTTAATCAATTAAAACAAAGAGGAGGAAGAACTTCCTTAATCAGAGGGTTGTGGATTTGTGGAAATCACTGCCACACAAAGACATGGAGGCCAGATCACTGGGGGTATTTAAACAGGAAATGGATAAGTATCTCATTAGTAAGGATATCAAGGGATATGGGGAAAAGGCTGGAACATGGAACGAGGTGTGAGCATAGTTCAGCTTAGTGTAGAGTCACGGAACAGACTCGATGGGCTTAACTTGTGATATCTACTCAGAATGAAAAATAGAAAGACTACAAAATGTAGTAGTACAGAAAAAAAGTGATGGTGGAAAGGTACATCCCAAAGATCTATGGACTACTAGGTTAACTGACAACTGTAAATTGTCTCTACAGCTGAGTGGAAGAATCTGAGAGGAGTTGATGGGAATACGGGCAGAATAAAATGGGATTCAGGTCAGTCAGTATGGAATTTGTGGGCTGAGGGCCTGTTTCTATGTTGAATGACTGTGATTCAATGACTAAGTAATTAGGAAGACTCATGAAAAGTTTTTTTTTTGCAAAGGATATGAAATATAAAATTTGGGGTTTTGATGCAATTTTAAGACTGCATCTGCAAAACTGGGTTCAGTTTTTGTCTGTATATTTAAGGAAGGAGAAATTTGCATCGAAGGTAGTGCAAAGATTGATTACTGGGATGCAAGGTAGATGTAGGAGAGAAGGTAAAGCAGCTTAGACATGTTCTCTGGAGATCAGAGAATTGAGTATTATTAAAAAATGCCAGATACTGAGGAAGGATGGACAGGGCAGATGCTGAAAGAAGACACAGTTTCAAAATAAGGAATCACTTATTTCGAACAAAAATGAAAGCGAATTTCTTCTCTCAGAGAATGATACAACTTTGGAATTCTCTACCCTGAGATCAGTGGAGTGAGGGTTGTTATATTATAGTTAAGGTTAAGAGAGGCAGATATTGAACCTAAGAGGGAGTTGAGTATGGAGAGAAAATGGGATTGGTCATGATCTTGTCGATTGACTCAGCAGGCCTAATGGGTTGTGTCACATTTGTGGCCCGAAATGTGAAGTTAATAAAACATTAAACACAAGTTTATCAGGTAAACTTCTTAGTGTCTTTTTATTCTCCAGTTTCCTTTGTTCTCCTGCTTGTGTTCTTATCTCTCTCTCATACCACGTGACTTCCGGTACATCTCATACATATTCATTATCATGACATCCCTCCTTTAATCAGAAATAAACTTTACCTTCACTTACCAATATCCCTCGAAACATACAAACATCGTAACTAATGGTAATACTATAACTCAACTACATAAAATTTACTTCCTACAGCACTCATACATGCACTTTATGATATAAGATTAAATACTGTCCCAAAGTTCTTATTAAAACTATGGCACAAAGTCTTCGTATCGTTTGGGCACTTTCCGGTTTCGTTTCGGCCTGCCTGCGATATTGTCGTCGCTTCTCGGTTGTTCACTCTCAGCGTCGGAAATACTGCTCGCCACGGCTTCGGGTGTTTCTGGCGCTCTAGTCACTTCATCAGGAGTGCTGGTAACTGCCTCTGGAACATCATCAGGTCTCTCAGTTTCAGCATCTCATATTGGCCTTTCAACCTCTTCACTCGATGTATCTCTGGAATGGTACCTTTTTACACTTGATACATTTCTCTTATACAGGACTCCAGTCGGAGACTTGACTGTCACCTTACTGCCACTTCTGGATACGACAGTATAGGGTTGATGGTAATAAGTTGTGTCTAGCTTACCACCAGTTTCATGCCTCACTAGAACATTATCTCCTGGCATGATGTCTGAGTACTTGGCTCCATGTTTCGAATCTGTGTACAGCTTTGCTGCACCTTTCTTTTCAGCATCGTGGTCCTTCATCTCCTGGTCGTCTCGGATTTCCTTTATTTCTGGCATTTTTGTGCGGATTTTTCTCCCAAAAAATGCTTCTGCAGGACTCTTTCCAGTGGTTGCATGAGGCGTTGCTCGATAGACAGCCACATAAGATAGCAATGCTTCTCGCCAATTTTGTCCTTCTGCGTGTGCAATCCTCAATCGTTTTTCAATGGACTGATTTTGTCTCTCTACTTCTCCGTTGGCTTGCGGCCATTTCGGAGTTACTTTATGATGGTGGATACCTGTGGTCCTCATGTATTCCGCAAATGTCTCTGAAGTGAATTGTGGACCATTGTCAGAGTACAATGTAACAGGTAATCCATATCTTGCGAATATCTCTGCTAACGCTTGTATTGTTTTTTCAGTGGTTGTGGACTTCAACACCACGTACTCATAGTATCTGCTGTAGTAATCTATCACTACCATAATTGATTCTCCCGTCGGTAAAGGTCCAAGAAAATCAACAGCTACGTCGATCCATGGTCCTGTCGGGAGTTGCGTACTCCGGATCGGTTCTGGCGGATTACTCCTACTTGTGATTTGACATCCGTGACAAGTTTTAATAAATTTCTCGGCGTCTTTATCACAACCTGGCCACCATACCTTGGTCCTGAGGTTTTGCTTGGAACCAACAATACTTAGGTGTCCTTCATGCGCTAAGGATACGATCTTCGGTCTCAACCTTTGCGGTATCACCAATCTGCAACCTCTCAATACACACTGTCCGATGCAACAAAGTTCGTCTCTAATGGGAATGTAAGCCTTGTGAGTACATTTGTCCCATTGTCCACTCTGTATGCATTCTCTTACTTCCATGAGTTCTGGATCATGTTCGGATTCTCTCTCGACTTCCTTTGTATTCACAGCTTTCGGTGTTGCCTGAATAGCTACGAAGTGTACAAAGCTCTCTGTTTCTGTTCCCAATTCTGACTTGGATTGTGGACCACCATCCTTCACCAATCTGGACAGCGGATCTGCAATGTTTGCTTTCCCTGCAATGTGGATTACTTTATATTTGTAGGGTTGTAGTCTGAGTACCCATCTTTCTATTCTGGCACATGGTTTTGATCTAGGTGCATAGATCACCTCTAATGGCTTATGATCTGTGATGAGTTCAAATTCAATGCCGTATGAATATGCATGGAACCTCTCACAGGCCCATACAAGTCCGAGTGCTTCTTTCTCTGTCTGAGAGTATCTTCTTTCCACATCTGATAACGATCTGCTGGCATAGGCAATGATTCTTGGTCCTCCATCATGCATCTGGACCAACACGGCTCCTAAACCAACCGGGCTGGCATCCGCTATGACTTTGGTTGATGCCGCCGGATCGTAATATCCAAGAGTTTTTGCATCTGTCAGGCTTTGCTTCAGCGCTGTGAACGCTTTCTTCTGCTCAGATCCAAAATGAAATGGTACACCTTTCCTGGTTAGTTTTCTTAGTGGTTCTGGCACTGTAGCGAAATTAGGAATGAACTTTGCACAAAAATTGACCAATCCCAGGAAACTCCTCACCTCTGTTGCGTTCTGAGGTGCACGTGCATCTGCAATAGCTTTCACCTTGGCCTCTGCAGGGTTTAGTCCTTCCCGTGTAAGTCTGTGTCCCATGAAGTCCATTTCCGACACACCGAACTGGCACTTGTTTCCATTCACGGTAAGGCCTGCCTCCTGTAGTCTAGATAGTACACGCCTCAACCGTTTGTCATGCTCTTCCTTCGTTGGTGCATGGACTATGATGTCGTCAGAAATGTTGGCAACTCCAGGAATGCCTTGAATCACTCGATGGATTTCATACTGGTAGATCTCTGAAGCTGCATTAATTCCAAATGATAGTCTCTTGTAACGATACAATCCACAGTGAGTCACAAATGTTGTCACATCTCGGGAACCTGGATCCAGCTCTAATTGATGATAGCCCCATTTCAGATCAATTTTTGAGAATATCTTGCTGGTAGTTAGTTCTTGAAGTATTTCCTCCACTGTTGGTACAGGGTGTCGTTCTCTAATTATAGCTTCATTGGCCATTCTCATGTCAACACATAGTCTTATGTCACCCTTTGGTTTGGGCACAATCACTACGGGACTGACCCATTGTGTCGAATGTTCCACCGGTTCAATAATGTCTTGTTCGATCAATTCTTTAATTTTGGCTTCGACTTTCCCACGAAGTCCAAACGGAGTTCGGCGCATTGGTTGTGCCTTGGGTTTGACCATTTCATCTACCGCTAGCTTCAATTGTCGACCTTTCAGCTTTCCTACTCCTTGGAAGACTGCGGGGAATTCTTGCTTCATATCCTCGTATGACTGAATTGAATTGACACAAGCTCCAATATGAAGTATTGCCAGGTCTCGCACTGTGCTTCTACTCAGCAATGGTTCTCCCCTCTCTTCTTTGACCATAAACTCTGCTTCGGTGTACTTATCTCCAGCTTCAACAGTTGCAGTAAAACATCCAATGGTCTGCAATGGCTTGGTTGCTGTGTATGGATACAGTTTCTTGGAACACTTCTTTGAGGTACAGATGATCTTTTTCCTTTTCAACTTCTCCCATAAATGTCGATCAATCACATTACTGTCACTGCCTGAGTCTACAATGACCTGTACTGTCACTCCACCAATGATCACTGGGACTTTCTCATGATGTACTTCATTCAACGTAAGTTGGTAACAACTCTGTCCCTCCTGGGTATCATCATCGTCACCGTCTATCTGGCGAATGGTATCTTTCTTTCCAGGATACTTTCCTTTCCCCCAGGCTTTGCCTTTGGAAGTTGTATTCTTCCTCTTCTGGTCTGCATTGGACTTGCTTTTGCACTTCTTTGCAAAGTGGTCCTTACCTCCACGCTTTCTGCAAACTTTGCCTTTGGCCGGGCAATATGGGTCTTTTCCAAAGTGACCTCGGTTTCCACATCGATAACACTCCACGTCCTGTGTCGACATATAACTTGGCTGATTATGGCGATGTGAGATCCTCTTAATTTGCTGGCTTGAGTTGTCTTTCAGGGTCATGGTATGAAATTGCCCTTCAACAGCCTCTAATGCAGCAGCAATGGTTAAAGCATCGATGAGTTCCAACTCACTCCCTCTTTCCAGTAGACATCTTCTAAGTTTATCTGATCTGCAGTGCTGTACGACTTGATCCAGTAATTGGTTGTCCAAATCAGCTGGCATGTAATTGCATCCAACAGGTAGCTGGCGTAGTCTCGTCACGTACTGAGCAATTGTCTGGCCATCTTCTTGTCTCGTTTTCCGAAACAAATGGCGTTGAAATGTAGCATTCGGTGTCACTACATAGTGTGCATTTAATGCATCTACCGCTTTCTGGTACTCATCCTTTCTTCCAGTATTCAAAAGTGTCTTAAATGTTTCCCGAACTGAGGGTCCTGCAGTGAAAAGAAGTAACGCCCTTCTCTGCGCTTTTTGTTCACCTGTACCGGTATCTAGAAATAGGCCATGACTGTCGGCGTAGGATTCAAATTCTTCCAGCCATGCCTTCCACTTCACACCAGTACTTGCATCACCCGTTGGGTCAAAATGAGCAATTCCACTATGTGTTAGAAAGTCACTGTCTGCACCAGCCATGAGGAAATATTCCAGCCCCAAAAGTACTGAGTCACAGAGAAAATTCTTATCACCTTGAAGTCGTCTGTAATCCTCTGTAATCTTGTTTAGTCTTTAATTTTCTTCAAGCTTCTTTCATCCTCGTCGCCAATGTCACATTTGTGGCCCGAAATGTGAAGTTAATAAAACATTAAACACAAGTTTATCAGGTAAACTTCTTAGTGTCTTTTTATTCTCCGGTTTCCTTTGTTCGCCTGCTTGTGTTCTTATCTCTCTCTCATACCACGTGACTTCCGGTACATCTCATACATATTCATTATCATGACAGGTTGCTAACCTCTTCCTGCTCTTGTTTCTTATGTTCTAATGATAACTATTGTTATCATGCACTGTACAAGTACTGCATGTAATTGAGAAAGTTTATGTTTCTCCTACTAATAAAGGAAATGTGAATAATGATTGTGGTGGATCAAGGTAGTACAGGAGGTGACCTCACTACGTTGTACAGGCTGGCCCGCCTCTGACCTTGTAACTCCTCCCTGTAAGGTAGTACAGGAGGTGACCTGTACAGGCTGGCCCACCACTGACCTTGTAACTCCTCCCTGTAAGGTAGTACAGGAGGTGACCTCACTACATTGTACAGGCTGGCTCGCCTTTGACCTTGTAACTCCTCCCTGAAAGGTAGTACAGGAGGTGACCTGTACAGGCTGGCCCGCCTCTGACCTTGTAACTCCTCCCTGTAAGGTAGCACAGGAGGAGACTTCACTACATTGTACAGGCTGGTCTGCCTCTGAGCTTGTAACTCCTCCCTGTAAGGTAGTACAGGAGATGACCTCACTACATTGTACAGGCTGGCTCGCCTCTGACCTTGTAACTCCTCCCTGTAAGGTAGTACAGGAGGTGACCTCACTACATTGTACAGGCTGGCCCGCCTCTGACCTTGTAACTCCTCCCTGTAAGGTAGTACAGGAGGTGACCTCGCTACATTGTACAGGCTGGCCCGCCTCTGATCTTGTAACTCCTCCCTGTAAGGTAGTACAGGAGGTGACCTCACTACGTTGTACAGGCTGGCTCGCCTCTGACCTTGTAACTCCTTCCTGTAAGGTAGTACAGGAGGTGACCTCACTACATTGTACAGGCTGGCCCGCCTCTGACCTTGTAACTCCTCCCTGTAAGGTAGTACAGGAGGTGACCTGTAGAGGCTGGCCCACCTCTGACCTTGTAACTCCTCCCTGTAAGGTAGTACAGGAGGTGACCTCACTACATTGTACAGGCTGGCTCGCCTTTGACCTTGTAACTCCTCCCTGAAAGGTAGTACAGGAGGTGACCTGTACAGGCTGGCCCGCCTCTGACCTTGTAACTCCTCCCTGTAAGGTAGCACAGGAGGTGACTTCACTACATTGTACAGGCTGGTCTGCCTCTGACCTTGTAACTCCTCCCTGTAAGGTAGTACAGGAGATGACCTCACTACATTGTACAGGCTGGCTCGCCTCTGACCTTGTAACTCCTCCCTGTAAGGTAGTACAGGAGGTGACCTCACTACATTGTACAGGCTGGCCCGCCTCTGACCTTGTAACTCCTCCCTGTAAGGTAGTACAGGAGGTGACCTCGCTACATTGTACAGGCTGGCCCGCCTCTGATCTTGTAACTCCTCCCTGTAAGGTAGTACAGGAGGTGACCTCACTACGTTGTACAGGCTGGCTCGCCTCTGACCTTGTAACTCCTTCCTGTAAGGTAGTACAGGAGGTGACCTCACTACATTGTACAGGCTGGCCCGCCTCTGATCTTGTAACTCCTCCCTGTAAGGTAGTACAGGAGGTGACCTGTACAGGCTGGCCCACCTCTGACCTTGTAACTCCTCCCTGTAAGGTAGTACAGGAGGTGACCTCACTACATTGTACAGGCTGGCTCGCCTTTGACCTTGTAACTCCTCCCTGAAAGGTAGTACAGGAGGTGACCTGTACAGGCTGGCCCGCCTCTGACCTTGTAACTCCTCCCTGTAAGGTAGCACAGGAGGTGACTTCACTACATTGTACAGGCTGGTCTGCCTCTGACCTTGTAACTCCTCCCTGTAAGGTAGTACAGGAGATGACCTCACTACATTGTACAGGCTGGCTCGCCTCTGACCTTGTAACTCCTCCCTGTAAGGTAGTACAGGAGGTGACCTCACTACATTGTACAGGCTGGCCCGCCTCTGACCTTGTATCTCCTCCCTGTAAGGTAGTACAGGAGGTAACCTCACTACATTGTACAGGCTGGCCCGCCTCTGACCTTGTAACTCCTCCCTGTAAGGTAGTACAGGAGGTGACCTGTACAGGTTGGCCTGCCTCTGACCTTGTAACTCCTCCCTATAAAGTAGTACAGGAGGTGACCTCACTACATTGTACAGGCTGGCCCGCCTCTGACCTTGTAACTCCTCCCTGTAAGGTAGTACAGGAGGTGACCTCGCTACATTGTACAGGCTGGCCCGCCTCTGATCTTGTAACTCCTCCCTGTAAGGTAGTACAGGAGGTGACCTCACTACGTTGTACAGGCTGGCTCGCCTCTGACCTTGTAACTCCTTCCTGTAAGGTAGTACAGGAGGTGACCTCACTACATTGTACAGGCTGGCCCGCCTCTGACCTTGTAACTCCTCCCTGTAAGATTCCCAATAATAGCCCTAGTTTCCTCTCTCCAAACCAGCAGCATGTAAAGACATGCCTGAAATTTCATGTTATTAAAGCCTTTAATGACTCGCTTTCGAGTCTGCTTGTGGTTATTGATCATGCCACATTGATGACATTCGATTTTCACATTTTAGACAGGATTTATTTGTTGAAAAAAATGATCCGGGGGAGGAATTTTTAAGATTCTGCCTTGAGGTCTGTCTGAGCATTTAGGGAACTATTAATTAATTAAAAAGTGACAACAATTCATTGTTCCCTTGGGTGTTACAAATTTAATGTGCTCAACATATATTGAATAAACAACAAAGTGTTTTGTATTAATTATAAATACTAAGTCACCATAAATTGTCCACTTGACTAAATTTCTTTCAAATTTCAATATCCTGAGAATATAACATCATAATTATATGCCTGCACTAATAATTGCAAAGGCTAATTAAGTTTCAAATACTGCCAGCTGTATGGACACAAGCCAAAGATAAAATATTCAAGTAATAATATAGCTTACATTGAGAATAATGAAACCCACAATTAACCTTTGAACTAACTTTTTCTTTTGGTAACCTTTGCAGCAATGAAACTCTGATTTCGACAATATAGCTTGAAGAAGTTAATTCTGATCATAGATCTCTGATCAAAAAGCTTTCCTATTTACTTTTATATATAAAATATCAACAATTATTTAGTACGACTTATGAGGAAACTGAGATCTTTATGTACAGAATTCGAAGACTTTGATTAAAATTAATGGGTTACAGTTTTCTAATTGTGGAGGATTTTCTGTTATAAAACTGTTACTATGTTTAAAGAGTGTTACAAGTCACCACTTTGAGGAACAAAAACAGCATTCTCATTTTTATTTGAACTCTTCAAGTGTCCGACTGACCTACTGTAACCTCAACAGGATAAAGACTGTCAATTCAAAGGATTTGCAAGAAAGATACTGATGCAGGTAACAAAGGTTAAAGTGGAAAGAAAATTAAAGGTGGCTTGTTAAACTTGAAAGATCAAAATAAATGATATCTGGCTTGCCCATCTTACTTTAGATATTTGTTTCAAGTTTTTATATATATATATGAGTTAAGAAACTGTCTCATTTTCAAATCTGTTCAACTTTTATTGTGTACATATGGTTGTTGAGAGTCAGGATGATTTGCTCATGTGACCTTTTTGCCTCCTGCCAAAGAGGATCATAAAATCTTAACCATTTGGCTAAAAGTACTCACATAGTTGGTTCATTTCTCAAAGTGGGTATCTTAATAAAATGTCCAAATTCCAAATAAATGTACAGTGCTATCTAGATTAGGAATGCTTTGGATTCAATCTATTGCTTGGATCGTCATCTAATCTGAGCCAGAGTTGCAGCTTGGAAATTTCAATTGGCCTCAGTATCTCGAATTGGATGACAGGATTGACTTTGGGATCATGACAGCAGACATGCTGTCTGTGGTCATATGAGAGTCCCATTCATGAAATATCATATGATTGATATGATAGTTGGGAACCTGCGTTCAATGATGATCTGTCAGCACATGTTCTGGAGCAAGACTGGAGAAACATCTCTATTGACCCAATATCCAGAAACAAAGAAAAGCAGTTTTTCTAAAATCACACAAGGATTTACAAGACGCTATACATATCTATCATTCAGGAGATACGAACACATGGTGGAATTGAGTCAGGGTGCAGAAAGTTCCTGGTTTTCAGATGATCTTCAGGCTGTACATGCATATGCACTGGCATTTTCCTATATTGCTCATCACAGCAAAGGTAAACTGCTTGAAGGAAAGCAACTACTGCAGAATGATTTTTACTGCATCCTGCCATGTGCGGAAATACTATTCTTAAAGTGGATAAGTGCAAGGAATGGTAAAAATTGCAAAGTTTACACCACATTTTAAAATTCTATATTTCCATGCATTTTAACCAAAGATTAGGAATAATTTATAAAAGTGTTTTATAAATTCACAATAAAATAGTTCAAACGCTGCAAAGTACCATACTGTGAAATGTTGATTTGTAAACCAAAACATCATGGGCACTGAAGAGTCCTAAACAGGCACATGGATTAAAGAAAAATAGTGGGTTTCGAGGCTGGAAAGATTTAGTTTTTTTTTGTTAGGAATATATAGGTTGGTATAACATCGAGGACCGAAGGGCCTGCTGTAGTGTTCTAAGTGTTCTATGTTCTAAATCACAAATTGCAGAGTTGATTCAAGATAATGGATATTCAAATTTGTAAATGTAAAATTTACCATCAGACTCCTAAACAACAAACTTAATCAGAGGCTCTTTAAGGCCTCTTACTTTGCACATGATTTATTACTGAATATTTATTGCATGGCTTGTTTACATTTCTCTTTTTTCTATACATATATTTTCTTGAATAGATTTTTCACTACCGACAAGTATAAATTCTGCCTGGCCTGCAGGAAAAAGAACCTCAGGGTTCCATGTGATGCCATGTTTTTTTTTGTCTTTTTCTTTTTTTCTTTTTTTTTTGTGCACCATTCCCAGAGGCACTGCAATACTGGGTCAAAACGTGGAGTGGACGGAGCAAGCCCCTATTCCGTCTCCCTGTTCCAAAAATCAATTTAATATATGGTCCCTAGATAAGGGACATATCAGAGATTAAAATGATAAGAACAGATGCTACACTTGATCTTAGCCAAAAGGCCGAGAAGCGATTGTGAT